>NC_136385.1:4441919-4768559 GCF_965140285.1 Lepidochelys kempii
TCCTAGCTTCTTAACCCTTTAAAGGTGGGAGGATTTTTCCTCTGACCAGGAGGGATTTTCAAGGTGTGTACCCTTCCCTTTATATTTATGACAACTTCTTAATTAACCCAGAGTATGTATTAATACCTTGCGGGGGGGGTATAGCTGTGCTTATCTCTCTATCAGTGTTATAGAGGGTGAACAAATTATGAGTTTCCTCTGTATAAGCTTTATACAGAGTAAAATGGATTTATTTCAGGTTTGGACCCCATTGGGAGCTGGGCATCTGAGTGTTAGAGTCAGGAACACTTCTTTAGGTGAGCCTTGGGCAGGGCAAGGGACACACATCTGCATACACTTGGGGGGAGGGATAGCTCAGTGGTTTGAGCATTGGCCTGCTAAACCCAGGGTTGTGAGTTCAATCCTTGAGGGGGGCATTTAGGGATCTGGGGCAAAAATTGGGGATTGGTCCTGCTTTGAGCAGGGGGTTGGACTAGATGACCTCCTGAGGTCCCTTCCAATCCTGATATTCTATGATTCATTCAGCTCCACTGTACCCCCCACCACATATGCACATATGGAGTGCAATGTCACACAGAGCTTTGCCCAGCACTGGACAGAAGGGGGAATTGAACCCAGATCTCCCACCTCACAGGTGAATACCCCAACTCTTGGGCTAAGAATTACAATGGGAAGGACCTTCGCCGCCTCCTGCTGTGGCTATGTTGCAATTGGCCGAAACTTGAACAGCTTAATGGGACTAAATCAGGGGGCCCAGGTAATCTTCATCCAAGAATATTAATGGAATTGGCACATGAAATTGCAAGCCTATTAGCAAGAATTTTTAATGAATCTGTAAACTCAGGGACTGTACCATATGATTGGAGAATTGCTATCATAGTTCCTATTTTTAAGAAAGGAAAAAAAAAGTGATCCGGGTAACTACAGGCCTGTTAGTGTGACATCTGTAGTATGCAAGGTCTTGGAAAAAAAATTGAAGGAGAAAGTAGTTAAGGACATTGAGGTCAATGGTAAATGGGACAAAATACAACATGGTTTTACAAAAGGTAGATCGTGCCAAACCAACCTGGTCTCCTTCTTTGAGAAAGTAACAGATGTTTTAGACAAAGGAAACACAGTGGATCAAATTTACCTAGATTTCAGTAAGGCATTTGATATCGTGCCACATGGGGAATTATTAGTTCAATTGGAAAATATGTGGATCAATATGAAAATTGAAAGGTGGAAAAGGAAATGTTTAACAGGGAGACTACAGCAGGTCCTACTGAAAGGTGAACTGTCAGGCTGGAGGGAGGTTACCAGTGGAGTTCTGCAGGGATCAGTTTTGGGACCAATCTTATTTAATCTTTTTATTACTGATCGCGGCACAAAAAGAGGGAATGTGCTAATAAAGTTTGCAGATGATGCAAAGCCGGGAGGTATTGCTAATTTAGAGAGAGACTGGGATATCATACAGGAAGATTTGGATGACCTTGTAAACTGGAGTAATAGTAATAGGATGAAATTTAATAGTGAGAAGTGTAAGGTTACGCATTTAGGGATTAATAACAAGAATTTTAGTTATAAGCTGGGGACGCATCAATTAGAAGTAATGGAGGAGGATGTTGGTGACACTGGGCATCATACTAGGTAACTCGGGAGGGTGGAAGGCCACAAGTGCCGAGGAAGCCCCCCCGCGCTAGGCCCAGACAAACCAAAGCCTCTCCATTCCGTGAACTTTCTGTAATCCTGCCAGACTATGAGGAAGCTAGTATAAAAACAGAGACAGAAAGCTGCAAAAACAGTTTAGAGCAGACAGCCTGCTCTCAGAGACAGCTTTCAGACAGCTCCGACAAGGGTAAGTGTACAGATAAGAAAGGAATGTTTTGCACTTGCTTTCTGCAACACAGGAACAGATACAATCAAATAAGGCAGGGCTTACATAATGCTAATGAGGAAACATCTAATTGGCCGCTTTGGCTGTATTATTGTAGAGGGCAATAGGTAATTGGTTGTATATGCTTCTGTAGCTAAGTTGGGAAAAAAGGTATAAATTGTATGATGTAATCTGCAGTCGGGTTTGCAGAATTTGAGACAGCTGTATCTCCCTGGACCTGTTTGCAGCTGCAAATAAACTCTCTGCTTCTCCACCCCGTTATGATTATTGGGTGATGCATACCGGGCAACGAACCCCTACTGTTGCTTGCCTTGGGCACTCTGTGCCAGCAACAAGGAGAAGGACCTTGGAGTATTGGTTGATCATAGGATAACTATGAGCTGCAAATGTAATATGGCCATGAAAAAAGCTAATGCGGTCTTGGGATGCATCAGGTGAGGTATTTCCAGTTGAGATAAGGAGGTTTTAGTACCATTATCCAAGGCACTGGTGAGAACTCACCTGGAATAATGTATGCAGTTCTGGTCTCCCATGTTTAAGAAAGATTAATTCAAACTGGAACAGGTACAGCAAAGGGCTACAAGGATGATGTGAGGAATGGAAAACCTGTCTTATGAAAGGAGACTGAAGGAGCTTGGCTTGTTTAGCCTAACTAAAAGAAGGTTGAGGGGAGATATGATTGCTCTCTATAAATATATCAGAGGGATAAATACCGGAGAGGGAGAGGAATTATTTAATCTCAGTACCAATTTGGACACAAGAACAAATGGATATAAACTGGTCATTGGGAAGTTTAGACTTGAAATTAGATGAAGGTTTCTAACCATCAGAGGAGTGAAGTTTTGGAATAGCTTTCCAAGGCAAGCAGTGGGGGGCAAAAGAACTATCTGGCTTTAAGATTAAACTCGATAAGTTTATGGAGGAGATGGTATGATGGGATAACATGATTTTGGCTATTAATTAATCTTTAAATATTCATGGTAAATAGACCCAATGGCCTGTGATGGGATGTTAGATGGGGTGGGAGCTGAATTACTACAGAGAATTCTTTCCTGGGTATCTGGCTGGTGAATCTTGCCCATATGCTCAGAGTTCAGCTGATCGCCATCGTTGGGGTTGGGAAGGAATTTTCCTCCAGGGCAGATTGTCAGAGGCCCTTGAGGTTTTTTGCTTTCCTCTGTAGCATGGGGTAGGGTTCACTTTCTGGAGGATTCTCTGCTCCTTGAAGTCTTTAAACCATGATTTGAGGACTTCAATAGCTCAGACATAGGTGAGAGGTTTTTCGCAGGAGTGGGTGGGTGAGATTCTGTGGCCTGCGTTTTGCAGAAGGTCAGACTAGATGATCATAATGATCCCTTCTGACCTCAATATCTATGAATCTATGAAATCTTCCCCCCACACACTCACACAAATATTGTTTTGGGACAAAGCTGTTAGGCATATTTGTAACATGTTTATGAAAAGTTTCAGGTCAATCCAAACAGTAATGTTTTTGACAATAAATTATTAGTCAAGATGAAATTCACTCATTTCTGGACACCTTTGCATCCCAATGCTGGGAAATTACTTGAAGAGGCATATGAAGAGGTGACCAACAAATAAAGTGGAATACAGTCACCTCAGTTTTGTATCATGTTAAAATGACCTCACAGAAGAGACAGCGATCCAGGCCAGCTGATTTTCTGTCCCTCTGTGTTCCATTTCCAAAAGGAAAGACATGGCAACAACATTAATTGTGTGTGCTGTGCACACCTGTTGTCCTGGGAGCAAAGATAGTCCAGGGAGAAAATCTCAAACTCATCAAAGCCAAATTTAACCTCTGCCGCCCAAGTTAGCAGCTCCAGAGCTATAAAGGGTAACATTGGTGTGGTGAGCAAACAGGGAAAGATTTGACTCTTAGTCTGATCTTTGGGTTCTGAGCTGCTACTGATTCCGTCCTCAACTCATTGTAAGTGAAGGGAGGAAAAAGAAAGAGGTACCACCAAGTCATGGGCAAGCAAGTGAGTTTCAGAACATTTCAGCCTGTAATTGAAATGAAATTCATGGGAGGGGAAGGAAGAAACTATCCTGAGAGGAGAAATTTCAACTTTTCTGAACATATTTACCTATCAAAAGAAGGAAAGAGCTTTATCAAGGGAAGGAGAAGAATGATGGAAAAGGAGAGAAAAATCGCTCTCGTGGGAAGGGGAAAAACTCACCAATGGATACAGGGAATATCTATACTAAGGCCATTACATTGACTCAGCTATGAAGTGCAGCAGTGCCATAGTGTAGATCCTTTCCACAGTGATGGAAGGGTTTTTCCTTTGATGTAGTTAATCCACGTCCCCGAGAGGCAGTAGCTAGGTCAATGGAAGAATGACACTGAGGGTCAGTACAAGCTAACTGCCACCCACAGGGCATGAAAAGTTTCCCCATCCTGTCTGACGGAGCTCTGTTGATCTTTTTTTTTCAGCATAAACCAGGCCTCAGAGAAGGAAAAGACCAGTTGGGAAATCTAGTCCTATCTCCCTGCCAAGAAGCAAAATCCCCTTCGGTTCTTTTTGTTCAGCAGAGTTGGAAATATGCCAGTGGTCCCAGCCTCCCCCTAGAGATTATTCTGCATTCTGACTGAGCTCAGTGTCAGGCTGTGTGTGTGTCGTGGGCACTCTGTGTGTGTGTGTGTGTGTGTGTGTGTGTTTGGTGTGCAGAGGACACTATGTGTGTGTGTGTGAGGTGGGGGGTGCAGTGGAGCTGAATGTCAAGTGGAGACGGATGCGTGTCCCTTGCCCTGCCAGTGCTCAGGCTGGCGTCCCCCCACCCCCGAGTGCAGGGCTCCTTGTGAGATCATAGAATCATAGGACTGGAAGGGATCTCGAGAGGTCATCTCGTCCCCTCCCCTGCACTCACAGCACGACTGAGTATTATCTACACCATCCCTGACAGGTGTTTGTCTAACCTGCTCTTAACAATCTGTAGCGGTGGAGATTCCACAACCTTCCTGGGCAGGTTTCAGAGTAGCAGCCGTGTTAGTCTGTATTCGCAAAAAGAAAAGGAGGACTTGTGGCACCTTAGAGACTAACCAATTGCATCCGATGAAGTGAGCTGTAGCTCACGAAAGCTCACGCTCAAATAAATTGGTTAGTCTCTAAGGTGCCACAAGTCCTCCTTTTCTTTTTCCTGGGCAAGTTATTCCAGTCCTTAGCCACCCTCACTGTTGGGATGTTTTACCTAATGTCCAACCTAAAACACCCTTCCTGCAATTGAAATCCATCAGTTCTTGTACTATCCTCCCATTCCGCCCTGCCCCCCCAGACACACACACATTGTTTTGTGATTTTATTCCTAAACTCTGTGTGACGGGTTGCATTACAGAAACCCCTTTGGAACTGTTTCAGAATAGCAGCCATGTAAGTCTGTATTCACAAATAGGAAAGGAGGACTTGTGGCATAAGCTTTTGTGAGCTACAGCTCACTTCATCAGATGCATTCAGTGGAAAATACAGTGGGAACTGCCACTCGCTGTCCTGAGATGTGAAGTTGAACATTTCACCCTCTAGGTGGATGCCCCTAGCAACCAGCTTTTAAAATCATTCTCTTTCTGAACCTGTGAGTCTTCCTCAGGTTTTGTCCAATGACCTCAGTTGGGGTCTGCAGACATTGTTGCAATACAAACAAATTAATATTAATTACAAAATAATAATGAACAATAATCACATGGGCTGTGCAAAATTACGTTGTAAGGGGCTGGGAATTGAATTCAAATGTATCCACTCCCCATAACTAAACCAGTACTGAGTTAAGCAGATTCAAGAATTGGTTAGCAGTTTATTCATTGCTTTCCTCAGGGCGTCCTTCACCTCCGTGTTCCTCAGGCTGTAGATGAGGGGGTTCAACATGGGGATCACCAGCGTGTAAAACACTGAGGCCACTTTATCTGTGTCCATAGAATAGCTGGAGGTGGGACGCAAATACATGAAGAAGAGGGTGCCAAAAGACAGGACCACAGCGGTTAAGTGGAAAGTGCAGGTCGAGAAGGCTTTGCCCTGGCCCTCAGCACAGTAGATCTGCAGGATGGTGGAGATGATATAGATATAGGAGAGGAGGATAGTCACAAAGCTGCTCACTGTAATGCAGCTTGTCAGAGCAAACATCACAATCTCATTGATGTGGGTGTCAGAACAGGAGAGCGCCAACAGTGGGAGGATGTCACAGGAGAAATGATTGATGATGTTGGAGCTGCAGAATGACAGCCGAAATGTAAAACACGTGTGTATCATTGAATCCACCACCCCCAGAGCGTACACCCCAGCCACCAGCTGTTTACAAAGGTGCCTGGACAAGGTGACCGTATAGAGCAGCGGGTTACAAATGGCCACATAACGGTCATACGCCATCACAGCCAACAAGAGGCACTGAGCATCTGCAAAAACGATAGAGAGATACATTTGCAGAGCGCAGGCAGTGTAAGAAATGCTTTTCCTCTCAGCAAAGAAATTCAGCAGCATCTTAGGGGAAATTATCGTGGAAATGCAGAGGTCACAGATAGACAAATTCCTGAGGAAAAAGTACATAGGGGTGTGGAGTCGGGGATCAATTGAGATGAACAAGATCATCCCCCCATTCCCCACCAGGGTGATACTATAAATCAGTAGGAACACCAGAAACAGAGGAATGTGCAGCTCTGGACGATCTGTCAATCCTGAGAGAATGAACTCAGTCACCTCCGAGTGATTTCCCATCTCCTCTGAACACAGATCAGGCAGCTACAGAGATGTGGGCATGTGGAGGGTGCAGAAAACCTGTCCCTTCTCTGTAATGAAGTAAGTGAAGATGAATGCAGATCAGTTTCTCAATGGACATCAGTACCTGCTCCGGGAACTGCTTAGTCCACAGAGTCAGATATTCACAGCTGGTCATTCCAGGTGTTTGATAAAATGCACACGCAGTGCAAACACAATGACACACAGGTTAATTGTGTTCCCACACAAACACTCCTGTTCACTAATCGAAAAAGAAGACAGTAATTTGTGACTCTGCTGTGAGAGAATCAGTCTGAAGGGATTATTCCTTAGCTAAAGAAGGGGTGAGAGTAAAGGAGTGTCAATCTTTCCACCCTCTTTTGGCAAGGGGAGCTCTGTGGCTTGGCATGTCAGTTTGGGGTGAAGTTGCTTACTGTGCTAATTAAGCTGTTTGGCATTTACTGGAGCCTGTATGAAAACCCAGAGACATCATTGGAAACCCTGGCTTCAGTGACTAGGTAATTGCTTATTTTTTCCAACCCAGGAGGTCGCTCCCTTAGCTGAAGGGGTCGGAGTTGGGGCTGAGGCATTAAATGCTGGAGGTCTGGAATTCAATACCTGCTGATCCCCATGGTGTCTGAGTGTGTGCGTGTCTGTAATTCAGGAGAATAGCACGTACCTGCTGAGAAGAGAGAGAGAGAGATGTGATGGCATTTCCCCTTCCATGGAAACTACCAGTTTGGAGCATTCACGAAGTTTTATACTGAGATGTGTGATCTATGGGACATGATTCCTGAAGCAACTGAGAATACCTGAGCTCAGAGAGCCATAACACCTAATTAACGCATTCAGTGAACCAAAGCCACCTTGGTGTAATTGGTGCCCTGGGGATTAATTTGTCTTATTCTTCCCTACTGTGTTATTAAATGATGCAATTTCTACTGGAGTTACAGAGTATGAGGTTAGTGGTATATTTCATCCTGATTTTTTCAGTGCAAGCCAAGTACTGTGTAGAGCTGATCCACAAAAGGTTGGGTTTTTTTTTTTGTTTTTTGGTGGTTTTTTTTTTTTTTTTTGTGGAGACTGAAATCTTTTTGCTCGGAAATACTATAGGGGTGCATCAGATACCAAACAGCACTAATCTCTTCCATGTTCCTGGCTCCCAGGTTGGACTACATCCCCCATGATGCATGATGGTCTCTCCTCTTTCTGAAATGCTCTGGAACTTCACCAGAGTCCCACAGCCATGGTTTAGGGAAGAGGGGTGTTTGGTGTTTTTATGGAATGCTGATAGTTTCCAGGGACAAGATAATTTCATGGAAAAAATAGTCAAAAGGAAAATCCAATTACCCATCATAAAAAAATCTCAAGAAAAATTTTCAAACAGCCTTAGGAAGAAATTTGGAATCAAGGAATAGAAAAGTCCTAATTCTTTGCAGGTGTAGCTGATATCTTCTCAGTCATTCCAAATTTCAGAATCACCTCACTGTCCTGGCACAAATAGGTCAAATGTAAAACCACTGTAAAACACTGTAAAACAAGTAAGAGTACTCCAGATTATCCATCTATGTATAGAATGCCAATCACCATGGTATTCTATGTCCTTTCCTTCTAGGTTACTCTCCAAAATAGGAAAGATAGATTCACTCATTTTTGCCTGGTGGAGACCACATGGTGACCTGAGGAGCTCAGGAGGAAACCATACTATGCTATGGACTTCTTCAGTTCACATACTATCCCTCTTGCATGCATATTGTCTGCACACAAAGCTCTGATTTAATATGCCAAATAAATCTATGAGTCAACTAGAAATAGTCATGCTCTCACCACAAATATTAACACAGATTTTTTGATAATGAATGTGAAGTTATAATATGACACTGTATCATGTAGTTAATACATATTGCAAACTAAGGCTGGCAAACTGGTCTGTCTTAAACAAAGAAATGTGTGCTCTGCTTAATTTTGTATCTAAACAGTAAAACAAGAGTCGTCAAGCTGGAAAGGAAACAAAGGAAGCCTAAAAAGGTGAGGAAAAAGCGGCAGGGAATATCCTTCTATATAGACATTTTGTCTTCTGGTAACCAGGTGGAAATGTTTCTCAAAGGGTGGGTAGGACTATAAAAAGAAGGGGCAGGCATCCCAAGGCCCTGCTCTCTCTCTCTCTCTCTCTCTCTCTCTCTTCCCCCCCCCTCCCCATTGATTCACTGTGTCTGAATAAAGGGATAAAGGAATCATCCATTGGATTGGGGAGGGGTCCTGACCTAAGAAGTCTGGTCAACAAGACTGCTGAAAGCATGTGGAGAGGAAAGTTTTGCTTTGAATTTCACATAATTTGTTAACTTAAGCACAAGTTTCATTATAGCTTTAGTTTTCTTGTAACCATGTCTGACTTCTATGCTTCCTTACTTGCACTCACTTAAGATCTATCTTTGTAGTCAATTAAGTTTGTTTTATTGTTTTATCTGGTCCAGTGCATTTAAATAGAAGTGTCTGAGAAGCTAAGTTGCAGGCATGTTAGTGCTATTAAAGAAATAATGGACAATGTACCTTGTATTGTCCAGGAGAGGACTGGGCAGCACAGGACATCCATTTCTGGAGGGAAATCAAAGACTAGGGAGCATGTTGGGGTCACCCTACAGTATAACCAAGGGTGGTGAGAGCCTGAGCATAACCCAACTATTCCTGGCCAGGCTGTAGTTACACACACACGCTCAGGGTGTGATTTGCATGCTAGATGGTTGTTTGAGAGTGGCCTAGGTGGAAGCCACTTCAGCAAGACATTGCAAGGTTGTGACACAGCTGTTGATTAGTCTGGGTCGATGACAATAGTGTTCAATTGACATGAAAGGGTGAGGTCCCCCAATGAATGGGCCCATGCACTGATCTGTGGCTGAAGATGCACAAGGACAATGTGGTCATCACCTCCCCACAAGGAGATCTCTGACAGTCCCAGTGATGATTCTTCCCTTCTTCACTATGGTAGCAGAAATTATCCCCTGTGGGTGTTCGGGCTTTCCTGGTATTATCCGTGCTCCGGAGCATATCGGTGCCCCCTTCTCCTAAGTGGTGCCAACCTTTGAGGCATTGCAGGATTGATTGTATTAGGAGGAAAAATTGATGATCCAAGTAAGCTATATTCTTTGCTATAATCCTTGGAGAAGGGGTTACAAAGAGTGTACGAAAAGTCCTGATTCCCTGAATACCTGTAGAAAAAACCTACAACCAACAATCTCTGTATTCAGAAACTCCTAAGTCCATCATTCCAGGTCTGTGCACAGGAAACACTATGCCCCTACTTCCTCTAAAACTCATGCTCATAATCCTCCTTCTGGCTTTCTCCTTCCTGTGATCCGGAGGTGGCTGGGGCAGTCCTCAGTGAAAATGCCAAGGGCAGGGCAGGCTGCTAAAAGGAGGATATTCCCCAAACCAGTAGGTTAACACTGAAGATCTGCGAAGATGCTGCAAAATATCTCTGAGCATCCCAGCTCTGTCCCGATTATTCATCTCTTAATTTTATTTATTTCCTATTATTTGTAATCTGTGAAACAGAGTTTAGGAATAAAACTGCAAAGAAACGTGTTGGGGTGGGGGGACAGGATAGGGCAAGAACCGATGGACTTTAATTGCAGAAACGGGGGTTTAGGTTGGACATTAGGAAAAACATCTCAACAGTGAGGGTGGCTATGCACTGGAATAACTTGCCTAAGAAAGTTGTAGAATCTTCACCATTGGAGATTTTTAAGAGCAGGTTAGACAAACACCAGTCAGGGATGGTCTAGATAATATTCAGCACTGCCATGAGTGCAAGGAAGTGGACTAGATGACCTCTCGAGGTCCCTTCCAGTCCTATGATTCTATGATCTTACAAGGAACCCTGCACTGAGAGGAGGGGGGACGCCAGTCTGAGCACTGGGAAGGGCAAGGGAAATGCACCTGCCTCCATTTGACATTCATCTCCACTGTACCCCCCAACACATGAACACACATAGTGCTCACTGCACACCAAGCACACACACACACACACACACACACATAATGACCAGTAAACACACAGAAAGAGTGTCCACTACACAGAACACACACATTGCCCACTGCATACAACACACTCAATGCCAACTGTACACCAAAGACACACACACAACCTGACACTGAGCTCAATGAGAATGCAGAATAATCTCTACTGGGAAGCTGGGACAGCTGCAATATTTCCAACTCTCCTGAACAAAAAGAATCGAAGGGGATTTTGCTGCCCTGGCAGGGAGAGAGGACTAGATTTCCCAACTGGTCAGAAGCATATTTTCATAAAGCATATGGAGTGCAATGTCACACAGAGCTTTGCCCAGCACTGGACAGAAGGCGAAATTGAACCTGGATCTCCCACCTCAGAGGTGAACACCCCAACTCTTGGGCTAAAAATTCCAAAGGGAAGGCCCACCACCGCCTCCTGCAGTGGCTGCTTTGTGACCGGCATCTAAGTCTTCCCCCTGCACACACACAGTGCTTTGGCACAAAACTATTAGGCATATTTGTAACACATTTGTGAATGGTTTCAGGTCAATCCAAATGGTATTGTTTTTGACAATAAATGATTAGTCCAGAAGAAATTCACTCATTTCTAGACACATTTTGTCCCAACCCTGGGAAATTACTTAAAGAGATGTTTGGAGAGGTGAACAACAAATAAAGTTGAATACAGTCCACTCAGGTTTTTTTCATGGTAAAATGACCTCACGGGAGAGACAGCGATCCAGGCCAGCTGATGATCTGGCCATCTGTGTTCCATTTCCACAAGGAAAGACACGGCAAGAACATTCACTGCATGTGCTGTGCACACCGTTTTTTTCTGAGAGCAATGATGCTCCAGGGATCAAATCTGAAAGTCATCAAAGCCAAATTTAACCTCTTCTGGCCAAAGAAGTAGTTCCAGAGTTATTAAGGGTAACATCGGTGTGGTTAGCAAACAGGGAAAGATTTGACTCTGAATTTACGGTTCTGAGCAGGTACTGCTTCCATCCCTCTTAACTGATTGTAAGTGAAGGGAGGAAAAAGAAAGAGGTACCACCAAGTCATGGGGAAACAAGTCAGTTTCAGAGGATTTCAGCCTTTAATTGAAATGACATTCATGGGAGGGGAAGGAAGGAATTATGCTGAGAGTAAAAATTTCTGAACAGATTTACCCATCAAAAGAAGGAAAGAGCTTTACAAGGGAGGGAGAAGAGCGATGGAAAAGGAGAGAAAAATCGCTTTAATGGGAAGGGGGAAACCCCCCCATCAAGTCAGGGAATGTCAATACTAAGGCCGTTACATTGACTCAGCTATGGTGTGCATCAGCGCCACAGTGTAGATGCTTTCCACAGTCATGGAATATTTTTTCCTTCGATGTAGTGAATCCATGTCCCCAAGAGACAATAGGTAGGTCAAAGGAAGAATTACACTGAGGGTCAGTACAACCTAACTGCGTTGAACATGGTACGAAACGTTTCTCAGCCCTGTGCGACAGAGCTCGGTTGATCTAATTTTTAAGCATAAACCAGGCCTCAGAGAAGCTACCAATGGAAAAGACCAGTAGGGAATTCCACTCCTATCTCCTTTCCAGGGCAGCAGAATCCGCTTCGGTTCTCTTTGTTCAGGCAAGTTGGAAATATTGCAGCTGTCCCAGCTTCCCAGTAGAGATTATTCTGTATTCTGATTGAGCTCAGTGTCACTTTGTATGTGTGTGTGTTTGGTGTTCATCAGGCACTCTGTGTGTTCGTGTTGTGGGGGTTACAGTGAAGCTGACTATCAAGTATTGGCAGATGTGTGTCCCTTACCCTGCCCAGTGCTCTGGAAGGCGTCTCCCCTCCTCCCAGTGCAGGGTTTCTTGTGCGATCATAGACTCATAGGACTGGAAGGGAAATGAGAGGTCATCTATTCCCCTCCCCTGCACTCACACCAGAACTGAGTATTATCTGGACCATCTCTGACAGGTGTTAATAAATACTCTGGGTTAATTCATCAGTAAAAAGTGATTTTATTAAATACAGAAAGTAGAATTGAAGTGGTTCCAAGTAATAACAGACAGAAGAAAATGAATTACCAAACAAAATAAAATAAAACACGTCAGTCTAAACCTAATACAGTAAAAAACTAAATGCAGGTAAATGTCACCCTCAAAGATGTTGCAATAAGCCTCTCTTACAGACTACACTTCCTCCTTGTCTGGGTCCAGCAATCAATCACACCCCTGTAGTTACTGTCCTTTTTTCCAGTTTCTTTCAGGCATCTCCTTGGGGTAGAAAGACGACCTTTTGTGACACCTGAAGACAAAATCGAGGGGTTTCCACAGGGGGTTATATACTCTCTCTCTCTCGTGGGTGGAAACCCCTTCCCGTCTCCTCTGCAGAATACAGCTCCAAGATGGAGTTTTGGAGCCACATGGCAAGTCACGTGTCCATGCATGACTCAGTTACTTACAGGCCGATGCCACATTCCCAGAAAAGCTCACATGTGGATTGGCGTCTCTCAAAGGTAATTGTTAGCTTAAGTGTTTCTTGATTGGGCACTTACAGAGAATAGTCTTTTCTCAAGAAGCTGACCAACTGCTTCACTGAGGCTACTTAAACTCAAACAAGTAAATAGCCAATATTCATAACTTCAAATAAATAATGATACATGCATGCAAACAGTAGATCATAAGCTTTGACGAGATATGTAACATGGCCTACCTAGCATAAAACATATTCCAGATATGTCATATTTACAGCCATGAGCCTATTTCTATAAAGAATTATGGGGTGCAATGTCACACTCTGTTTCACGGACTATAAATTACAGGAAATAAATAAAATTAACAAAAGAATCAGAAGGGAGCTGGCCTGCTTCGAGATACTTTGTGGAAGCATCTGCAGAGATGCTGCAGAGATATTGAGTGTTAACCACCAGTTTGGGGAGCATCCTCCATTTTGCAGCCTGCCCTGACTATGGTGTTTTCAGTGAGGACTGCCCCAGGCACCTCCGGGTCACAGGAGGCAGAAAGGCAGGAGGCGGAGTTATGAGCATGACTCCTAGAGGAAGTAGGGGCAGAGTGTTTCCTGGGCACAGACCTGGAGTAACAGACTTTGGAGTTTCTGAATACAGAGAAAGCCAATGGATTATACTAAAGAATATAGCTGACTTGGAACATCAAGTTTTTTTCCTAATACAAACAGTTGCACCTGTTTCCCGGAAGAGAAAAACTCTATGTAGAAGGATGTTCCCTTCTGCTTTTTCCTCATCTTTTTGGGCTACCTTTGTTTCCCTTTCTGCTTAATGACTCTGTTTACAGCTTAGATACAAAATTAAGCAGATCATACATTTCTTTGATTAAGACAGACCAGTTTGCCAGCCTCAGTTTGGAACTTGTATGAATAACAGTGTAATCTTATATCTTCACATACATTATAAAAGAAAATGTATAAATATTTGTGATGAGAGCATGACTATTTCTATTGACTTATTTATCATGTTAAATTGAGCTCTGTGTGCAGATAATATGCATGCAAGAGGGATAGTTTTGTGAACTGCAGAAGTCCGAAGCACGCTGTGGTGTCTTCCTGAGCTCCTCTGGTCATCATGTGGTCTCCATTAAGCCAAATGAGTGAATCTATCTTTCCTACTTTGGGGAGTAACCTAGAAATGGAAGGACGTAGGATACCATGGTGATTGGCATGCCATAAATAGCTAGATAATCTGGAGTACTCTTACATACCTTACACATTTTACATTTCACGTAGTGGGGCCAGGACAATGAGGTGATTCTGAAACCAGGAATGGCAGTGAAGATATCAGCTATGGCTGCAAATAATTAGTATGTTTCACCTGAATCTAACTTTCAGTTCCTTTAATTCCAAATGTGTTGCTAAGGCTGGTTGAAAATTTTTCTTGAGAAGATTTTGATAGGAAATTGGATTTTCAATTCAACTATTTTTTCCATGAAATTATTTTTTTCCCTGGAAATGATCAGCTTTCCATCTAAAAAGCCAAACTTCCCCCCTCCCTAAACCATGGCTGTGGGACTCTGATGATCTTCCAGGGCCGTTCAGCAAGAGGAGAGACCATCATGCATCATGGGGGATGTAGTCCAGCATGGGAGCCTGGCCCATGCAAGAGATTGGTGGTGTGTGATATCTGAGGCACCCCATGGTATATCTGAGTTGAAATATTAAGTTTTTAGTAAAAAGATTTTGGTCTCCAGAAAAAAAAAATCCTTTATGGATCAGCTCTACGCAGTACCCAGCTTGCACTGAAAACAGCAGGATGAAATATACCCCAAACCTGATACTCTGTAACTCTGGTAGATATTGCGTCATTTAATAACACAGTAAGAAAGAGTAGGTCAAATTAATCCCCAGGGCACCAATTACACCGAGGATGGCTTTGGTTTACTGAATTCATTAATTATGTGTTTTGGCTCTCTGAGCTCAGGTATTCCCAGTTGCTTCGAGAATCATGTCCCATAGATCACACATCTCAGTGTAAAACTTCCTGATGCTCCAAATTGACAGTTTCTATCAATGGGGAAATTCCACCACATCTCTCTCTCTCTTCTCAGCAGGTACGTGCTATTGTCCAGAATTAGAGTCACAGACACAAACACGCAAACACCATGGGGTTCAGCAGCTATTGAATTCCAGACCTCCAGCACCGAATGCCTCAGCCCCAACTCCGACCCCTCCAGCTAAAGGAGGAACCTCCTTGGTTGGAAAAAAATAGGCAATTACCTAGTCACTGAAGCCAGGGCTTCCCATGATAACTCTAGGTTTTCATACAGGCTCAAGTAAATACCAAAAAGATTAACTAGCACAGTAGGCAACTTTAACCCAAATTGACATGCTAAGCCACAGAGCTCCCCTTGCCCAAAGAGGGTGGAAAGATTGACACTCCTTTACTCTCACCCCTTCTTTAGCTAAGGAATAATCTCTTCAGACTGATTCTCCAACAGCAGAGTCACAGGTCTCTGTTTTCTGTTCCGATGAGTGAACAGGAGTATTTGTGTGGGGGACATGATTAACCTGCGTGTCATTGTATATGCACAGCATGTGCATTTTATCGAACATCTGGAATGACCCTCTGTGAACACCTGGCTCTATGGACAAAGCCCTTCCCTGAGCGGGTACTGATGTCCATTAAGAAACTGTTCTCCATTTATCTTCACTTACCTCATTACAGAGAAGGGACAGGTTTTTCTCACCATCCACCTAACCCCATCTCTGTAGCTGCCAGATCTCTGTTCAGAGGAGATGGAAGAGGGAAATCACTCGGATGTGACTGAGTTCATTCTCTCAGGATTGACAGATCGTCCGGAGCTGCAGGTCCCCCTCTTTGTGGTATTCCTACTGATTTATGGTGTCACCCTGCTGGGGAATGGGGGGATGATCTTGTTAATCATGATTGATCCCCGACTCCACACCCCCATGTACATTTTCTTCAGGAATTTGTCCTTCTGTGACCTCTGCCTTTCCTTGATAATTTCCCCTAAGATGCTGTTGAATTTCTTAGCTGAGAGTAAAAACATTTCTTACACTGCCTGTGCTGTGCAACTGTATCTCTCTATCGTTTTTGCAGATGCTGAGTGCCTCTCGCTGGCTGTGATGGCGTATGACCGTTATGTGGCCATCTGTAACCCGCTGCTCTACGCGGTCACCATGTCCAGGCAGCTTTGTAATCAGCTGGTGGCTGGGGTGTATGCTCTGGGGGTGGTGAATTCAATGATACACACGTGTTGTACATTTCGGCTGTCATTCTGCAGCTCCAACATCATCAATCATTTCTTCTGTGACATCCCACCATTGTTGGTGCTCTCCTGTTCTGATACCCACATCAATAAGATTTTGGTCTTTGCTGTTACATGCTGCATTCAACTGATCAGCTTTCTGACTGTCCTCCTCTCCTTTATCTATATCATCTCCACCATCCTGAAGATCCACTCCGCTGAGGGTCGACACAAAGCTTTCTCCACCTGCACTTTCCACTTGACCTCTGTGGCCCTGTATTTTGGCACCCTCCTCTTCATATATTTACGTCCCACCTCCAGCTATTCAATGGACACAGACAAAGTTGCCTCAGTGTTTTACATGCTGGTGATCCCCATGTTGAACCCCCTCATCTACAGCCTGAGAAACACGGAGGTGAAGGACGCCCTGAGGAGAGCAATGAACAAACTCCTCACCAAATCTTGAATCTGTTTAACTGTGTACTGGTTTAGTGATGGGGAGTGGAAACAGGTGAATTCAATTCACAGACAATTGTAATATAATTTTGCAGAACCCGTGGTAGTATTGTTCATTATGATATTGTTATTATTCTTAATTTGTTTATATTCCAACAAGGTCCGCAGACCACAGCTGAAATCAGTGAACAGAACACAGGGAGACTCACAGGGCCAGAAAGAGAGAATGATTTTATAAGCTGGTGCTAGGGGCATCCACCTAGAGTGTGAGATGCTCAATTTCAAGTCTCTTTTCCAAGGGTTATTTAATTAGTTATCCACAGCTGAACAACTTTGAAAGGTGAGAGCAGCCCAGACTGGAATAGCACCAAGAGCTCAGGGGCTGGGATGCTTTCTGGAAATGAAGGAAATCCAAGTCCAGAGTGTGACAGATTTGGTCACAGAGACCCTCATTGGGACTGTCACCTCATGTGCTGAAATTACCTATGAGCCCATTTTCCCTTACAGCCTGGTCCCCCAGAACCCTGAGTTTTTGAGCCAGGCATGCTAGCCTGCTGCAACACAGACTGAGGGTGTGGGCCACACCCCCAAAACTTCAGATCTAGACTGAAACCAGTTCAGCAGGATACCTGGCTCCAGCACACAGACACCCAGCTCCCAATGGGATCTAAACCCCAAACGAATCCATTTTACTCTGTATAAAGGTTATACAGGGTAAAATGACAAATGTTTGCCCTCTATATCACTGTAAGAGAGATATGTACAGCTGTTTGCCCCCCCAGGTAACAAATACTTGCACTGAGTTTATAAATAAACAAAAGTGATTTATTAAGTATAAACGGTAGATTTAAGAGGTTTTAAGAAATAACAGAGAGAACAAAATAAGGCACAAAGCAAAATAAAACAAAACATGCAAGGATAAGCTTAATACACTCAAAAAACAGTTACAAATGTTAACTTCTTATCCCAGTTGTTACTTGAGGTAAAATCATTCTCAGGTCAGATGCCTTTTCTGACTTGGGTCCAGCCTGTTCTCACCCATTCCTGTGGTTACAGTCCTTTTGTTTCTAGGTGCTTGCAGGTATCTCCGTGGGGTGGGGAAGCCAGCTGAAGATACTCATTGTTTGCCTTCCACAGTTGAATAGAACTTCCCTAAGGCAGGAA
The DNA here is from genome assembly GCF_965140285.1 of Lepidochelys kempii. Taxonomy (NCBI): domain Eukaryota; kingdom Metazoa; phylum Chordata; order Testudines; family Cheloniidae; genus Lepidochelys; species Lepidochelys kempii. The sequence goes on from NC_136385.1 coordinate 4,459,870, forward strand.
TCCTTTTTTGGAATCCCACCCCACTCTGGAAAAGTACAAGCTTCAAGATGGATTTCAGTATCAGGTGACATGGTCACATGTCACTGTAAGACCCCAGTCTCCATTCTTCTTGGGTTGGCCCACAGGTACACAGGAAGGCTTGCAGGTAAACAGAGCCATTCACAGTTCATTGATTCTGAAGCACCCTTAATGGCCTCCACTTAAAATGTCTACTTCAGTAATACAAATGTATACCTTATTCTCCTAATTCCAGATATAAAAATAATCCATGTGAACAAACAGGATGAACACACTTAATAGATTATAACCTTTATAATGATATATTACATGGGACACTTAGCATAAAGCATATATCAGTTACGTCACATTCATGAGCATATTTTCATAAAGCATATAGAGTGCAATGTCACACAAAGCTTGCCCAGCACTGGACAGAAGGGGAAAAGGAACCTGAATCTCCCACCTCAAAGGTGACCACCCCAACTATTGGGCTAAAAATTACATTGGGAAGGACCACCACCGCTTCCTACGGTGGCTGCGTTGCGACCAATACCTAAATCCTACCCCCGCTCACACACATTGTTTTGGGACAAAGCTATTAGGAGTATTTGTAACACATTTGTGAATAGTTTCAGGTCAATCCAAAAGGTATTGTTTTTGACAATAAATGATTAGTCCAGAAGAAATTCACCCATCTATAGACACCTTTGTGTCCCAGTGCTGGGAAATTACTTAAAGAGACATTTGGAGAGGTGACCAACAAATAAAGTGGAATATGTTTAACTCAGTTTTGTATCATATTAAAAAGACCTCATGGGAGAGACAGTGATTCAGGCCAACTGATGCTCTGGCTCTTTGTTTTCCATTTCCACAGGGAAAGATACAACAACAACATTAATTGCCTTTGCTGTGCATACCTGTTGTCCTGGGAGCAAAGATGCTCCAGGGAGTAAATATCAAAGTCATCAAAGCCAAATTTAACCTCTGCCATGCAAGGAAGCAGTTCCAGAAGTATGAAGGATAATGTTGCTGTGGCTAGCAAACAGGGAAAGATTTGACTGTATGTCTGATTTTAGGGTTCTGAGCATGTACTCAACTCATTTTAAGCGAAGGGAGGAAAAACAAAGAGGTACAAGGAAGTGATAGGCAAACAAGTCAGTTTCAGAGCATTGCAGCCTTTAATTGAAATGACAGTGAGCCATCCATGGGAGGGGAAGGAAGGAATTATCCTTAGAGGAGAAATATTCAATGTTTCTGAACATATTTACTTAACAGAAGAAGGAAAGAGCTTTACCAAGGGAGGAAGAAGAGTAACTGGAAGAGGAGAGAAAAATAGCTTTGATAGGACAGGGTAAACTCGCCCATCGATTCAGAGAATGTCTATACTAAAGCCATTACTTGGCTTACATATGGTGTGCAGGAGAGCCAGAGTGTAGATGCTTTCCACACTGATGGAAGGGTTTTTCCTTCAATGTAGTTAATCCATGTCTCCGAGAGGCAGTAACTCGGTTAATGAAAGAATTACGCTGTTCATGGGAGGGAAAGGAAGGAATTATTCTGAGAAGAGAAATTTTAACTTTTCTGAACATATTTACCGATCGAAAGAAGGAAAGAGCTTTATCAAGGGAGGGAGAAGAGTGACAGGAAAAGGATAGAAAAATAGCTTTAATAGGAAGGGGGAAATATCCCACACTGAGTCAGGGAATGTCTATACTAAGGCCTTTACATTGACACAGCTATGATGTGCAGCAGTGCCGTAGTGTAGATGCATCCCACATTGATGGAAGGGTTTTTTCCATCGATGTAGTTAATCCACTTCTCCGAGAGGCAGGAGTGTTCGATTGGCATGAAAGCATGAGGCTACCACAGGGATGGGCCCATGCACTGATGCATGGCTGCAGATGCACAAGGACACTGTGGTCATCACCTCCCACCAAGGGGATCCCTGGTTGGCCCAGTGATGACTCTTCCCTTCTTCACTATGGTAGCGGAAATTACCCCGCACAGGTGTGTGGGCTTGGATGGTATTATCAGTGCTCCAGGGCATGTTAGTACCCCCTTCTTTCTGTTCAGAAACTCTGAAGTTTGTCACTCCAGATCTGTGCCCAGGAAACACTGTGCCCCTTCTTCATCTGGAAGTCATGCTCATGACTCCTCCTCCTGGCTTCTCTGCCTCCTGTGACCCGGAAGTACCTGGGTCAGTCGTCAGTAAAAATGCCAAGGTCAGGGCAGGCTGCAAAAAGGAGGATACTCCCCAAACTGGTGATTAACACAGAAAATCTCTGCAGCATCTCTACAGATGCTGCTCCAAAGTATCTCTCAACATGTCAGCTCCCTCCCGATTCTTCTGTTTATTTTATTTGTTTCCTATAATTTATAGTCTGTGAAACAGAGTGTGACATTGCACTCCATCTCTCTTCTGGGGGAAGGGGTTTCCACCCACAAGAGTATGTAAGCTTTCGTGGAGCAGGATCTGTGCACAGCTGATTGCTTTGAGACATTGGTAGTGATTTTAAGTGAGTTTTGAGTGTGGTGGGTGAAGAACAGACAAAGTGGTTACTGGTTTGTTATTTTTTGTTTGCTTCTTTCAGGTAAGGGAAATAGGGATGGAAAAATAAGAAAAATAAGTAAGATTGAAGACCAGAAGAAGCTAGAACTGCTGAAGTTGCAGACTGACCAGAAAGGCTGAACACTGGGCACTGGGAAAGTCTCTGTTAACTAAAGGTATGTCTAAAGTATGAAATTATTTCAAAATTATTCTATTCGAATTTTCTGAAGCTATTTTATACATTCGGTCTTCTGTGTCCCCGCCAAAGAGCGTGAATTCAGTGGATTGAGTCCACAGTACCCAGGCTAGCATAGAATGTCGGAGCGGTGTACTGTGGGTAGCTATCCCACAGTTCCCACAGTCCCCGCCGCCCACTGGAATACTGGGTTAAGCTCCCAGGTCATGATGGGGCAAAAACATTCTCGCGGGTGTTTCTGGGTGTGTGCTGTCTGAAAGCTATGGCAGACAATTGTTTCACGCCTTCTTGGCATGCAGACGCCATTCTACTTTCAGCAGGCAGTGCACCGCTGCTCTCTTGCTACTATGAATCCATCTCTCATTTTCCTATGTAATCTTTACTATCTACTCTTTCTCTTCCTCATCAAACGCTTCTGCTGCCAACTCTTCTCTACCATCGTGAACCAAGCAACACAGCTTCCACTGCCAACTCTGCTCTCCCGCTATTGCCACGCTTCCGAGCTTCTCCATGTGGTCTGTCCTGGGCTCCCACATCCGTGAAAGCTACAGAAGACAACCATTTTCCGCCGTTCTTCGGCTACCGTGAACTGAACAGCACAGCTTCTGCTGCCATTCTGCTCTACTACGTTTCACGCCCTTTTTTCAGGATTATCCATGCAGGCGCCATAGCCATGGAGCCCGATCAGATCTCCGCTGCAGTTTTGACCATTGTAAATACCTCGCGCATTATCCAGCGGTATGTGCAGTACCTGCAAAACCGCGTGAGGAAGCAATGACAGCGTGATTACTATATTGATGAGGACGAGAACATGGACACAGACGGCACGGCATGTGGTGATTGGGAGATTGTGGTAGTTTTGGGCCAGGTTCATGCTGTGGAACATTGATTCTGGGCCCGGGAAACAACTACAGACTGTGGGAACACAAGGTGTTGCAGGTATGGGATGATTCCCAGTGGCTGAGAATATTTCATATGCGTAGGGCCACTTTCATGGAACTTTGTGACTTGCTGTCCCCTGTCCTGAGTGCAAAGACACCAAAATGAGAGCAGCCCTCACAGTTGAGAAGTGAGTGGCCATAGCCTTGTGGAAGCTTGCAATGCCTGATTGCTACAGGTCAGTCGGGAATGAGTTTGGAGTGGGGAAATCCACTGTGGGGCCTGCTGTGCTGCAAGTAGCCAACACAATCATTGACCAGCTGCTATCAAGGGTAGTGACTTTGGGAAATGTGCAGACCATTGTGGATGGCTTTAATGTGCTGGGGTTTCCTAACTGCGGTGGGGTGATAGATGGACCTCATATCCCTATCTTGGCCCCGGAACACTGGGGCGGCCAGTACATAAACCTAAAGGGGTTCTATTCCATGGTGCTGCAAGCATCAATGACATCAACGTGGGATGACCGGGAAAGGTGCACGACACTTGCATCTTCAGGAACTCTGGTCTGTTTGAACAGCTGCAGGAAGTAACTTACTTCCCATACCAAAAAATTACTGTTGGGGATGTTGAAATGCCCATAGTTATCCTCGGGGACCCAGCCTACCCCTTAATGCCATGGCTCATGAAGCTGTACACAGGCAGCCTGGACAGTAGTCAGGAGCTGTTCAACTACAGACTGAGCAAGTGCAGAATGGTGGCAGAATGTGCGTTTTGACATTTGAAAGCATGCTGGTGCAGTTTACTGACTCGGTTAGATATCAGCACCCCCAATATTCCAATTGTAATTGCTGCTTGTGGTGTGCTCCACAATATCTATGAGAGTAAGTGGGAGACATTTATGGCAGGGTGGGAGGTTGAGGCAACTTGCCTGGTGGCCAGTTTTGCACAGCCAGACACCAGGGCGATTAGAAGAGCTCAGCAGGGTATGCTGCACATCAGAGAAGCTTTGAAAGCCAGTTTCATGTCTGGCCAGGGTACGGTGTGAGAGTTGTGTCTGTTTCTCTTAAAGTTACCCACCCCCTCTATATATATGAAAGGAAATATAGTCACAATTGTTTAAAAACCTTTCTTCATTATTTGTTGAACAAAACATTGAGAGAAATCAGAAGCTAGATGGGGGAGGGAGGTATTGGGTTAGGGGGGTGGAGGAGGAGGGAAGGACAAGTACAGAAACCAAATCAGCATTTAGGATATGCCATTTTTCTGCTGCTTGTGCAATCCTCTGGGGTTGACTGTGTGGGTCCCTGTAGCCTCCCCCTCCCCTCGTGTTCTTGGGCATCTGGGTGTGGAGGCTATGGAACTTGCGGAGGAGGGAGGGCTGTTATTCAGGGGCTGCAGCAGCAGTCTGTGGTCTTGCTGCCTTTCCCGCATTAGATCCACCATACAGCGGAGCATGTCAGTTTCCTCCCACATGAGCTTGACCACAGCATCCTGCCTGCGCTGTAACTTAGATGACTGTATTCCACTTCATGTGCTGGTCACTTCTCCAAGAGTCTCTTAAAGGAAATTCCCAGCGTTGGGACATGAAAGTATCTAGAAATGGGTGATTTTTTTCTGAACTAATCATAGAATCATAGACTTTCAGGTCAGAAAGGACCATTATCAATGTCTAGTCTCACCTCCTGTACAACACAGGCCAAAGAATCTCACCCACCCGCTCCTGTAACAAACCTCTAACTTCTGTCTGAGCTATTGAAATCCTCAAATCACGGTTGAAAGTCTTCGAGGTGAAGAGAATCCTCCAGCAAGTGACCCAGGCCCCATGCTGCAGAGGAAGGTGAAAACCCCCCAGGGCCTCTGACAATCTGTCCTGGAGGAAAATTCCTTCCCGACCCCAAATATGGTGATCAGGTAAACCCTGAGCAAGTGGGCAAGACTCATCAGCCAGGCACCCAGGAAAGAATTCTTTGTACTAACTCAGATCCCACCCAATCTAACATCCCATCACAGGCCATTGGGCATATTTACCACTAAGAGTTGAAGATCAATTAATTGCCAAAATTAGGCTAGCCTATCATATCATCCCTTCCATAAACTTATCAAGCTTAGTCTTAAAGCCAGATATGTCTTTTGCACCCACTGCTTCCCCTCGAAGGATATTCCAGAACTTCACTCCTCTGATGGTTAGAAACGTCCGTCTAATTTCAAGTCTAAACTTCCTGATGCTAGTTTTTATCTCTTTGATCTTGTGTCCACATTGGTAGTGAGCTTAAAGAGTTCTTCTCCCTCTGTGGTATTTATCCCTCTGATATATTTACAGAGAGCAATCAAATCTCCCCTCAGCCTTCTTTTGGTTTGGCTAAACAAGCCAAGCTCCTTGAGTCTTCTTTCATAAGACATGTTTTCCATTCCTCGGATCATCCTAGTAGCATTTCTCTGTACCTGTTCCAGTTTGAATTCATCTTTCTTAAACATGGGAGACCAGAACTGCACACAATACTCCAGAGGAGGTCTCACCAGTACCTTGTATAACGGCACTAACACCTCCGTATCTCTACTGGAAATACCTCGCCTGATGCATCCCAAGACCGCATTAGCTTTTTTCACAGCCATATCACCTTGTGGGCTCATAGTCATTCTGCGTTGAACCAATGCTACGAGGTCCTTCTCCTTTTCTGTTTCTTCCAAGTGATTTGTCCCCAGTTTATAACAAAAATTCTTGTTATTAATCCCTAAATGCATGACCTTGCACTTTTCACTATTAGATTTATGAATAATTTATTGTGAAAAACAATGCTGTTGGGGTTGACCTGAAACTATTCACAAATGTGTTAGAAAGTCTCCTAATAGCCTTGTCCCAAAACAATGTTTGTGGGGGAGGAGGATTTAGGTGCTGGTCGCAAAGCAGCCACTGGTAGGAGGTGGTGATGCTCCCTCTCTTTGTAATTTTTAGCTCAATAGTTAGGCTGTTCACCTATGAGGTGGGAGATCCAGGTTCAATTCCCCCTTCTGTCCAGTGCTGGGCAAAAATATACACTTGGTTTTCCTGTATTTCCAGAAAGCATCCCAGCCCCTGAGTGATGTACTATTCCAGTCTGGGTTGCTCTCAATCTCTCCTTTCAAAGTTGTTCTAAGGTGGAAAACTAATTAAAAAAAACATTGGAACAGAGACATGAAGTTGAGCACGTCGGTGCCCCAAACTACTTGTCTGTAGAGTCATTCTCTCTTTCTGGCCCTGTGATTCTTCCTGTGTTTTATCCACAATGCAACAGTTTCAACAGGAGAGACAGAGGCCATATCTACACAACTGGCTCAATCGGGACTACTGCAATAGATGAAATGGTGTTGATTGAGCAGGTCTGGGGAAGACATGCTAAGTCAATAGGAGAGCGCTCACCTGTTGAAGTGTGTACTCCACACCCCCCCCCCCAATACTATGTTCCATCATGGATCTTCCTCAGGGATGATCTACACTAACATTGTCAGATGATCTGTGTTACACTACTTCAGTTACACAACTCTCCGGTTGACATAGCAAGGTGTGGACACCGCTGTAAGTCAGACTAAATTAGTCAACTTGAAGCAGCATAACTTAGATCAATTTACACACGTAGCATAGACCAGTCCTGAGAACGATGCAGAACAGATCATAGCCCAGTCACCAGGATCCTGTCCAGAAATGTGGGAGACCCACTTTCAAATTGTTTCTCCCCATCAGACAGAGGGGGGATGGACCGGGATCTCCCACTTCCCACAGGAGTGATCTAATCACTCATTTAAAGTCTACAGGGGAAGCAGCACCTTTACCGTCTCTTCCATTCCCATTCATTTTGTCAGTGTGGCCCTACATTGTCTTTGTATTTACATCAAAAAGTATCCAGGAAGGAAAGGAAATGTTCCATTTCTGGTCATGCTAAATAGTTCCTTCCACCCCACAGGACATTTCCATCAATGTTTTCAATTTGCCAAACATTTGAGGAATTTTCAGATTTGGTTCAGGTTGAAGTGAATTTGTTTTTCAATTTTTTGTAACCACCCATGAACTCAAAAATCAACTATTGGCCCAGCTCTAGCCATTTCTCACTCTCCGTAACCCGAGCTGTACAGTTCCAGGAATCCCTATTCTTCAGAGTCCATAGGACTTACGTGCAGAACTAAGAGTAAGACATCATAGCTAACCTGCTGATGTGGTATAAACAACTAGTCTCTGATATGACTTTTTCTTTCTCTTTAATTTATGTGCTAGAGAAAACTCACCCTTTTCATATAATTTTATATTCAGTTCAGTGCAGATTCTCACAGTGGACACACAAACCACATGTTCTCTTTTGGATATGTTACCCTTGTTCTTACTTGCTTTGTTGCTCCCTTAACTTAAAATAAAGGCCATTTTGATGGAACTCACCTTTCTCCTCCACAAGAATGGACACAATCCTGGCAAAAATCTACACAAGAACCCCACAGAGGACATAAAGGGCTGCAGAATATCAGGAGGGTGAAAGATGCAAAACTCCCTTTGGTTCAGCCATGGAAACCACACACTTCATACTTGCAACTGCATATCAGAACCAAACCCACTACAAAGCAGAAAACTATCCCGGATCCTTTCAGGGGACAAGACAAGATGCCATTTTTATTATAACACAATTTGATTTCTGACCAATAAATAATATCTAATACCTATGTATATATATTTACACACACACACATCAAATGTTCTGCAGCTGCTAGTTAGTTACCAGTCCTGAATGTAACTTGATTTCGTGGCCTGGGTTTGTAGCTTGTGATGGCTAACTGGCCAGGAAAGCCAGGCACAAGGAAGAACTGGGGCTCTGTTGGGCATGCACCAATGCCCTTCCATGTTGGCAGCAGAATGTTACCCTCCAAAGTGATCCATCTCACCCATCCTTTTTGTAGGCTTTAGTTTGAATCCAGAATCTATAGGTCTTGTTCTGTCACGCTGCCTCTGGGTTCGGTTTGATTGATCACCCGTCAGTTGCAGACATGACTTTCAGCCTAGGAACTGGATTTGATGTTTCTTCAATTTTACTTTTGTTCTTTTCTTTTGAGGGTGGACTCTTCTTGCTTTGTCAGGGCTGTTGTCTGCATCTTCAGCCATTGGCGTTTACACTTTATTTCATCAGGACAGTCTGGGGCTGGAGGTTGATTCCATCATCCATACATATATCCATCATTCACACATCTAAACTACACTAATAAGATTACAGCAGGGTTTTGCAAAAATGAAGGTTGCAGCAAACTTTTACAAAAGAGAGTGAGCATTTTAAAATGGAGTTTGGGACAAGTTAAAATGGAGTTTGTGTTACAATATGGACAAGTGTAAGGAATGGCAAACAGTTAGAAGACGTTACAATGTTGAAACAGTGTAAGTTTCAGTGATATAAGCAGCAATTGGATTGAAAGTGAAACTCAATTAGCCAGTTATTGGGGTATCTGGTTTTATGAATGAATGTAGTTGCATTCATAAAACTTTATTTTTGAAGTTATATTAATAAAATGAACAATTAAAAACAATTTCATTGATCAGTTCTACAGAAGCCCGTCACAAATATTCACACATCTGCAACAGATGCCTCCTGGAATTTTGATGGGGTAATAGCCTAACAAAGCCCTGATTTTAGTTGGGGCCTAGAGGCCTTGTTGGAATACAAACAAATTAATAATAATAACAATATAATAATGAACAATACGCCCACAGGTTCTGCGAAATTACATTGTAATGGGATGGGAATTGAATTTACCTGTTTCCACTCCCCATCACTAAACCAGGACTGAGTTACAGAGATTCAAGAATTGGTTAGCAGTTTATTCATTGCTCTCCTCACGGAGTCCTTCACCTCCGTATTCCTCAGGCTGTAGATGAGGGGGTTCAACATGGGGATCACCAATGTGTAAAACACTGAGACTATTTTGTCCGTGTCCATTGAAAAGCTGGAGGTGGGACGTAAATACATGAAGAGTTGGGTGCCATAAAACAGGACCACAGAGGTCAAGTGGAAAGAGCAGGTGGAGAAGGCTTTGCGCCGGCCCTCGGCGGAGCGGATCTGCAGGATAGTGGAGGTGATATAGACATAGGAGAGGAGGATGGTCACAAAGATGCTCACTGTAAAGCACAACGTGAAAGCAAACATCATAATCTCATTGATGTGGGTGTCAGAACAGGAGAGCGCCAGCAGCGGGGGGATGTCACAGAAGAAATGATTGATGATGTTGGAGCTGCAGAATGACAGCCGAAATGTACAACACGTGTATATCATTGAATCCACAATTCCCACAGAGTACACCCCAACCACCAGCTGGTTACAAAGCTGCCTGGACATGATGACCGTATAGAGCAGTGGGTTACAGATGGCCACATAACGGTCATACGCCATCACAGCCAGCAAGAGGCACTCAACATCTGCGAAAACGATAGAGAGAGACATTTGCACAGCGCAGGAAGTATAAGAAATGCTTTTCCTCTCGGCTAAGAAATTCAGCAGCATCTTAGGGGAAATTATAAAGGAAATGCAGAGGTCACAGAAAGACAAATTCCTGAGGAAAAAGTACATTGGAGTGTGGAGTTGGGGGTCAGTCGTGATTATCAAGATCATCCCCCCATTCCCCACTAGGGTGATACCATAAATCAGTAGGAACACCACAAATAGGGGAACCTGCAGCTCTGGACGATCTGTCAGTCCTGAGAGAATGAACTCAGTCACATCTGAGTGATTTTCCTTTTCCATCACCTCTCAACAGAGATCAGGCTGCTTCAGAGATGTGGGCAGATGAATGGTGCGGAAGACCTGCCCCTTCTCTGTAATGAAATAAGTGAAGATAAATGGAGATCAGTTTCTTAATGGACATCAGTACCCTCTCAGGGAAGGGCTTAGTCCACAGAGCCATATGTTCACAGCTGGTCATTCCAGGTGTTTGATAAAATTCAGACACTGTGCAAATACAATACAGTTCAGGTTAATCGTGCCCCCCACACAAGCACTCCTGTTTACTCATCCAAACAGAAAACAATGACTTGTGACTCTGCTGTGAGAAAATCAGTGTGAAGGGATTATTCCTTAGCTAAAGAAAGGTTGAGAGTAAAGGAGTGTCAATCTTTCCACCCTCTTTGGGCAAGGGGAGCTCTGTGGCTTGACATGTCCATTTGGGGTTAAGCTTGCTTACTGTGCTAATTAAGCTTTTTGGCATTTACTGGAGCCTGTATGAAAACCCAGCGACATCATGGGAAGCCCTGCCTTCAGTGACTGTGTAATTACCTATTCTTTCCAACCAAGGAGGTTGCTCCTTTTGCTGAAGGGGTAGGAGCTGGGGCTGAGGCATTAAATGCTGGAGGTCTGGAATTCAATACCTGCTGATCCCCATGGTGTCTGAGTGTGTGTGTGTGTCACTGTAATTCAGGAGAATAGCACGTACCTGCTGAGAAGAGAGAGAGAGATGTGGTGGCATTTCCCCATCGATAGAAATCACCAGTTTGGAGCATTCGGGAAATTTTATACTGAGATGTGTGATCTATGGCACATGATTCCTGAAGCAACTGAGAATACCTGAGCTCAGAGAGCCATAACACCTAATTAATCCATTCAGTGAACCAAAGCCACCTTGGTGTAATTGGTGCCCTGGGGATTAATTTGTCCCACTCCTTCCTACTGTGTTATAAAATGATGCAATTACTACCAGAGTTACAGAGTTTCAGGTTAGTTACAGAGTTTCAAGCCGAGTACTGTGTAGAGCTGATCCACAAAGGGTATTTCTTCTGGAGACCAAAATCTTTTCACTAAAATATTTTGACTCAGATATAGCACGGGGGTGCCTCAGACACCACACACCACCAATCTCTTCCATAGGCCAGGCTCCCATGCTGGACTACATCCCCCATGATGCATGATGGTCTCTCCTCTTGTTGAACTGCCCTGGAACATCACCAAAGTCCCACAGCCATGGTTTAGGGAGGAGGGAAGTTTGGCTTTTTTGATGGAAAGCTCATAATTTCCAGGGGAAAAAAATAATTTTATGCAAAAAGTAGTTGAACTGAAAATCCAATTTCCCATCAAAAAAGACTTCTCAAGAAACATTTTCAACCAGCCTTAGCAACACATTTGGAACCAAAGGAACTGAAAGTTAGATACAAGTGCTGCAGTTTCCACGGTATGCATCCGATGAAGTGAGCTGTAGCTCACGAAAGCTCATGCTCAAATAAATTGGTTAGTCTGTAAGGTGCCACAAGTACTCCTTTTCTTTTTGCGAATACAGACTAACATGGCTGTTACCCTGAAACCAATACTAATTATTGGCATCCATAGCTGATATCTTCACTGCCATTCCTGGTTTCAGAATCACCTCATTGTCCTGGCACTCCAAATTATCTAGCTATTTATAGGATGCCAATCACCAGAGTATCTTATGCCCTTCTGTTGATAGGTTTCTCCCCAAAGTAGGAAAGGTAGGTTCACTCATTTTGCTTGATGGAGACCACATGATGACCAGAGGAGCTCAGGAGGAGACCACAGCATGCTACTGAGTTCTGCAGTTCACAAAACTATCCCTATTGCATGCATATTATCTGCACATAGAGCTCAGCTGTAATATGCTAAATAAGTCTACGAGTTCACTAAAACTAGTCTTGCTGTCATTGTAAATGTTAATATTTTTGATAATGTTTATGAAGTTAGAAGATTACATTGTGTCGTGTTATTAATACATGTTCCAAACTGAGGCTGGCAAACCTCTCTGTCGTAAACAAAGAAATGTGTGTTCTACTTAATTTTGTTTCTAAACAGTGTGGTGGGAAATTAACCACGTGTTGTGTTTGGACCAGAACAAACCTGAGGCTCCTTTCTTCATGCATGCGCATACAGGGAGAGTCAGCTGGAGCTGCCCTGGCGTAAACAGAAATACAGAAGCTTATATTGCTGAAAACCACAATTTGTTAAACCACTTCCTTCAACAGCATTTCCCTTATTTGGCATGTAGTGCAAGCTTTAACTGTAGCTTTGCCATACTTGGAGTTTAGCAAAACAAGCTTTTCCTGTTATTGGCTGGTGTTTTCTTTGCGCTTAACATTTTTTTTTTAACTTTTAGCTGTTATGGTTACATTTCTTAAGCTGTGCTTTTACAATTGCCCCTTAATGGAATTTTCCTCACTCTCTTCTTATGCTTCATATGCACAGTTAGTTTGACCAAAGTTTTTGGCCTATTAGTTTAGGCCTACTAGATGTTCCTTCACATTCCCCCATTTGGTGCCTTTTTGGCACCAAATTGGGCCTATACTTCTATATCCATGAGCTGGTTAATTTTCTCCTTTTCATCCTCCTGTTCTTCTGCCCAAACTGTGTCACACATTTCATTTACAATCATTAGTGCCACCTGCTTCCTTGCACTGAGGTTGGCAGGTCTAGGGCTGGATAGGCAATGATAAATACATTTCTTACAGCAACAAGAACATAACCCTATGCTAAACAGTGGTAAAAGCAACAGCATTCCCATGGGGATAATATGATGTGGTTGGGATTGTTGTATAGCTTTAGCCACAAAACACAATACATTAGTCTGGGTACACAAAGTAGACATTCTATAGGCAGTATTAAAGGCATTCTTTTTGGCTTGCTATATATTTTGGAGCATGTGAATTTGTCCCTGTAATTTGGAAATTTTCTGAAACTCTGGTAGGATTGAAAGCAAATTTTGGAATCGGTCAGGTACTAAAGCAGTCCAGTTAAAGGGTATCTGGAACTGAAGGGGCTAATTGCAGAGTTTTATCTGCAGGCCAATGAATGATCTGCAGGCCAATGAATGCCTACAGCTGTGGTGAGATTAAAATGTACATCATTCAAGGTGGTGGTTTCAAGATGCACAAAACTATTATTAGTTTGGAAAAGTAGGCGTCCTGTCAGGGTAGTCCCGTGTCCCATACCTTTCCAACAAATGTTGTCATGAACAGTGACAACTTCTCCTGGTTTTAGTTTACATACACACTGAAGTTGAGGGGGCTCTAATGGCCAGAGTGTCCATTAGCTTCCAATCCCTACCCAAATCTCGGGCGTTATTCCAGAAGCACTGACTACAAATCGGTTGGGCATACCTAATTTTTTAGGACATACCAAATCAGGTAGTTCAACTTCCCAAATGTCTCTGTGAATTATCCAATCCCACATGCATCCTCCCCATGGACCTGGCAGGATTCAGCAGGTGGGAGCCCATACCCCTCAGAGTGGCCCGTATGCTTGGAAGGAGCACTGTGAATGCTTGCATCTCCATTCAGAAAATCTCCAAGTATGTCTCCACAGCCACAGATTACATGGAACTCCTGAGGTATTTGTAAGGGCAGTAGGCCATGCCTGATGTTCAAGATCCTTCTGAATGGTCTTAAGCTGGTCATTCAGAAAATTCTGAACCTCTGAACAAGCCACATCCCACTGCAATGCCTTTCCAGCATTGGTGATACCTAATACCATTTCTGTTAACAGGTTTTGGGTCATTGAAGTAAGGGTGGATATAACGTATAATTCACTAACACCAGCCTGAACCTGGGCTAGCTGTGCTCCAGTAATAAGGTCCGTGGCTTTTTCCAGCTGTCCCAATTTTTCCTCATGTTGCTGACTTTTATGGATATTTCAGATTGCAGTTACACAATTTGCACCATCCCAGAGGTGGCCAACCAAGTCCCTCTTCTTTCTAGCGGAAACCCAGGTGCTTTGCTGTGCCAACCGAATGGCAGCTCCTTTTGAACAATTAGGATATATAGAGGTAATCTGAAAAGTAGATAAGGGTGGTGTGAATTTTACTGTCCCTAGTGTAGCATGAATTACAGTCCATCGGTGTCCCAACACACTGACACATCTCTCCCTTGTGAAGTATTAGACCACATCTGCTGGCTAAACACCTTCCCAAAAAGGCTGAGAGGCATCACATCAATGGCCTAGGATGGGGTATATTACAATAGGGCACAGGCCAATGGTTGGTTACTGGGACATTTTCAGTACCGGTAATCTTTTTCAGCAGCAGAACAAACTTTCTGGGTATTTGTTTGATTATTTACTAGTTGGGTGATTAAATAACAGTAAGGGCCTTTTTCTATCTATTATGCTACAAACTCCAGGAATGGCCATCATCTTTGTCCAGCTATGAGCCCCATTAATTTTAATTTCTGACTTCTGGGGCTCAGTTGCAGTGATATCATATATTTCTATATCCACCAACCCATCTGTTCTCCACTCAATCATTCGCTCATATGAATGGTCCTGAACCTTAAAAAATAATTTCTCAGAGCAAAATTTCCATAAATCACTGAAATGTGAAGGTTTTGGTCATTGGGTTTCATTTGAATATAGGGTATCGTGTATATTTGGGTAGGTTGTGGGGGTGGTGGTGAGGATAATGGAGGAAGGGATGGTGGGGTTCATGCTTGTGGTAGCAAGGCGTTTTGGATATCCATTGTCTGGGAGCCAATTAGGGAGGACAGTCCATCCCCAGGTTACTTGCCCAACGGCGCATTTTGCCACCCCCAGGAGAAACCCTAAATACCAAGTAGTGCCCCATTCCCAAGCAAAGTGTCCACAACTCCGTCCTTTCCAGTAAATAATACTTTGTCTTTTCCATCGTGTCCAATTCTTAATGTCTTTTGTAGTCAGGAATCCCTGGACTTTGGTGGTTTCAGCAGAGCGAGTGTTCCTTCTTCTTTCTTGGAACAGCTGTGCTTTGGCATTATGCAGGGGAGAGGTTACTAGCACGTCACCCTGTAATGGTTTGGTTCTTCTAGCAAAGTCCAAATGCACAGTAGTTTTGTCAGTGGATAAGGGAGAGGGTACCAGCTTTTCACCTTGTCCTTCACTCCTGCTGTCCAGAAGGAGCAACAACGCCAGAAGGAAAGATAGACTGATCATCAGTCGGAGAGCCATTACAGTGAGAAACATGGGCAGGTAGTCAATTCTTGGCACTTCACTGAGGTGTTGATTATTAACAGGATTCAGTAAGGGTCTTTCAGCATGGGTCCAGGGCAGTTCCTTGCTGATGGATCTCTATATAGCTCCTGGAAACTCCTGGTTTCAGCGAGTGATATGGCTGCTGTATATAAACAGACCTAACACATTTTGTTAGTGCCTGACAATAATTAAGCATTGTGTCATCCATTAAATGACTGTCCATCTGAGCCAGGGCCAGTGGGGGCACAGCCAGTAGTCACATCGGGAGCCCTGTTAGAATTTCACGAGGGCTAAGTCCAGTCTTTCGGTTGGGAGTGGCCCTCATATTCATTCATGCTAATGGGAGGGCATTTGGCCACTTTAAATTTGTTTTAGCACAGATCTTGGCCAGTTTATTTTTCAGAATCCCATTTTGATGTTTTACTGTCCCAGCAAACTGCGAGTGGTGGGGGCAGTGGAGATTGTGTTGGATCTGTAAAGCTACACATAACTTCTTATAATTTGTTCAATAACATTAGGTCCACTATCACTGTTGCTATCACTGTTGCTACTCACAGGTATGCCAAATTGTGGTACAAAATCCTTAAACAAAGTTTTACAACAGTTTTGGTCTCTGCCTTTTTATAGGGAAAGGCCTCAACCCAGTTGGAAAATACATGAACTAAAACTAACATACTTAAAATTACAACATTTAGACATTTAAATAAAATCCATTTGAATATTTACAAAAGGTCCCCAGGAAGGGGGATGTGCTGCCTGCCTAACCTTGACAGCTTTACCAACACTATGTTCCTGGCAGATTACACACTGTTGGCAGTATTGCTTAAAATATTATTTTTTTTACAAATACCCTTGCTGATTGCAGGCAAAACTGAGGAATTACTCCCCATATTTTTCTGTATTTGTTTTATAGACAAGTTACCAAAACAGATTTAAAATCTTTTTTTCCATTTTTCTGGCTTTGACTGTCCTGCTGCAACCACAACTCTGGTCTTTATTTAAAAACATTTTAAATCTTGTAAAGCATTAAGTCACCTTAAGGATTAAATGCTAAATACAACACTAGTTTCTTTTGTCTGGCAAAAGTATTTTTTGGTTTTACAATTTGAAAACAACACCAATTTATCTTAAACTTATAAAACAAAGATTGTACACACCAGGAGTGTTTTTTAGCTAATTTGCCTAAATTGTTCACAGTTAAATGACTTTATTTTTATCTCTTTTAATCATGTTGTAAGTTATTCCTGGGAGTCCTTGTGACTCCTCATTTGAGATTCACGGAGCTGTTTTCCCCCCCTTCTGTTTCTTCACGCCAGTAGAAATATGCCTCACACTGACATTGGCCAGAAGTGCACTTCTGAGGTGCACAACCATGTCAAGGTCAAAACTTTCCCTTTAATTTTAAATGATCCCTATCCCTGGTATACCAATTCCAATTTTTTCCAGAAACTTGCAAGTGAACTAGTGTGTGCCTTTTGGGAGGACGGTGATCCTTTTTGACTCACCGGCCCGCATTTTACCTGGTGAGTGCGGGAATCCCTTTTGGACCCCCTGGCTCCCAGAATCCCTACGGATCTTTCACTCGTCCCACTCACACAGGGAAGGTTTGTTTCGGGCCTCCACAACTGTCTTACAGCCCCCCTTCAGCAAAGAGCTGAAGAGCTGGTGCCACATACTCTGTCACTTCGGGCGAGGTGATCAGATCACACAGTGGCTTTTCAAACCTCCTTCAGGCGGGAACCAGAGACAGGGGAGGAAAGAGGCTCCGGAAACAGACTGTCAGAGGACGGAAGGGATGGAATCACACACTCCTAGACCCAGACAGGCTCCTTGCCAGTCATGAGCCCACGGCTTCGCAGGGCACTCTGGGCGTCTTCCTGTGACCCACACTGACACCTGTCTACCGACCTTCACTTTCACACTGGCACATGGAACCAAGTCTATTCATGACCTGCCCAGCCAAACTCAGTGGCTCTTCCTGGGGAAACCAAACCAGAGTCACCAAGCAGGAAGGGAAACAAAGGAAGCTCAAAAGGTGAGGAAAAAGCAGCAGGGAACATCCTTCTACATACACCTTTTGTCTTCTGGTAACCAGGTTTAAATGTTTCTCAAAGGGGGAGTAGGATTCTAAAAAGAAGGTGGAGACATCCCAAGGAGCTGTGCACTCTCTCACGCGCTCTCTCTCTCTCTGTCTCTCTGCCCATTGATTCACTGCATCTGAAGGGATAAAGGAAGCAGCCGTTGGACTGGGGGATGGATTGTGACAGAACCTACCTGCTGAAGTGAAGAAACAGATTGACAGAGCCAGAAGAGTACCCAGAAGTTACCTACTACAGGACAGGCCCAACAAAGAAAATAACAGAACACCAGTAGCCATCCCCTTCAGCCCCCAACTAAAACATCTCCTACGCATCAGTCGGAGAACACTTCAATCTCTTTGGTCACTCGATTACAGACTGAAAAGTGGCAATTCTTCAACAAAAAAAACTTCAGAAAAAGACTCCAATGAGAGACTGCTGAATTGGGATTAATTTGAAAACTGGATACAATTAACTTAGGCTTGAATAAAGACTGGGAGTGGATGGGTCATTACACAAAGTAAAACTATTTCCCCATGATTATTCCCCCCGCCCTCCACTGTTCCTCAGATGTTCTTGTCAACTGCTGGAAATGGCCCACCTTGATTATCACTATAAAAGGCTTTTTCCCCCCGACTCTCCTGCTGGTAATAGCTCAACTTACCTGACCACTCTTGTTACAGTGTGTATGCTAACACCCATTGTTTCATGTTCTCTGTGTATATAAATCTCCCCACTGTATTTTCCACTGAATGCATCCGATGAAGTGAGCTGTAGCTCACGAAAGCTTATGCTCAAATAAATTTGTTAGTCTCTAAGGTGTCACAAGTCCTCCTTTTCTTTTTGAGGATTCAGACTAACATGGCTGCTACTCAGAAACCTGTCTTAACTCATTGTAAGTGAAGGGAGGAAAAACAAAGAGGTACCACCAAGTCATGGGAAAACAAGTCAGTTTCAGAGCATTTTGGCCTTTAATTGAAATGACATTCATGGGAAGGGAAGAAAGGAATTATGCTGAGAGTAAAAATTTCTGAACCTATTTACCCATCAAAAGAAGGAAAGAACTTTACAAGGGAGGGAGAAGAATGATGGAAAAGGAGAGAAAAATCACTTTAATGGGAAGGGAGAAAACTCCCCCACTGAGTCAGGGAATGTCTATCCTCAGGTCATTACATTGTCTCAGCAACGGTGTGCAGCAGCACCACAGTGTAGATGATTTCCACGTTGATGGAAGGGTTTTTCTTTCGACGTAGTTAATCCACATCCCCAAGGGGCAACAGCTAGGTCAATGGAAGAATGACACTGAGGGTCAGTAGAAGCTAACTGCCTCGCACAGGGTGTGAAATGTTTCCCCACCCTGTGTGACAGAGCTCTGTTGATCTATTTTTTAAGCCTAAACGTGGCCTCACAAAAGCTGCCGATGGAAAATACTGGTTTGGAAATCTAGTCCTATCTCCCTGCCAGGGCAGCAGAATCCTCTGCGGTTCTTTTTGTTCAGGCGAGTTGGAAATATTGGAGCTCTCCCAGCTTCCCCGTAGAGATTATTCCGCATTCTGATTGAGCTCACTGTCAGGCTGTGTGTGTGTGTGTGTGTTTGGTGTGCAGTTGGCACTCTGTGTGTGTTGTGTGTAGTGGGCACTCTGTGTGTGTTGTAGTGGGCGTTGTGTGTGTGTGTACTGCGCCTTCTCTGTGTGTGTGCATTAGACACTCTGTGTGTGCGTGTGTGGTGGGGGTTACAGTGGAGCTGAATATCAAGTGTTGGCAGATGTGTGTCTATTGCCCTGCCCAGTGCTCTGGCTGGCGCCCCCCCTCCTCCCAGTGCAGGGCTCCTTGTGTGATCATAGAATCATAGCACTGGAAGGGACCTTGAGAAGTCATCTAGTCCAGTCCCCTGCACTCACAGAAGAACTGAGTATTATCTAGAACATCCCTGACAGGTGTTTCTCTCATCTCCTCTTAAAAATCTCCAAAGTGGAGATTCCACAAACTTCCGAGGCCAGTTATTCCAGTGCATAGGCACCCTCACTGTTGGGATCTGTTTCCTAACGTCCAACCTAAACCACCCTTACTGCAATTGAAGTCCATGGGTTCTTGTGCTATCCTCCCTCAGCCCACACACACACACTTTTTGCAATTTTATTCCTAATTTTATTCCTAAAACTCTGTGTAACTGGTTGGGTCACAGAAACACCTTTGGAACTGCCAACCAATGTCCTGAGATGTGAAGTTGAACATTTCACCCTCTAGGTGGATGCCCCTTAGCCACCAGCTTATAAAATCATTCTCTCTCGCTGGCCCTGTCATGCTTCCCATGTTTTGTCGACTGATCTCAGTTGGGGCCTGCAGACCTTGTAGGAATAGAAAAAAAAATAATAATAACGATGCAATAAAGAACAATACTCCCACGTGCTCTGCGAAATTACTTTGTAATGGGCTGGGAATTGAATTCATCTATTTCCATTCCCCACCACTAAACAGATTCAAAAATTGGTTAGGAGTTTATTCAATGCTTTCCTCAGGGCGTCCTTCACCTCCGTGTTCCTCAGGCTGTAGATAAGAGGGTTCAACATGGGGATCAATAGCATGTAAAACACTGAGGTCACTTTGTCTGTGTCCATGGAATAGCTGGAGGTGGGACGTAAATACATGAAGAAGAGGGTGCCAAAATACAGGACCACAGAATTCAAATGGAAAGTGCAGGTGGAGAAGGGTTTGTGCCGGCCCTCAGGAGAGCGGATCTGCAGGATGGTGGAGATGATATAGACATAGGAGAGGAGGACAGTCACAAAGCTGATCACTTGAATGCAGCTCATGGAAGCAAACATCACAATCTCATTGATGTGGGTGTCAGAACAGGAGAGCGCCAACAGTGGGAGGACGTCACAGAAGAAATGATTGATGATGTTGGAGCTGCAGAATGACAGCCGAAATGTACAACACGTGTGTATCATTGAATCCACCACCCCCACAGTGTAGACCCCAACCACCAGCTGTTTACAAAGCTGCCTGGACATGATGACCGTATAGAGCAGCGGGTTACAGATGGCCACATAACGGTCATACGCCATCACAGCCAGCAAGAGGCACTCAACATCTGCGAAAACGATAGAGAAAGACATTTGCACAGCGCAGGCAGTGAAAGAAATGCTTTTCCTCTGGACGGAGAAATTCAGCAGCATCGGAGGGGAAATTATCAAGGAAATGCAGAGGTCACAAAAAGACAAATTCCTGAGGAAAAAGTACATAGGGGTGTGGAGCTGGGGATCAATTGTGATTAACAAGATCATCCCCCCATTCCCCACCAGGGTGATACCATAAATCAGTAGGAACACCGCAAACAGGGGGACCTGAAGCTCCGGACGATTAGTCAGTCCTGAGAGAATGAACTCAGTCACCTCTGAGTGATTTCCCTCTTCCATCACCTCTCAACAGAGATCAGGCTGCTACATAGATGTGGTCAGGTGGATGGTGCGGAAAACCTGTCCCGTCTCTGTAATGAAGTAAGTGAAGATAAATGGAGATAAGTTTCTCAATGGACATCAGGACCCACTCTGGAAAGGGCTTTGTACACAGATCCAGATATTCACAGCTGGTCATTCCAGGTGTTTGATAAAATTCAGACACTGTGCAAACACAATAACACGCAGGTTAATCATGCCCCCCACACAAACACTGCTGTTCACTACTCCAAACAGAAAACTGGGACTTGTGACTCTGCTGGGAGAGAATCAGTCTGAAGGGATCATTCCGCAGCTAAAGAAGGGGTGAGAGTAAAGGAGTGTCAATCTTTCCACCCTCTTTGGGCAAGGGGACCACTATGGCTTGGCATGTCGGTTTGGGGTAAAGCTCCTCACTGTGCTAATTAAGCTGTTTGGCATTTACTGGAGCGTGTAAGAAAACCCAGAGTCATCATAGGAAGCCCTGGCTTCAGTGACTAGCTAATTGCCTTTTTTTTCCAACCCAGCTGTTCACTCCTTTCGCTGAAGGGGTCGGAGTTGGGGCTGAGGCTTTTGGTGCTGGAGGTCTGATATTCAATAGCTGCTGATCCCCATGGTGTCTGTGTGTGTGTGTGTGACGGTAATTCAGGACAATAGCACGTACCTGCCGAGAAGACAGAGAGAGATGTGTTCGTGTTTCCTCATCGACAGAAACTGCCTCTTTGGAGCATTCGGGAAGTTTTATACTGAGATGTTTGATCTATGGGACATGATTCCTGAAGCAACTGGGAATACCTGAGCTCAGAGAGACACAACACTGAATTAATGCATTCAGTGAACCAAAACTACCCTCAGTGTAATTGGTGCCCTGGGGATTAATTTGACCTGCTCTTTCTTACTGTGTAATTAAATGATGAAATTTCTACCAGAGTTACAGAGTATGAGGTTTGGGGTACATTTAATCCTGCTGTTTTCAGTGCAAGCTGTGTATTGTGAAGAGCTGATCCACAGAGGTTTTTTTTTTGTGTGTGTGTGTGTAGACCAAAATCTTTTAGCTAAAAACTTAATGCATTGACTTGGAAGTAGCACGGGAGTTCCGCAGATACCACACACCACCAATCTCTTCCATGGGCCAATTCCCAGGCTGGACTACATCCCCCATGATGCATGATGGTCTCTCCTCTTGCTGAACTGCCCTGGAACATCACCAGAATTCCAAAGCTATGGTTTAGGGAGGAGAGGAGTTTGGTGTTTTGATGGAAAGCTTATAATTTACAGGGAAAAGATATTTTTTTGGAAAAAATAGTTAAAGGAAAATCCAATTTCCTATAAAAAAAAAACTTCTCAATAAAAATGTTTAACCAGCCTGAGCAACAAATTTGGAATCAAAGGATCAGAAAGTTAGATACAGGTGAAACATAGTAATTGTTTCCGGCTGTAGCTGATATCTTCTCAGTTATTCCTGGTTTCAGAATCACCTCATTGTTCTGGCCCCAGTAGGTGGAATGTAAAACCTGTAAGACATGTAAGAGTACTCCAGATTATCTCGCTATTTATAGCATGCCAATCACCATGGTATCTTACGTCCTTCCATTGCGAGGTTACTCCCCAAAGTAGAAAAGATAGGTTCACTCATTTTGCTTGATGGAGACCACATGATGACCAGAGGAGCTGAAGAGGAAACCACAGCATGCTACAGACTTCTGCAGTTCACAAAACTATCCCTCTTTATGCATATTATCTGCACACAGAGCTCAGTTTAAGATGATAAATAAATCTATGAGTCAACTAGAAATAGTCATGCTCTCATCGCAAATATTAATACATTTTTGTTAATGTATGTGAAGTTATAAGATTACACTGCATCATTTTATTACTACATGTTCCAAACTGAGGCTGGCAAACTTGTCTCTCTTCAACAAAGAAATGTGTGTGCCGGTTAATCTAAATAGTAATGTACACAAAGTCCTGCTTCCTGAACACCACTAGAAAAAACAAACAATCAGCAATCTCTCTATCCAAAGTCTGTGACCTCAGGTCTGTGCCGAGGCAACACTATGCCCCCTCTAAGAGTCATGCTCATAACTCCTCCTCCTGGTTTCTGTGCCTCCTGTGACCTGGAGGTGCCTGGGGCAGTTCTCACTGAAAATGCCAAGGTCAGGGCAGGCTGCAAAAAGGAGGATATTCCCCAAACTGGTGGTTAACACTCAAGATCTCTGCAGCATCTCTGCAGAAGCTGCTACAAAATATCTC
This sequence comes from Lepidochelys kempii, assembly GCF_965140285.1. Lineage (NCBI taxonomy): Eukaryota > Metazoa > Chordata > Testudines > Cheloniidae > Lepidochelys > Lepidochelys kempii. The sequence continues at coordinate 4,483,197 of NC_136385.1, forward strand.
CGAGCAGGCCAACTCCCTTCTGATTCTTTTCTTAATTTTATTTATTTCCTATCATTTATAGTCCATGAAACAGAGTGTGGCATTGCACCCCATAATTCTTTATAGAAATATGCTTATGCATGTAAATATGACAAAACTGGAATATGTTTTATGGTAGCTAGGCCATTCAGCTCCACTGTACCCTCCACCACATGTACACACATAGTCCCTGATGCACACCAAACACACACACACAGACAGAGTGCCCGCTACACACACACAGCCTGACACTGAGCTCAGTCAGAATGCAGAATAATCTCTACTGGGAAGCTGGAACAGCTGGACTATTTCCAACTCGCCTGAACAGAAAGAACCGAAGGGGATTCTGCTGCCCTGGCAGGGAGATAGGACTAGATTTCCCAACTGGTCTTTTCCATCAGCAGCTTCTCTGAGGCCTGGTTTATGCTGAAAAATTAGATCAACAGAGCTCTGTCGCACAGGGAGGGGAAATTTTTCACACCCTGTGCAAGGCAGTTAGCTTGTGCTGACCCTAAGCGTCATTTTTCCATTGCCCTAGCTACTGCCTCTCGGAGACGTGGATTAACTACATTGAAGGAAAAACCCTTCCATCACTGTGGAAAGCATCTACACTATGGTGCTGCTGCACACCATAGCTGAGTCAATGTAGTGGGCTTCGTATAGACATTCCCTGACTCGATGGGGGAGTTTTCCCCCTTCCTCTTAAAGCTATTTCTCTCTCCTTTTCATGTCACTCTTCTCCCTTCCTTGTAAAGCTCTTTCCTTCTTTTGTTAAGTTGGTCACCTCTCCAAATGCCTCTTTATGTAATTGCCCAGCATTGGGACACAACAGTGTCTAGACATGGGTGAATTTCTTCTGGACTAATCGTTTATTGTCAAAAACAATACTGTTTGGATTCACCTGAAACTCTTCACAATTCTGTTACAAATACTCCTAATAGCTTTGTCCCAGAACACTGTGTGTGCCCAGGGGGAGGATTTAGGTGCCGGTCGCAACGCAGCCACCATAGGAGAAGGTAGTGATCCTTCTCTTTCTAATTTTTAGCCCAAGAATTAGGGTGTTCACTCGTGAGGTGGGAGATACAGGTTTAATTCCCCCTTCTGTCTAGTGCCGGGCAAAGCTCTGTGTGACATTGCACTCCATATGCTTTATAAAAATATGCTTATGAGTAAGACATAACTGGAATATGCTTCATGCTAAGTGCCCCATGTAACATATCATTATAAAGGTTATAATCTACTAAATGTGTTCATCCTATTTGTTTACATGGATTATTTCTATATCTGGAGTTAGGAGAATAACCTATAAACTTGTATTACTGAGGTAGACATTTTAAGTGGAGGCCATTAAAGGTGCTTCAGAATAAATGAACTGTGAATGGCTCTGTTTACCTTCCTGTGTACCTGTGGGACAGCCCAAGACCATGTCACCAGATAGTGTGCTCCATTTTGAAGCTTAAATCCTACCTTTTATACTTAATAAAATCACTTTTGTATATTTGTAAATTCAATGCAAGTAATTGTTACTTGGGGGACAAACAGCTGTGCATATGTCTCTTGCAGTGATATAGAGGGCAAACATTTATCATTTTACCCTGTATAACCTTTATACAAAGTAAAATGGATTTATTTGGGGTTTAAATTCCACTGGTAGCTGGGTGTCTGTGTGCTGGAGACAGGTATCCTGCTGAGGTGGTTTCAGTTTAGATCTGCAGTTTTCGGGGTGTGGCCCAGACCCTCAGTCTGTGTTGCACCTGGCTAGCATGTCTGGCTTGACAAGGCAGGGTTCTGGAGGCCCAGGCTGGCAGGGGAAAATGAACTCAGAGATAATTTCAGCACATTAGGTGACAGTCCCAATAAAATCACAATCTTTACTCACCAAGCAGGAAGGGAAGCAAACAAAGCCCAAAAAGGTGAGAAAAAAGCAGCACGGAACATCCTTCTACATTCACATTTTGTCCTCTGGTAACCAGGTGGAAATGTTTCTGAAAGGGGGAATAGGATTCTAAAAAGAAGATGGAGACATCCCAAGGCGCTGTGTACTCTCTCTCTCTCTCTGCCCATTGATTCACTGCATCTGAAGGGATAAAGGAAGCAGCCATTGGACTGGGGGATGGATCGTGACTGAAGATGTTTGGTCCGTAAGACTGCTGAAAGCATGTGGTGAGGAAATTTTAGCATTAAATTTCACATCATTTGTCAACATAGGCAAAAGTTGCATTTCAGCTTTATTTGTCTTGTAACCATGTCTGACTTCTATGCCTCATTATTTGCACTCAGTTAAAATCTCTCTTTGTGTTCAACAAACTTTGTTTTATTGTTTTATCTAATCCAGTGTGTTTAAATAGAAGTGTCTGAGAAGCTAAGCTGCAGGCCTGTTAGTGCTATTAAAGAAACAATGGACAATGTAGCTTGTATTGTCCAGGAAAGGACCGGGCAGCACAGGACGTACATTTTGCGAGGGAAATCAAAGAGTGGGGCGTGTGTTGGGGTCAACCTGCAGTATAACCAAGGGTAGTGAAAGCCAGAGTGTAACCCATCTATTCCTGGCCAGGCTGCAGTTACACACACATGCTCAGGGTGTGATATGCATGCTAGAGGGATGTTTGTGAGTGTCCCCGGTGGAAGCTACTTCAGCAAGGCATTGCAAGGTTGCAGGCAGGTGTGACACAGCTCCTGATTAGTCTGGGCTGGACCCTGGTATGTCACAGCCACCAACCTAGGAAATATCCCAGTAACACCAAAGGTGTGGTGCTGACTGACAGCAGTGTTCGATTGACATGAAAGGGTGAGGTCCCCACAGCGATGGGCCCATGCACTGATCCACGGCTGCAGATGTACAAGGCCATTGTGGTAACATCACCTGCCCCCATGGGAATACATAGCAGGCACAGTGATGACTCTTCCCTTCTTCACTATGGTAGCAGAAATTATCCCGCATGGGTTGCAGGTTTGGCTGGTATTATCAGTGCTCCAGAGCGTGCTGGTGCCCCCTTCTCCAAAGTGGTGCCAACCTGTGAGGCATTGCAGGGTTGATTGTATTAGGAGGAAAGATTGACGATCCAAGTCAGCTACATTCTTTTGTATAATCCGTTGGGGAAGGGGTGACAAAGAATGGACGCAAAGTCCTGCTTCCCTGAACAACAATAGAAACAACCAACAGCCAGCAACCTCTGTATTCAGAAACTCCCAAGTCTGTCACTCCAGGTCTGTGATCAGGAAACACTCTGCCCCTACTTCCTCTAGGAACTTACAACTCCTCCTCCTGCCCTCTGTGGCTCCTGTGACCCGGAGGTGCCTGGGGCAGTCCTCACTGAAAATACAAAGGTCAGGGCAGGCTGCAAAAAGGAGGATATGCCCCAAACTGGTGGTTAACACTCAAGATCTCTGCAGCATCTCTGCAGCTGCTGCCACAAAATATCTCTGAGCAGGCCAGCTCCCTTCTGATTCTTTTGTTAATTTTATTTATTTCCTATAACTTATAGTCCGTGAAACAGAATGTGACGTTGCACCCCATAATTCTTTATAGAAATACGCTTGTGACTGTAAATATGACATAACTGGAATATGTTTTATGCCAAATATGCCATGTAACATATATCTGCAAAGGTTATGATCTACTAGGTATATTCATAGTATTTGTATGCATGTATCAATTTTGTATTCGAAGTTATGAGTATTGGCTATGTACTTGTTTGATTTTAGGTAGCCTCTGTGAAGCAGTTGGTCAGCTTCTTGAGAAAAGACTATTCTCAGTAAGTGCCCAATCGAGAAACACTTAAGCTAAGAATGAACATTGTGAGATGCCAATCCACATGTGAGCTATCCTGGGAATGTGGGGTTGGCCTGTAAGGAACTGAGTCATGCATGGACATGTGACTTGCCCATGTGACTCCAAAACTCCATCTTGGAGCTGGATTCTCCTAGGAGATGGGAAGGGGTTTCCACACACAAGAGAGAGACTATATAAGCCCCTGGGGAAACCCCTCCATTTTGTCTTCAGCTAGCACAAGAGATAGCCTCTCCACCCCAAGGAGATCCCTGAAGGAAATTGAACAAAGGACAGTAACTGGAGGGGTGTGAGTGATTACTGTACTTAGACTAGGAGAAAGTCTAATCTGTAAAAGAAACTTATTGGAATGTCTCTGATGGTGAGATTTACCTGCATTTAGTTTTTACTGTATTAGGCTTAGACTTACATGTTTTATTTTATTTTGTATGGTAATTTACTTTGTTCTGTCTGTTATTGCTTGGAACCACTTAAATCCTACTTTTGTATTCCATAAAATCACTTTTTACTAATTAAGTAATCCAGAGTATGTATTAATACCCGGGGGGGGCAAACAGCTGTGCATATCTCTCTATCAGTGTTATAGAGGGAGAATAATTTATGAGTTTACCAAGTATAAATGTTATAGAGGGTCAAATGGATTTATTGGGGTTTGGAGCACATTGGGAGCTGGACATCTGAGTGCTGGAGAAAGGAGCGCTTCTTAAGCTGTTTTCAGTTAAACCTGCAGCTTGTGCGGGATGTGGTTAAGACTTGGATCTGTGTTTGCAGCAGGCAATCATGCTTGGCTCAAACATGATAAGGGATTGAAGTCCCAAGATGGTAGGCAAATCAGGCTCAGAGGTAGTCTAGGCACATCCGGAGGCAGTCCCAAAGGGGTTTTTAGGCGCAACCCGTCACACAGAGTTTAAGAATAAAATTGCAAAACAATGTAGTGGGAGTAGGGGAAGGATAGGACAAGGACTGATGGACCTCAATTGCAGCAATGGCGGTTTAGGTTGGACATTAGGAAAAAAATCCCAAGAGTGAGGGTGACTAAGCACTGGAAGAACTTGACCAGGAAGTTTGTGGATTCTAAACCAATGAAGATTTTCAGGGAGATAGGACTAGATTTCCCAACTGTTCTTTTTGATCAGCAGCTTCTCTGAGGCCTGGTTTATGCTTAAAAATTAGATCAACAGAGCCCCGTCGCACTAGGCAGGGAAACTTTTCACACCCTGTGCAAGGCAGTTAGCTTGTACTGACCCTCAGTGTCATTCTTCCATTGAGTGAGCTACTGCCTCTTGGACACATGGATTAACTACAATGATGGAAAAACCCTTCCGTCAATGTGGAAAGCATCTACACTATGGTGCTGCTGCACATCATAGCTGAGTCAATGTATTGGCCTTAGTATAGACATTCCCTGAATCGATGGGGGAGTTTCCCCCTTTCTATTAAAGCAATTTCCATCATTCTTCTCCCTCCCTTGGTAAAGCTCTTTCCTTCTTTTGAAAGGTAAATATGTTCAGAAAAGTTGAAATTGATCTTCTCAGGATAGTTCCTTCCTTCCCCTTCCATGAATGTCATTTCAATTAAAGGCCAAAATGCTCTGAAACTGACTTGTTTGCCCATCATGTGGTGGTACCTCTTTGTTTTCCCTCCCTTCACTTACAATGAGTTGAGGACGGAAGCCGTACCTGCTCAGAACCCTAAAATCAGAACCATAAAATCAAGAGTTGAATCATTTCCCTGTTTGCTAACCACACCAACGTTACCCTTAATACTCTGGAGCTGCTTACTGGGATGACTTTGAGATTTCCTCCCTGGAGCATCTTTGATCCCAGGAAAACGGGTATGCACAGCACATGCAATTCATATTGTTGTTTGTGTCTTTCCTTGTGGAAATGGAACACAGAGGGCCAGAGAATCAGCTGGTCTCTGTCGCTGTCACTCCCGTGAGGCCTTTTGAATATAATACGAAACTGAGGTGACTGTATTTGACTTCATCTGTTGGTCACTGGTGGTTAACATTGAAGATCTCTGCAGCTGCTGCAAAATAGAATCTCCAAGCATGCCACCCCCCTCCCTACCTCCTGTCATCTGGTGTGCTGTTTTCCCAGCCAGCCTGGGCCTCCAGAACCCTGCCTTGAGGAGCCAGACATGCTAGCCTGCTGCAACACAGACCAAGGGTCCGGGCCACACCCCCAAAACTGCAGATCTAGACTGAAACTAGCTCAGCAGGATACCTGTCTCCAGCACACAGACACCCAGCTCCCAAAGGGATCTAAACCCGAAATAAATCCATTTTACTCTGTATAAAGCTGTTTAATGGTTATTTAATTAGTTATCCACAGTAGAACAACTTTGAAAGGAGAGATTGAGAGAAAATTTCTGAACATATTTACCCATCAAAAGAAGGAAAGAGCTTTACAAGGGAGGAAGAAGAATGATGGAAAAGGAGAGAAAAATCTCTTTAATGGGAAGGGGAAAAACTCCCCCATCGAGTCAGGGAATGTCTATATGAAGGCCACTACATTGACTCAGCTATGGTGTGCAGCAGAGCCGTAGTGTAGATGGTTTCCACAGTGACGGAAGGGCTTTTCCTTCGATGTAGTTAATCCACGTCTCCGAGACGCAGTAGCTAGGTCAATGGAAAAATGACACTGAGGGTCAGCACAAGCTAACTGCCTTGCACAGGGTGTGAAAAATTTCCCCTTCCTGTGCAACAGGGAGCTCTCTTGATCTATTTTCTTAGGCCTAAATCAGGCCTTCGAAAGGCTGTCAATGGAAAAGACCAGTTGGGAAATCTAGTCCTATCTCCCAGCCAGGACAGCAGAATCCCCTTCGGTTCTTTTTGTTCAGGCAAGTTGAACATATTCCAGCCCTCCCAGCTGATTGAGCTCAGTGTCAGGCTGTGTGTGTGTGTGTTTGGTGTGCACACTGTGTGTGTTGTGTGTAGTGGGGGGTACAGTGGAGCTGAGTATCAAGTGTTGGCAGCTGTGTGTCCCTTGCCCTGCCCAGTGCTCTGGCTGGCGTCCCCCCTCCTCCCAGTGCAGGGCTTCTAGTGCTTCCATAGAACCATACGACTGGAAGGGACATTGAGACGTCATCTAGTCCCCTGCCCTGCACTCACAGCACAACTGAGTATTATCTAGACCATCCCTGGCAGGTGTTTCTCTCACCTGCTCTTAAAAATCTCCAATGGTGGAGATTCCACAAACTTCATGGGCAAGTTATTCCAGTGCATAGCCACCCTCACTGTTGGGATCTGTTTCCTAATGTCCAACCTAAACCGTCCTTCCATGGGTTCTTGTGCTATCCGCCCTCTGCCCACACACACACCCTCTTTTGCAATTTTATTCCTAATTTTATTCCTAAATTCTGTGTAACGAGTTGGGTCACAGAAACCGCTTTGGAGCTGCCACCCGATATACTGAGACATGAAATTGAACATTTCACCCTCAAGGTGGAGGTCCCCAGCCACCAGCTTATAAAATCATTCTCTCTCTTTCTGGCCCTGTGATGCTTCCCATGTTTTGTCCACTGATCTCAGTTGGGGCCTGCAGACTTTGAAGGAATACAAAAAAAAATAATACAAAACATACAAAAACCTTGAAGGAATATAAAAAAAATAATAATAACAACAGTATAATAAAGAACAATACTCCCACGGGCTCTGAAAAATTACTTTGTAATGGGCTGGGAACTGAATTCACCTGTTTCCACTCCCCTCCACTAAACCAGTACCGAATGAAACAGATTCAAGAATTGGTTATGAGTTTATTTAATGCTTTCCTCAGGGCATCCTTCACCTCCGTATTCCTCAGGCTGTAGATGAGGGGGTTCAACATGGGGATCACCAGTGTGTAAAACACTGAGGTCACTTTGTCTGTGTCCATGGAATAGCTGGAGGTGGGACGTAAATACATGAAGAAGAGGGTGCCAAAATACAGGACTACTGAGGTCAAGTGGAAACTGCAGGTGGAGAAGGCTTTGTGCCGGCCCTCAGCAGAGCGTATCTGCAGGATGGTGGAGATGATATAGACATAGGAGAGGAGGACAGTCACAAAGCTGCTCACTGCAATGCAGCTCATGAAAGCAAACATCACAATCTCATTGATGTGGGTGTCAGAACAGGAGAGCGCCAACAGTGGGAGGACATCACAGAAGAAATGATTGATGATGTTGGAGCTGCAGAATGACAGCTGAAATGTACAACACATGTATATCATTGAATCCACCACCCCCACAGCGTATATCCCAGCCACCAGCTGTTTACAAAGTTGCCTAGACATGGTGACCGTATAGAGCAGCGGGTTACAGATGGCCACATAACGGTCATACGCCATCACAGCCAGCAAGAGGCACTCAACATCTCCAAAAAAGAAAGAGAGATGCATCTGCACAGCACAGGTAGTGAAAGAAATGCTTTTCCTCTGGACAGAGAAATTCAGCAGCATTGGAGGGGAAATTATCAAGGAAATGCAGAGGTCACAGACAGACAAATTCCTGAGGAAAAAGTACATGGGTGTGTGGAGTCGGGGATCAATTGTGATTAACAAGATCATCCCCCCATTCCCCACCAGGGTGACACCATAAATCAGTAGAAACACTCCAAAGAGGGGGACCTGCAGCTCCGGACGATCTGTCAGTCCTGAGAGAATGAACTCAGTCACCTCTGAGTGATTTCCCTCTTCCATCTCCTCTGAACAGTGATCAGGCAGCTACAGAGATGTTGGCAGGTGGATGGTGCAGAAAACCTGTCCCTTCTCCGTAATGAAGAAAGTGAAGTTGAATGCAGATCAGTTTCTCAATGGACATCAGTACCCACTCAGGGAAGGGCTTAGTCCATAGAGCCAGATGTTCACAGCTGGTCATTCCAGGTGTTCGATAAAATGCACACTCTGTGCAAACACAATGACACACAGGTTAATCATGCCCCCCACACACAAATACTCCTGTTCACTAATCCGAGCAACAAGTAGTGACTTGTGACTCTGCTGTGAGAGAATCAGTATGAAAGGATTATTCCATCGCTAAAGAAGGGGTGAGAGTAAAGGAGTGTCAATCTTTTGACCCTTTTTGGGCAAGGGGAGCTCTGTGGCTTGGCATGTCTGTTTGGGGTAAATTTACTCACTGTGCTAATTTAGTTTTTTGGCATTTATTGGAGCCTGTATGAAAACCCAGCAACATCATGGGAAGCCCTGGCTTCAGTGACTAGGTAGTTGCCTACTTTTTTCCAACCAAGGAGGTCGCTCCTTTAGCTGCAGGGGTAGGAGTTGGGGCTGAGGCATTAAGAGTTGAAGGTACTGAATTTAATATCTGCTGATCCCCGTGGTGTCTCTATGTGTGTGTGACTGAAATTCAGGACAATAGCACGTACCTGCTGAGAAGAGAGAGAGAGATGTTTCATTTTTCCTCATCGACAGAAACTGACTCTTTGGGGCATTTGTGAAGTTTTATACTCAGATGTGTGATCTATGGGACATGATTCCAGAAGTAACTGGGAATACCTGAGCTCAGAGAGACAACACCTAATTAATGCATTCAGTGAACCAAAGCTAACCTCGGTTAATTGGTGCCCTGGGGATTAATTAGACCTACTCTTTTTTACTGTGTTATTAAATGATGCAAATTCTACCAGAGTTACAGAGTATGAGGTTAGGGGTATATTGCATCCTGCTGTTTTCAGTGCAAGCTGGGTACTGTGTAGAGCTGATCCACAAAGGTTTTTTTTCTTTTGTGGAGACCAAAATCTATTAGCTAAAAATGTAATATTTCGACCACGGGGGTTCCTCAGATACCACACACCACCAATCTCTTCCATGGGCCAGGCTCCCAGGTTGGACTACATCCCCCATGATGCATGATGGTCTCTCCTCTTGCTGAACTGCCCTGGAACATCACCAGAGTCCCACAGCCATGGTTTAGGGAGGAGGGGAGTTTGGTACTTTGATGGAAAGCTTATAATTTCCAGGGAAAAGATAATTTCTCGGAAAAAATAGTTCACTGGGAAATCCAATTTCCTATAAAAAAAAAACTTCTGAAGAAAAATTTTCAACCACCTGAGCAATAAATTTGGAATCAAAGGACCAGAAAGTTAAATACAGGTGAAACGTACTAATTGTTTGCAGCTGTAGCTGACATCTTCTCAGTTATTCATGGTTTCAGAGTAACCTCATTGTCCTGGCCCCAGTAGGTGGAATGTAAAACCTGTAAAACATGTAAGAGTGCTCCAGATTATCTCGATAATTATAGCATGCCAATCACCATGGTATCTTACATCCTTCCATTGCTAGGTTACTCCCCAAAGTAGAATCACAAAATCATAGAATATCAGGGTTTAAGGGACCTCATGAGGTCATCTAGTCCAAACCCCTGCTCAAAGCAGGACCAATCTCCAACTAAATCATCCCAACCAGGGCTTTGTCAAGCCTGACCGTATAAACCTCTAAGGAAGGAGATTCCACCACCTCCCTAGGTAACCTATTCCAGTGCTTCCCCACCCTGCTCGTGAAAAAGCTTTTCCTAATATTCAACCTAAACCTCCCCCACTGCAACTTGAGAACATTACTCCTTGTTCTGTCATCTTGTACCACTGAGAACAGTCGAGATCCATCCTCTTTGGAACCCCCTTTCAGGTAGTTGAAAGCAGCTATCAAATCCCCCCTCATTCTTCTCTTCCGCAGACTAAACAATCCCAGTTCCCTCAACCTCTCCTCATAAATCATGTGTTCCAGACCCCTAATCATTTTTGTTGCCCTCTGCTGGAAGTTTTCCAATTTTTCCACATCCTTCTTGCAGTGTGGGGCCCAAAATTGGACACAGTACTCCAGATGAGGCCTCAGCAATGTCGAATAGAGGGGAACGATCATGTCCCTCAATCTGCTGGCAATGCCCCTACTTATACATCCAAAAATGCCATTGGCCTTCTTGGCAACAATGGCACACTGTTGACTCATATCCAGCTTCTCGTCCACTCTAACCCCTAGGTCCTTTTCTGCAGAACTGCTGCTGAGCCATTCGTTCCCTAGTCTGTAGCGGTGCATGGGATTCTTCCGTCCTAAGTGCAGGACTCTGCACTTGTCCTTGTTGAACCTCAACAGATTTCTTTTGGCCCAATCCTCCAATTTGTCTAGGTCCTTCTGTATCCTATCCCTCCCCTCCAGCGTATCTCCCTCTCCTCCCAGTTTACTGTCATCTGCAAACTTGCTGAGGGTGCAATCCACACCATCCTCCAGTTCATTTATGAAGATAGTGAACAAAACTGGCCCGAGGACCGACCCTTGGGGCATTCCACTTGATACTGGCTGCCAACTAGAAATGGAGCCACTGATCACTCCGCATTGAGCCCAATGATCTAGCCAACTTTCTATCCACCTTATAGTCCATTCATCCAGCCCATACTTCTTTAACTTGCTGGCAAGAATACTGTGGGAGACCGTGTCAAAACCCCTGCCAAAGTCAAGGAACAACACGTCTGCAGCTTTCCCCTCATCCACAGAGCCAGTTATCTCATCATAGAAGGCAATTAGATTAGTCAGGCATGACTTGCCCTTGGTGAATCCATGCTAACTGTTCCTGATCACTTTCCTCTTCTCTAAGTGCTTCAGAATTGAAAAGATAGGTTCACTCATTTTCCTTGATGGAGATCACTTGATGACCAGAGGAGCTCAGGAGGAGACCACAGCATGCTACGGACTTCTGCAGTTCACAAAACTATCCCTCTTGCATGCATATTATCTGCACACAGAGCTCAGTTTAAGATGATAAATAAATCTATGGGTCAACTAAAATAGCAATGCTCTCATCGCAAATATTAATACATTTTTGATAATGTATGTGAACGGACTTCTGCAGTTCACAAAACTATCCCTCTTGCATGCATATTATCTGCACACAGAGCTCAGTTTAAGATGATAAATAAATCTATGGGTCAACTAAAATAGCAATGCTCTCATCGCAAATATTAATACATTTTTGATAATGTATGTGAAGTTATAAGATTACACTCTATCATGTTATTCATACATGTTCCAAACTGAGGCTGGCAAACTGCTCTCTCTTAAACAAAGAAATGTGTGCTCTGTTTAATTTTGTATCTAAGCTGTAAACAGAGTCGTTAAGCAGGAAGGGAAACAAACATAGCCCAAAAAGGTGAGGAAAAAGCAGCAGGGAACATCCTTCTACACAGAGTTTTTCTCTTCTGGTAAACAGGTGGAAATGTTTGTCAAAGTAGGGATAGCACTATAAAAAGAAGGGGCAGATATCCCAAGGCACCGCTCGCTCTCTCTCTCTCTCTGCCCACTGAAACTGACTTGTTTGTCCATGACTTGGTGGTATTTCTTTGTTTTTCCTCCCTTCACTTACAATGAGGATGGAAGCAGTACTTGCTCAGAACCCTAAAATCAGTACCGTAAAATCAGTTTTGAATCTTTCCCTGTTTGCTAACCACACCAATGTTACCCTTAATACCTCTGGAGCTGCTTCCTGGGATGACTTTGAGATTTTCTCCCTGGATCACCTTTGCTCCCAGGACAACAGGTGTGCACAGCACATGCAATTAATGTTGTTGTCGTGTCTTTCCTTGTGGAAATGGAACACAGGGGGCCAGAGAATCAGCTGGTCTTGATCGCTGTCTCTCCCGTGAGGCCTTTTGAATATAATATGAAATTGAGGTGATTGTACTCCCCTTCATGTGTTGGTCACTGGTGGTTAACAATGAAGATCTCTGCAGCAGCTCTGCAGATGTTGCAACAAAGTATCTCCAATCATGCCACCCCCCTCCCTCCCTCCTGTCATCTGCTGTGCTGTTTTCCCTGCCAGCCTGGGCCTCCAGAACCCTGCCTTGTTGAGCCAGACACACTAGCCTTTTTTGAAGGAGAAAGTAGTTAAGGACATTGAGGTCAATGGGACAAAATACAACATGGTTTTACAAAAGGTAAATCGTGCCAAACCAACCTGATCTCCTTCTCTGAGAAATTAACAGATTTTTTTAGACAAAGGAAACACAGTGGATCAAATTTACCTAGATTTTAGTAAGGTGCTTGATACGGGGTGACACAGGGAATTATTAGTTCAATTGGAAAAGATGGGGATCAATATGAAAATTGAAAGGTGGAAAAGGAAATGGTTAACAGGGAGACTACAGCAGGTCCTACTGAAAGGTGAACTGTCAGCCTGGAGGGAGGTTACCAGTGGAGTTCCTCAGGGCTCAGTTTTGGGACCAATCTAATTTAATCTTTTTATTTCTGATCTCGGCACAAAAAGTGGGAGTGTGCTAATAAAGTTTGAGGATGATACAAAGCTGGGAGGTATTGCTAATTTAGAGAGAGACCGGGATATCATACAGGAAGTTTTGGATGACCTTGTAAACTAGAGTAATAGTAATAGGATAAAATTTAATAGTGAGAAGTGTAAGTTTATGCATTTAGGGATTAATAACAAGAATTTTAGTTATAAACTGGGGACGCATCAATTAGAAGTAGTGGAGGAGGAGAAGGACCTTGGAGTATTGGTTGATCATAGGATGACTATGAGCTGCCAATGTGATATGAACGTGAAAAAAGCTAATGCGGTCTTGGGATGCATCAGGTGAGGTATTTCCAGTTGAGATAAGGAGGTTTTAGTACCGTTCTACAAGGCACTGGTGAGACCTCACCTGGAATACTGTGTGCAGTTCTGGTCTCCCAAGTTTAAGAAAGATGAATTCAAACTGGAACATGTACAGAGAAGGGCTACTAGGATGATCCGAGGAATGGAAAACCTGTCTTATGAAAGGAGACTCAAGGAGGTTAGCTTGTTTAGCCTAACTAAAAGAAGGTTGAGGGGAGATATGATTGCTCTCTATAAATATATCAGAGGGATAAATACCGGAGAGGGAGAGGAATTATTTAAGCTCAGTACCAATGTGGACACAAGAACAAATGGATATAAACTGGTCATTGGGAAGTTTAATCAGAGGAGTGAAGTTTTGGAATAGCCTTCCGAGGGAAGCAATGGGGGCAAAAGACCTATCTGGCTTTAAGATTAAACTCGATAAGTTTATGGAGGAGATGGTATGATGGGATAACATGATTTTGGCAATAAATTAATCTTTAAATTTTCATGGTAAATAGGCAAAATGGCCTGTGATGGGATGTTAGATGGGATGGGAGCTGAGTTATTACAGAGAATTCTTTCCTGGGTATCTGGCTGGTGAATCTTGCCCATAAGCTCAGGGTTTAGCTGATCGCCATATTTGGGGTCGGGAAGGAATTTTCCTCCAGGGCAGACTGTTAGGGGCCCTGGAGGTTTTTCGCCTTCCTCTGTAGCATGGGGCATGGGTCACTTGCTGGAGGATTCTCTGCTCCTTGAAGTCTTTAAACCGCAATTTGAGGACTTCAATAGCTTAGACATAGGTGAGCGGTTTTTCGCAGGAGTGGGTGCGTGAGATTCTGTGGCCTGCGTTGTGCAGGAGGTCAGACTAGATGATCATAACGGTCCTTTCTGACCTTAACATCCATGAATCTATGAAATCCTCCCCCCACACACACACACACTCACACAAACATTGTTTTGGGACAAAGCTGTTAGGAGTTTTTGTAACATGTTTGTGAAAAGTTTCAGGTCAATCCAAACGGTATTGTTTTTGACAATAATTTAATTAGTCAAGATGAAATTCACTCATTTCTGGACACCTTTCCATCCCAAAGTTGGGAAATTACTTAAAGAGGCATTTGAAGAGGTGACCGACAAATAAAGTGGAATATAGTCACCTCAGTTTTGTATCATGTTAAAATGACCTCACAGGAGAGACAGCGATCCAGGCCAGCTGATTCTCTGTCCGTCTGTGTTCCATTTCCACAAGGAAAGACACGGCAACACCATTAATTGCATGTGCTGTGCACACCTGTTGTCCTGGGAGCAAAGTTGCTCTAGGGACCAAATCTCAAAGTCATCAAAGCCAAATTTAACCTCTGCCGCCAAAGTTAGCAGCTCCAGAGGTATTAAGGGTAACATTGGTGTGGTTAGCAAACAGGGAAAAATTCAACTCTTAGTCTGATTTTTGGGTTCTGAGCTGGTACTGTTTCCGTCCTCCACTCATTGTAAGCGAAGGGCAGAGAAATAGAGAGGTACCACCAGGTCATGGACAAGTAAGTCAGTTTCAGAGCATTTCAGCCTTTAATTGAAATGAAATTCATGGGAGGGGAAGGAAGAAATTATCCTAAGAGGAAATTTTTCAACTTTTCTGAACATATTTACCTATCAAAGGAAGGAAAGAGTTTTATCAAGGGAGGGAGAAGAGTGACAGGAAAAGGAGAGAAAAATCGCTTTAATGGGAAGGGGGAAAACTCACCGATCGATACCGGGAATATCTATACTAAGGCCATTACATTGACTCAGCTATGATGTGCAGCGGTGCCATAGTGTAGATGCTTTCCACAGTGAAGGAAGGATTTTTCCTTCGATGTAGTTAATCCACGTCCCTGAGAGGCAGTAGCTAGGTCAATGGAAGAATGACACTGAGGGTCAGTACAAGCTAACTGCCACCCACAGGGTGTGAAAAGTTTCCCCTCCCTGTCTGACGGAGCTCTGTTGATCTTTTTTTTTCAGCATAAACCAGGCCTCAGAGAAGCTGCCGATGGAAAAGACCATTTGGGAAATCGAGTCCTATCTCCCGGCCAGGGCAGCAGAATCCTCTTCGGTTCTTTTTGTTCAGGCTCGTTGGAAATATTGCAGCTGTCCCAGCTTCCCCGTAGAGATTATTCTGCATTCTGATTGAGCTCAGTGTCAGGCTGTGTGTGTGTAGTGGGCACTCTGACTCTGTGTGTGTGTGTTTGGTGTGCAGTGGACACTATGTGTGTGTGCATGAGGTGGGGGTGCAGTGGAGCTGAATGTCAAGTGGAGACGGATGCGTGTCCCTTGCCCTGCCAGTGCTCAGGCTGGCGTCCCCCCACCCCCGAGTGCAGGGCTCCTTGTGAGATCATAGAATCAGAGGACTGGAAGGGATCTCGAGAGGTCATCTCGTCCACTCCCCTGCACTCACAGCACAACTGAGTATTATCTAGAACCATCCCTGACAGGTGTTTGTCTCACCTGCTCTTAACAATCTGTAGCGGTGGAGATTCCACAACCTTCCTGGGCAAGTTATTCCACTCCTTAGCCACCCTCACTGTTGGGATGTTTTACCTAATGCCCAACCTAAACCACCCTTCCTGCAATTGAAGTCCATCGATTCTTGTGCTGTCCCCCCATGCCGCCCACGTCCCCCCCCGCCCCAGACACACACATTGTTTTGCAATTTTATTCCTAAACTCTGTATGACAGGTTGTGTCACAGAAACCCCTTTGGAACTGTTTCAGAGTAGCACCCATGTTAGCCTGTAGCCGCAAAAAGAAAAGGAGGACTTGTGGCACCTTAGAGACGAACAAATTTATTTGAGCATAAGCTTTTGTGAGCTACAGCTCACTTCATCGGATGCATTCAGTGAAAAATACAGTGGGAACTGCCACTCACTGTCCTGAGATGTGAAGTTGAATATCTCACCCTCTAGGTGGATGCCCCTAGGAACCAGCTTATAAAATCATTCTCTCTTTCTGGATCTGAATTCACCTGTTTCCACTCCCCAGCACTAAACCAGTACACAGTTAAACAGATTCAAGATTTGGTGAGGAGTTTGTTCATTGCTTTCCTCAGGGAATCCTTCACCTCTGTGTTTCTCAGGCTGTAGATGAGGGGGTTCAACATGGGGATCACCAGTGTGTAAAACACTGAGGCCACTTTGTCTCTGTCCATGGAATAGCTGGAGGTGGGACGCAAATATATGAAGAGGAGGGTGCCAAAATACAGGACCACAGTGGTTAAGTGGAAAGTGCAGGTGGAGAAGGCTTTGCGCCGGCCCTCGGCAGAGCGGATCTGCAGGATGGTGGAGATGATATAGATATAGGAGAGGAGGACAGTCACAAAGCTGCTCCCTGTAATGCAGCTCATCAGAGCAAACATCACAATCTCATTGATGTGGGTGTCAGAACAGGAGAGCGCCAACAGTGGGAGGACATCACAGAAGAAATGATTGATGATGTTGGAGCTGCAGAATGACAGCCGGAATGTACAACACGTGTGTATCATTGAATCCACCACCCCCACAGCATACACCCCAGCCACCAGCTGTTTACAAAGCTGCCTGGACATGCTGACCGTATAGAGCAGCGGGTTACAGATGGCCACATAACGGTCATACGCCATCACAGCCAGCAAGAGGCACTCAACATCTCCAAAAACGAAAGAGAGATACATTTGCACAGCACAGGCAGTGTAAGAAATGCTTTTCCTCTCGGCTAAGAAATTCAGCAGCATCTTAGGAGAAATTATCAAGGAAAGGCAGAGGTCACAGAAAGACAAATTCCTGAGGAAAAAGTACATGGGTGTGTGGAGTCGGGGATCAATCGTGATTAACAAGATCATCCCCCCATTCCCCACCAGGGAGATACCATAAATCAGTAGGAATACCACAAAGAGAGGGGCCTGCAGCTCTGGACGATCTGTCAGTCCTGAGAGAATGAACTCAGTCACCTCCGAGTGATTTCCCATCTTCTCTGAACACAGATCAGGCAGCTACAGAGATGTGGGCAGGTGAAGGGTGCAGAAAACCTGCCCCTTCTCTGTAATGAGGTAAGAGAGGATAAATGGAGATCAGTTTCTTAATGGACATCAGTACCTGCTCTGGGAAGGGCTTAGTCCACAGAGCCAGATATTCGCAGCTGGTAATTCCAGGCGTTCGATAAAATGCACACTCTGTGCAAACACAATGACACACAGGTTAATCATGTCCCACACACAAACATTACTGTTCACAAATCCGAAAAGAAAACAGTAACTTGTGACTCTGCTGTGAGAGAATCAGTCTGAAGGGATTATTCCATCTCTAAAGAAGGGGTGAGAGTAACGGAGTGTCAATTTTTCCACCCTCTTTGGATAAGGGGAGCTCTGTGGCTTGGCATGTCCGTTTGGGGTAAAGTTGCTTACCGTGCTTAGTAAGCTTTTTGGCATTTATTTTAGCCTGTCTGAAAACCCAGAGACATCATGGGAAGCTCTGGCTTCAGTGACTAGGTAATTGCCTACTTTTTTCCAACCAAGGGCTTTGCTCCTTTAGCTAAAGGGGTAGGAGTTGGGGCTGAGGCTTTCAATACCTGCTGATCCCCAAGGTGTCTGCGTGTGTGCGTGTCTGTAATTCAGAAGAATAGCACATACCTGCTGAGAAGACAGAGAGAGATGTGGTGGTGTTTCATCATTGTCAGAAACTGCCAGTTTGGACCATTAGGGAAGCTTTATACGAAGATGTGTGATCTATGGGACATAATTCCTGAACTGGGAATACCTGAGCTCAGAGAGCCATAACACGTCATTAATGAATTCAGTAAACCAAAGCCACCCTCTGTGTAATTGGTGCCCTGGGGATTAATTTGACCGACTCTTTCTACTGGTTTATTAAATGATGCAATTACTACCAGATTTACAGAGTATGAAGTTAGCGGTATATTTCATCCTGGTGTTATCACTTCAAGCTGGGTACTGTGTAGAGATGATCCACAAAGGGTTTTGGGGTTTTTTTGTGAAGACTAAAATCTTTTCACTAAAATCTTAATAGTTTGACTCGGAAATACCATGGGGGTGCCTCAGACACTCCACAGCACCAATCTCTTCCATGGGCCAGGCTCCCAGGCTGGACTACATCCCCCATGATGCATGATGGTCTCTCCTCTTTCTGAACTGCCCTGGAACATCACCAGAGTCCCACAGGCATGGTTAGGGAGGATGGGTGTTTGGTATTTTGATGGAAAGCTTATAATTTCCAGGGAAAAGGTAACTTCTTGGAAAAAATAGTTAAATGGAAAATCCAATTTCCTATAAAAAAACTTCTCATGAAAAATTTTCAACCAGCCTTAGCAACAAATTTGGAATCAAAGGAACTGAAAGTTAGATACAGGTGAAACAAACTAATTGTTTGCAGGTGTAAATCTTCTCTGTCATTCCTGGTTTCAGAGTAACCTCATTGTCCTGGCCCCAGTAGGTGGAATGTAAAACCTTTAAGACATGTAAGAGTACTGCAGATTATCTAGCTATTTATAGTATGCCAATCACCATTATATCCTATGTCCTTCCCTTGCTAGGTTACTCCCCAAAGTAGGAAAGACAGGTTCACTCATTTTGCTTGATGATGACCACATTATGACCAGAGGAGCTCAGGGGGAGGCCACAACATGCTACAGACTTGTGCAGTTCACAAAACTGTCCATCTTGCATGCATATGATCTGCACACAGAGCTCAGCTATAAAATGCTAAATAAATCTATGAGTCAACTAAAAATAGTCATGCTCTCCTCACAAATATTAATAATATTTTATCATGTATGTGAAGTTGTAAGATTACACTGTATTGTGTTCTTAATACATGGTGAAAACTGAGGCTGGCAAACTGCTCTGTCTTAAACAAAGAAATTTGTGTTCTACTTA
Organism: Lepidochelys kempii; assembly: GCF_965140285.1. Lineage (NCBI taxonomy): Eukaryota > Metazoa > Chordata > Testudines > Cheloniidae > Lepidochelys > Lepidochelys kempii. The sequence continues at coordinate 4,502,482 of NC_136385.1, forward strand.
ATTTTGTATCTAAATAGGTGAGGAAAAAGCAGCAGGGAACATCCTTCTACAAAGACACTTTGTCTTCTGGTAAACAGGTGGAAATGTTTCTCAAAGGGGGAATAGGACTCTAAAAAGAAGGTGCAGACATCCCAAGGCACCTCTCTCTCTCTGCCCATTGATTCACCACATCTGAAGGGATAAAGGAAGCAGCCATTGGAGTGGGGGATGGCTCCTGACCTAAGATGTTTAGTCAGTGAGAGTGCTGAGAGCATGTGGTGAGGAAACTTTTCCTTTGAATTTCACATCATTTGTTAATTTAGGCACAAGTTGCATTCTACCTTTATTTTTCTTGAAACCATCTCTGACTTCTATGCCTCCTTATTTCCACTCACTTAAAATCTATCTTTGTAGTTAATAAACTTTGTTTTTTATTGTTTTATCTAATCCAGTGTGTTTAAATAGAAGTATCTGAGAAGCTAAGTTGCAGGCATGTTAGTGCTATTAAAGAAATAATGGACAATGTAGCTTGTATTGTCCAGGAGAGGACTGGGCAACACAGGACGTACATTTCTGGAGGGAAATCAAAGACTGTGGAATGTGTTGGGGTCACCCTGCAGTATAAGGAAGGGTGGTGAGAGCCTGAGTGTAGCCCAACTATTCCTGGCCCGGCTGCAGTTACACACACATGCCTCGGGTGTGATTTGCATGCTAGATGGTTGTTTGTGAGTGGCCAAAGTTGAAGCCACTTCAGCAAGGCATTGTAAGGTTTCAGGCAGGTATGACACAGCTCCTGATTAGTCTGGGTTGGACCCTGGTATGTCACAGCCACCAACCTAGAAAATATCCCAGGAACACCAAAGGTGTGGTGCTGATTGACAGCAGTGTTCAATTGACATGAAAGTGTAGGTCCCCCAAGGGATGGGCCCATGCACTGATCCATGGCTTCAGATGCACAAGGACGTTGTGGTCATCACCTCTCCACAAGGAGACCCAAGGCAGGCCCAGTGATGACTCCTCCCTTCTTCACTATGGTAGGAGAAATTATCCCGCAAGGGTGTGCAGGTTTGGGTGGTATTATCAGTGCTACAGGGAATGTTGGTGCCCCCTTCTCCTAAGTGGTCCCAAACTGTGAGGCATTGCAGGGTCGATTGTATTCAGAGGAAAAATTGATGATCCAAGTCAGCTACATTCTTTGGTATAATCCATGGCGGAAGGGCTACAAAGAATGGAGGCAAAATCCTGCTTCCCTGAACACCACTAGAAACAACCAAAAACCAGCAATCTCTGTATCCAAAGTCTGTCACCCCAGGTCTCTGCCCAGGAAACACTATGCCCCTACTTCCTCTGAGAGTCATGCCCATAACTCCTCCTCCTGGTTTTTGTGCCTCCTGTGATCCGTAGGTGCCTGGGGCAGTCCTCGCTGAAAATGCCAAGGTCAGGGCAGGCTGCAAAAAGGAGGATATTCCCCAAACTGGTGGTTAACCCTGAAGATCCCTGCAGCATCTTTGCAGATGATGCTACAAAATATCTCCGAGCATGCCAGCTCCCTTCTGATTCTTTTGTTAGTTTTATTTATTTCCCATAATTTATACTCCGTGAAACAGAGTGTGATGTTGCACCCCATAATTCTTTATAGAAATAGGCTCATAGCTGTAAATATGACATATCTTGAATATGTTTTATGCCAGATATGCTGTGTAACATATCTCTGCAAAGCTTATGATCTACTGGATATATTCTGTTTGTGCGCATGTAACGTTTTTGTATTCAAAGTTATGAACACTTGTTATGAATACTTGTTTGATTTTAAGGACCCTCAGTGAAGCAGTTGGACAGCTTCCTGAGAAAAGATTATTCTTTGTAAGTGCCCAATCAAGAAACACTTAAGCTAACAATGAACTTTGAGAGATGCCAATCCACATCTGAGCTTTCCTGGGAATGTAGTGTTGTTGTTTAAGGAACTGAGTCGTGCATGGACATGTGACTTGCCCATGTGACTATAAACGCCATCTTGGAGCTGGATTCTGCATAGGAGAGGGGAAGGGGTTTCCACCCACAAGAGAGAGACTAAATAAGACCCTGGGGAAACCCCTGCATTTTGTCTTCAGCTGGCACAAAAGATAGCCCCTCCACCCCAAGGAGATGCCTGAAAGAAACTGGAACAAAGGACAGTAACTACAGGGGTGTGAGTGATTGCTGGACCCACACTAGGAGGAAGTCTCGTCTGTAAAACAGGCTAATTGCAACATCTTTGAGGGTGAGATTTACCTGCATTTAGTTTTCATTGTATTAGGAATTTTACTTATTAATTAACTCAGAGTATGTATTAATTCGAGGGGGCGGGGGGCAGGGGCGGGCAAACAGCTGTGCATATCTCTCTAACAGTGATATAGAGGGTGAAAAATGTATGTTTACCCTATATAAGCTTTATAAAGAGTAAAACAGATTTATTTGGCATTTGGACCCCATTGGGAGCTGGCTATCTGAATGATAGAAACAGGAGCACTTCTTAAGCTGTTTTCAGTGAAGCCTGCAGCTTGTGGCAGACGTGGTTGAGACTTGGATCCGGGTTTGCAGCAGGCAAGCGTGTCTAGCTCAAACGAGGTAAGGTACTGAAGTCTCAAGCTGGCACGGAAAACAAGCTCAGAGGGAGACTCAGCACATTGCGTGGCAGTCCCAAAGGGGTTTCTGTGACCCAACACGCCACAGTGGCATAGCTGAGCAGGATCTGTGCACAGCTGATTTCTTTGAGACTCTGGTCATGATTTTAAGTGAGTTTTGGCTGTGGTTGGTAGAGAATAGACAAAGTGATTACTGTTTTGTTAGTTTCTGATTGCTTATTTCAATTAAGGGAAATAGGGACAGAAAAATAAGCAAAATCAGTAAAAGTGAAGATCAAAAGAAGCTAGAACTGCAGAAGTTGCAGACTGCCCAGAAAGGCTGAAAACTGGGTACTGGGAAAGTCTCTGTTAACTAAGAAGCCCCTGAACTGAGTGAATCTCAGTTTCAGTGAACTGCAGATAATACTAGATAATAGATAATACTTAGAACTGCCATGAGTGCAGGGGAGGGGACTAGATGACCTCCCGAGATCCCTTCCAGTCCTATGGTTCTTTGATCTCACAAGGAGCCCTGCACTGGGAGGAGGGGGGGACCCCAGCCTGAGCACTGGGTAGGGCAAGGGACACGCATCTGCCTCCCCTTGACATTCAGCTCCAGGGTACCCCCACCACATGCACACCCATAGTGCCCACTGCACACCAAACACACACACACACACACACACAGAGAGTGCCCACTACACACACACAGGCTGACACTGAGCTCAATCAAAATACAGAAGAATCTCTCGGGGAAGCTGGGATAAGTGGAATATTTCCAACGAGCCTGAACAAAAAGAACCGAAGGGGATTCTGCTGCCCTGGCAGGGAGATAGGACTAGATTTCCCAACTGGTCTTTTACATCGGCAGCTTCTCTGAGGCCTGGTTTATGCTTAAAAATTAGATCAACAGAGCTCCATCGCACAGAGCGGGGAAACTTTTCACACCCTGTGCGAGGCAGTTAGCTTCTACTGACCCTCAATTTCATTCTTCCATTGATGTAGCTACTGTCTCTCGGAGATGTGGATTAACTACATCGATGAAAAAACCCTTCCATCAATGTGGAAAGCATCTATGCTCCGGTACTGCTGCACACCATTGCTGAGTCAATGTAATGGCCTTAGTATAGACATTCCCTGAATGGATGTGGGAGTTTCCCCCTTCCTATTAAAGGATTTTTTTTCTCCTTTTCCTGTCACTCTTCTCCCTCCCTTGGTAAAGCTCTTTCCTTCTCCTGATAGGTAAATATGTTCAGAAAAGTTAAAATTTGTCTAAGGATAACTCCTTTCTTCCCTTCCCATGAATGGCCCACTGTAATTTCAATTAAAGGCCAAAACGCTCTGAAACTGACTTGTTTGCCCATGACTTGGTGGTAGCTCTTTGTTTTTCCTCCCTTCACATACAATGAGTTGAGGACGGAAGCAGCGCCTGCTCAGAACCATAAAAATCAGACTAAGAGTCAAACTTTTCCCTGTTTGCTAACCACACCCAGGTTACCCTTAATTCGTCTGGAGCTGCTTTATGGGATGACTTTGAGATTTGCTCCCTGTAACATCTTTGCTCCCAGGACTACAGGTGTGAAGAGCACATGCAAATAATGTTGTTCCCTTCCTTGTGAAATGGAACACAGAGGGCCAGAGCATCAGCTGGTCTGGATCTCTGTCTCTCCCGTAAGACCTTTTGAATATGATATGAAACTGGGGTGACTGTATTCCACTTCATGTGTTTGTACCTCTCCAAAAGGCTGTTTAAGTAATTTCCCAGCATTGAGACATGAAAATATCGAGAAAAGGGTGAATTTCTTCCAGACTAAACATAGAATCATAGACTTTAAGGTCAGAAGGGACCATTGTGATCGTCGAGTCTGACCTCCTGCACAACACAGGCCACAGAATCTCACCCAGCCACTCCTGTAACAAATCTTGAACGTCTGTCTAAGCTATTGAAGTCATCAAATCATGGTTGAAAGACTTCGAGGTGCAGAGAATCCTTCAGCAAGTGACCCATGCCCCACGCTTCAGAGGAAGGTGAAAAACCCCCAGGGCCTCTGACAATCTTCCCTGGAGGAGAATTCCTTCCCAACCCCAAATATGGTGATCAGCTAAACCCTGAGCACGTGGGCAAGACTCACCAACCAGACACTCAGGAAAGAATTCTCTGTAGTAACTCAGATCCCACCCCATCTAACATCCCAACACAGGCCATTGTGCATACCTACCGCTAATAGTTGAAGATTAATTAGTTGCCAAAATTAGGTTATCCCATCATATCCTCCCTTCCATAAAATTATCAAGCTTAGTCTTGAAGCCAGATATGTCTTTAGCCCCCACTGCTTCCCTTGTAAGGCTGTTCCAGAACTTCACTCCTCTGATGGTTAGAAACCTCCATATAATTTCAAGTCTACACTTCCTGCTGGCCAGTTTATATCCATTTGTTCTTGTGTTCACATTGGTACTGAGCTTAAATAATTCTTCTCCCTCCGTGGTATTTATCCCTCTGATACATGTATAGAGAGTAATCATATCTCCCCTCAGCCTTCTTTTAGTTAGGCTAAACAAGCCAAGCTCCTTGAGTCTCCTTTCATAAGACAGGTTTTCCATTCCTCGGATCATCCTAGTAGTCTTTCTCTATACCTGTTCCAGTTTGAATTCATCTTTCTTAAACATGGGAGACCAGAACTGCACACAATATTCCAGATATGGTCTCACCAGTGCCTTGTAGAACGGTACTAAAACCTCCTTATCTCTCCTGGAAATACCTCGCCTGATGCATCCCAAGACCGCATTTGCTTTTTTTTCATGGCCATATCACCTTGGCAGCTCATAGTCATCCCAAGGTCAACCAATACTATGAGGTCCTTCTCCTCCTCTATTACTTCCAAGTGATGCATCCCCAGTTTATAACAAAAATTCTTGTTATTAATCACTAAATGCATGACCTTGTACTTTTCACTATTAAATTTATGAATAATTTATGCTCCCTCTCTTTGTAATTTTTAGCTTAATATTGAGGGTGTTCACCTGTGAGGTGGGAGATCCAGGTGCAATTCCCCCTTCTGTCCAGTGCTGGGCAAAGATGTGCATTTGCGTTTCCTGTATTTCCAAAAAGCATCCCAGCCCCTGAGTGGTGTCGTATTCTAGACTCGGTTGCTCTCAATCTCTCCTTTCAAAGTTGTTCTACAGTAGACAAGTAATTAAAAAACCATTGGAACAGAGACATGAAGTTGAGCATGTTGGTGCCCCGAACCACTTGTATATAGAGTTATAACTTCAATCAATTTACAGCAGTAGTGTAGACCAGTCCTGAGAACGATGCAGGACAGAACATAGCCCAGTCACCAGGATCCTGTCCGGCAATGTGGGAGACCCACTTTCAAATTGCTTCTCCCCATTCGACAGAGGGGGAATTGACCTGGATCTCCCACTTCCCATGGGAGTGATCTAATCACTGGGTTAAAGTCTTCAAGGGAAGCAGCACCATTACCACCTCTTCCATTCCCATCCCTTTTGTCAGTGTGGACCTACATTGTCTTTGCTTTGACATCAAAAAGTATCCAGGAAGGAAAGGAAATGTTCCATTTCTGGTCATGCTAAATAGTTCCCTCCACCCCACAGGACATTTCTGTCAATGTTTTCAATTTGCCAAACATTTGAGGAATTTTCAGATTTGGTTCAGGTTGAACAGAATTTGTTTTTCAATGTTTTCTAACCACCCATGAATGCAAAAATCAGCTATTGGCCCAGCTCTATCCATTTCTCACTCTCCGCAACCTGAGCTGTACAATTCCCAGAATCCCTATTCTTCAGAGTCCATAGGACTTACCCACAGAACTAAGAGTAAGACCTCATAGCGAACCTGCTCCTGTGGTATAAACATCTAGAGTCTGATATGACTTTTTCTTTCTATTTAATTTATATACTCGAGAAAACTCACCCTTCCCATATTACTTTGTATTCAGTTCAATGCAGATTCTCACAGTGGACGCACACACACCACGTTCTCTTTTGGATATCTTACCCTTGTTCTTACTTATTTTGTTGCTCCCTTAACTTAAAATAAAGGCCATTTTGATGGAATTCACCTTTCTCCTCCACATGTGTGGATACAAACCAGACAACAATCTACACAACAACCCCACAGAGGACACAAAGGGCTGCAGATGATCAGGAGGGTGCAAGGTGCAAAACTCCCTTTGTTTCAGCCATAGAAATCACACACTTCATACTTGCAACTGCATAACCAAACCAAACCCACTACAAAGCAGAAGGAGATAGATTTGATTCCCCCCTCTTCTTTCCCAATACAAATACATCTATGCTTTCAAAGTGTTATGCAGACACAACTACACAAGTTTGTTTCATGGGACAAGACAAGCTGTCACGTGTATTATAACACAATTTGATTTATGACCAATAACTAATATCTAATACCTATGTATCCACACACACATCAAATGTTCTGTAGCTGCTAGATAGTTACCATTCCTGAATGTAGTTTGAGTTCTGGGCTTGAGTTCACAGCTCGTGGCGGATAACTGGCCAGGAAAGCCAGGCACAAGGAAGAACTGGGTCTCTGTTGGGCATGCACCAATGCCCTTCTGTGTTGGGAGCAGAATGTTACCCTCCAAAGTCTTCCATCTCACCCATCCTTTTTGTAGGCTTTAGTTTGAATCCAGAGTCTATAGGTCTTGATGTGTCACACTGCCTCTGGGTTTGGTGTGATTGATCACCCATCAATTGCAGACATGACTTTCAGCCTGGGACCTGGCTTTGATGTTTCTTCAATTGAACTTTTATTATTTTTTTTCCAGGGTGGACTCTTCTTGCTTTGTCAGGGCTGTTGTCTGCATCTTCAGCCATTGGTGTTTACACTTTATTTCATCAGGACAGTCTGGGCGGGAGGTTGATTCCATTATCCATATATACCTCATTCACACATCTAAACTACACTAATAAGATTACAGCAGGGTTTTGCAAAAATGAAGGTTGCAGCAAGCTTTTTCAAAATGGAGTGAGCATTTTAAAATGGAGTTTGGGACAAGTTAAAATGGAGTTTGAGTTACAATATGGACAAGTGTAAGGAATGGCAAACAGTGAGAAGAAGTTACAATGTTGAAACACTGTAAGTTTCAGCTATTTAAGCAGCAATTGGATTGAAAGCGAAAGTCAATTAGCCAGTTATTGGGGTATCTGGTTTTATGAATGAATGTAGTTTCATTCATAAATCTTTATTTTTGAAGTTATATTAATAAAATGAACCATTAAAACAATTTAATTGATCAGTTCTACAGAAGCACGTCACAAATATTCACACATTTGAAACAGGTGCCTCCTGGAATTTGATGGGGTAATAGCTTAACAAAGCCCTTATTTTAGTTGGGGCCTGCAGGCCCCATTGGAATACAAACAAATTCATAATAACAATACTATACTCCCACGGGCTCAACAAAATTACATTGCAATGGGATGGGAATTCAATTCACCTGTTTCCACTCCCCATCACTAAACCAGTACTAAGTTAAACAGATTCAAGAACTGGTTAGGAGTTTATTCACTGCTCTCCTCAGGGCGTCCTTCACCTCCATGTTCCTCAGGCTGTAGATGAGGGGGTTCAACATGGGGATCACCAGCAAGTAAATCACTGAGACTATTTTGTCCGTGTCCATGGAATAGCTGGACGTGAGACGTAAATACATGAAGAGGAGGGTGCCATAAAACAGGACCACCGCAGTCAAGTGGAAAGTGCAGGTGGAGAAGGCTTTGCGACAGCCCGCAGCAGAGCTGATCTACAGGATAGTGGAGGTGATATAGACATAGGAGAGGAGGATGGCCACAAATCTGCTCCCTGTCAAACACAACGTGAAAGCAAACATCATAATCTCATTGATGCGGGTGTCAGAACAGGAGAGCGCCAGCAGAGGGGGGATGTCACAGAAGAAATGATTGACAATGTTGGAGCTACAGAATGACAGCTGAAATGTAACACATGTGGGAATCATTGAATCCACCACCCCCACAGCGTACACCCCAGCCACCAGCTGTTTACAAAACCGCCTGGACATGGTGACCATATAGAGCAGCGGGTTACAGATGGCAACATAACGGTCATACGCCATCACAGCCAGCAAGAAGCACTCAGCATCTACAAAAGCGATAGAGAGAGACAATTCCACAGCGCAGGCCGTGTAAGAAATGCCTTTCCTCTCGGCTAAGAAATTCAGCAGCATCTTGGGGGAAATTGTCGAGGAAAGACAGAGGTCACAGAAAGACAAATTCCTGAGGAAAAAGTACACGGGGGTGTGGAGTCGGGGATCAATCATGATTAACAAGATCATCCCCCCGTTCTCCACCAGGGTGATAGAGGTCAGGCAGAAGTCAGGCAGCTATAGAGATATGGGCAGGTGAATGGTGCGGAAAACCTGCCCCTTCTCTGTAATGAAAGAAGTGAAGATAAAAAGAGATCAGTTTCTTAATGAACATCAGTACCCACTCAGGGAAGTGCTTAGTCCACAGAGCCAGATGTTCACAGCTGGTCATTCCAGGTGTTCGATAAAATGCACACACTGTGCAAATATAATGACACTTCAGATTCATCATGTCCCACCCACAAACACTTCCTGTTCACTCATTCAAAGAGAAAACAGTGACTTGTGATTCTGCTGTGAGAGAATCAGTCTGAAGGGATTATTCCATAGCTAAAGAAGTGGTGAGAGTGAAGGAGTGTCAATCTTTCCACCCTCTTTGGGCAAGGGGAGCTCTGTGGCTTGGCATGTAGGTTTGGCGTAAAGTTGCTTACTGTGCTAATTAAGCTTTCTGGCATTTACTTGAGTCTGTATGAAAACCCAGAGACATAATGGAAAGCCCAGGCTTCAGTGAGTAGGTAATTGCCTATTTTTCCAACCAAGGACGTCACTCCTTTAGCTGAAGGGGTCGGAGTTGTTGCTGAGACATTAAGTGCTGGAGGCCTGGAATTGAATAGCTGCTGATCCCCATGGTGTCTGAGTGTGTGTGTGACTGTAATACAGGACAATAGCATGCACCTGCTGAGAAGAGACAGAGAGATGTGGTGGCATTTTCCCATCCATAGAAACTACCAGTTTGGAGCATTTGGGAAGTTTTATACTGAGATGTGTGATCTATGGCACATGATTCCTGAAGCAACTGGGAATACCTGAGCTCAGACAGCCATAACACCTAATTAATCCATTCAGTGAACCCAAGCCACCTTGGTGTAATTGGTGCCCTGGGGATTAATTTGTCCCAATCTTTCCTATTGTGTTATTAAATGATGCAATTTCTACCAGAGTTACAGAGTATGAGGTGAGGGGTATATTACATCCTGCAGTTTTCAGTGCAAGCCAAGTACTGTGTAGAACTGATCCACAAAGGCGGTTTGTTTATTTATTTTTTTTGTGGAGACCGAAATCTTTTTTGTTAAGAAATACCATAGGGGTGCATCAGATACCACACAGCACCAATCTCTTCCATGTTCCTGGCTCCCAGGCTGGAGTGCATCCCCCATGATGCACGATGGTCTCTCCTCTTGCTGAACTGCCCTGGAACATCACCAGAGTCCCACAGCCATGGTTTAGGGAGGAGAGCAGTTTGGTATTTTGATGGAAAGCTTATAATTTCCAGAGAAAAGATAATTTCATGGAAAAAATAGTTGAAAGGAAAATCCAATTACCCATCAAAAGGCTTCTCAAGAAAAAAATTCAAGGAGCTTTCACAAGAAATTTTGAATCAAAGGAACAGAAAGTTAGATACAGGTGAAACATATAAATTATTTGCAGCTGTAGCTTATATCTGCTCAGTCATTCATGGTTTCAGAATCACATCATTGTCCTGGTCCCAATAGGTCGAATGTAAAACCTGTAAGACATGTAAGAGTACTCCAGATTATCGAGCATTTACAGCATGTCAATCACCATGGTATCCAATGTCCTTCCCTTGCTAGGTTACTCTCCTAACGGTAGGAAAAGTTCGTTCACTCATTTTTGCCTGATGGAGACCATAGGATGACCAGAGGAGCTCAGGAGGAGACCACAGCATGCTCTGGACTTCTGCGGGTCACAAACTATCCCTCTTCATGCATATTATCTGCACACAGAGCTCAGCACTAACATGCTAAATAAATCTAAGAGTCAACTAGAAATAGTCATGCTCTCACCACAAATATTAATACATTTTTGATAAACGATAGAGAGTCGCGTCTCTTTTCAGCCGGTGCAGCCCTGCATGTCCCAATTTCCCCTCACTCCCCATCTCACTCCATTGCTCCCTCACCTACTCCCTACTCCTCCCAAGGCCACCACCCATCTTACAAGTGCATCCTCTCCAGGGTCCAGGCACCTAATTAGGCACATTGCCCTTCACTGCCTTGTGCGTGGTCACCCAGGCACACACCTGAAAGGGAACTGTGGAAATGACCCTTCTGAATGGAATCACTATTATAAAAATGGCGTGTTGGACAATGGTGGTGCAAGTTTTGACAGATGAGAGGAAGAGCTTGATTTTTATGGTTTCACACGCAAAGAGTAGCCTTCACCTTTCTAGGCAAATGCCTTTTATTTCACAGGAAAAGAGCAATTCAAGAATGACAAATAGTAAAGTCCCAGTGAAAGAGGGGACAATTTAATTTCTGTGCCCATCCATGCTGGGATCTCTTCAATGCATGGCCAGGGATTTCATCTTGTGAAATGACCCAGTTGTAACACTAACAGCTCCTATGCATTGCAAATATCCATTCTCTTCCTACAGGTCTCAGGACTTGTTTTTTTTTTTCTCAAATAGAGATGAGTCCTTCCTGCACAATCTCCTGCATGGATATGTTGCTAGTGGCAGCCTCTTGTCCCTGCCCAGCAACCTGGTGAAGCTAGGGAAGGGAGAATGTGCATCCTCCCCTGCCTTATAGTGACATCACATGGGCAACACTGGACCTTCTACATTCCTCAACTTGTGCCTCCTGAGGATGCTCAGGGCTTCTCTGCACTGTGCCTAGGTCTGCTGGATATGAATAGACTTGCTTAAAGAGGTAACCATAACATGGACACTACCCATTAGACCACATCCCCTGCTGCTGTCAATGGATGCCTCTCCCTGGGAGTCATTGGGCCAGATTCACAGGTGGTGTAAATCACCATTGTGCTGTGGTTTTTTGGAGGTGGGAGGGGGGGGAGTGAAGAGTTTCATGGCGATAGAATAAATTGACATTCCCACAGACTTTAAAGGGTGTTACTGTGCAATCTAGGGGTTGTTCCCATGGAATTTGTTCTGATTGTGCTGCTGATTACATAGGGCTATGGGTATGGCTACACCTGTTTGGTATGTTTCACAGACAGGAGTCCTCTCGCATTCTATGTTTCATATGTTCGAATAGCTGACTTTTTTCTCTTGTATTTGGGAGAGTGTAACTTGTGGTGGGGGTGGAATTGTTCGTGTGGATTTTTTGTTTTTTTTTTGTTTTTTTTTTTTTTTTTTTTTTTTTTTTTTTTTTTTTTTTGCTTTTTAAAGTATGCCTTATAATGTATCATTTGAAAACTCATAATTTGCTGATCATTATTGTCCTGATAAAATACATATGGCAACATTGTATGCAAATTATAAGATTACATTGTATGGTGTTTTCTGAAAACATCCACTCAGTGTGCAGCGGTAGTCAAAGAAGTGAACAAACTGTTGGGAATCATTATGAAAGGGATAGATAATAAGACAGAAACTATAATATTGCCTGTATATAATATCTTGAATACTGCCACATCTTGAATACTGCATGCAGATGTGGTCGCCCCATCTCTAAAGAGATGAATTGGAAAAGGTTCAGAAAAGGGCAACAAAAATGATTAGGGCTATGGAACAGCTTCTTTATGAGGAGAGATGAATAAGACTGGGACTTTCTAGCTTGGAAAATAAATGACTAAGGGGAGGATATGATAGAGGTCTACCAAATCATGACTGGTGGAGAGAAAGTAGATAAGGAAGTGTTATTTACTCCTTCTCATAACACAAGAACTAAGGGCCACAAAATTAAATGAATAGGCAGTAGGTTTACAACAACCACAAAGAAGTATTTTTTCACACAATGCACAGCCAACCTGAGAAATCCTTGCCAGAGAATATTGTGAAGGCTAAGACTATAACAGGGTTCAAAAAAGAACTAGATACATTATGGAGGATAGGTCCATCAATGGCTATTAGCGAGGCTGGGCAGGGATGGTGTCCCTAGCCTCTCTTTGCCAGAAGCTGGGAATGAGCTACAGGGGATGGATCACTTGATGATTACCTGTTCTGTTCATTCCCTCTGGGGCACCTGGCATTGGCCACTGTCAGAAGACAGGACACTGGTCTAGATGGACCTTTGCTCCGACTCAGTATGGCCATTCTTATGTTCTTACGTTCTTATTAATATGTTTCATACTGAGGTTGGCAAACAGGTCTATCTTTAACAAAGAAATGTGTGCTCTTCTTAATTTTATATTTAAGCAGTAAACAGAGTTATCAAGCAGGAATTGAAACCAAAGAAGCTCAAAAAGATGAGGAAAAAGCAGCAAGGAATCATTCTTGCACGAGGACATTTTATTTCCTGGTAACGAGGTGGAAATGTTTCTCAAAAGAGAGATAGGACTTCAAAAAGAAGTGGCAGACATTCCTATGCACCTCTCTCTCTCTCTCTCTCTCTCTCTCTCTCTGCCTGTTTATTCACTGCATGTGAAGGGATACAGGAAGCAGCCATTGGACTGGGGCAAGGGTCCTGACCTAAGAAGTTTGGTCAGTAAGACTGCTGAAAGCATGTGGGGACAAAACCTTTGCTTTGAATTGCACATTGTTTGTTAAGTTAGGCACAAGTTGCATTTTAGCTTTATTTTTCTTGTAACCATGTCTGACTTCTATGCCTCATTATTTGTGCTCACTGAAGTTTAGTGACTACACAGATAGGTTTTATTTTATTGTTTTATCTAATCCTGTGTGTTTAAACTGAAGTGTCTGGGAAACTTGCATTCCTTAAGGCGTCCTTCACATGCTCCTCCATGTTCCTCAGGCTGTAGATGAGGGGGTTCACCATGGGGATCTCCAGCGTGTAAAATGCTGAAACCATTTTGTCTGTGTCCATGGAATAGCTGGAGGTGGGGCGTAAATACATGAAGAGGAGGGTGCCGTGAAACATGACCACTGAGGTCAAGTGGAAAGTGCAGGAGGAAAAGGCTTTGCGCCGGCCCTTGGCGAAGTAGATCTGCAGGATGGTAGAGATGATATAGACATAGAAGAGGAGGACAGTCACAAGGCTGCTCACGATAATGCAGCACATGAAAGCAAACATCACAATCTCATTGATGCGGATGTCAGAGCAGGAGAGCACCAGCAGCGGGGGGATGACACAGAAGAAATGTTTGATGATGTTGGAGCTCCAAAGTGACAGCTGAAATGTACAACATGTGTGTATCATTGAATCCACCAACCCCACAGTGTACGCTCCAGCCACCAGCTGTTTACAAAGCTGCCTGGACATCACATGCCATTTGTAATGTACCTTCACAAAGGAATCCCTCGAATAGCTAAAAAGTCAGTATTAGAGACTACGAGAGGCATCCTCCGTGCAGTTGTGAGACACACATACACACCAAATGTAAAGGAGAAGACAGCATTGCTGTATAGAATGAGGGGCTGAGTCATCATTCTCTTACAAACAGGTTTTACGCCACTGTTACTCAATTGCCATGTGAGGACAAGATTGTCTAGTGGATTGGGCACTTGCTGCGCACTCTGAATTTTGAGGCTCAGTTCCCGGCTCAGCTGCAAACATCCGAGGTCATATAAGGATAGATATATCTCTCTGAGCCTCAGCTTGTCATCTGTAAAACGGGGATAATACAGCCAGGGATGTTGTCAGGATACAAACATTAAAGATTGTAAGGTGATGGGAGGTACTGTGGTGATGAGGCCAGACAAGGACCTGAAAACATTCATGAACCTTCACAGCACCCTTATAAGGCAGGCAAGAATGATTACCCCCATTCTGAGGTGGGTCAGGTGAGGCAGAAAGAGTTTAGGGCTCTGTCATAAATATAAAGGGAAGGGTAAACCCCTTTAAAATCCCTCCTGGCCAGAGGAAAAATCCTCTCATCTGTAAAGGGTTAAGAAGCTAAGGGTAACCTCTCTGGCACTTGACCAAAATGACCAATGAGGAGACAAGATACTTTCAAAAGCTGGGAGAAGGGAGAAAAACAAAGGGTCTGTGTCTGTCTGGGTGATGCTTTTGCCGGAGACAGAACAGGAATGGAGTCTTAGAACTTAGTAAGTAATCTCACTAGATATGTGTTAGATTATGATTTCTTTAAATGGCTGAGAAAATAGCTGTGCTGAATAGAATGACTATTCCTGTCTGTGTGTCTTTTTTGTAACTTAAGGTTTTGCCTAGAGGGATTCTCTATGTTTTGAATCTAATTACCCTGTGTATTCACCATCCTGATTTTACAGAGATGATTCTATTTTACTTCTATTAAAAGTCTTCTTGTAAGGAAACTGAATGCTTTTTCTTTGTTTTAAGATCCAAGGGTTTGGGTCTGTGGTCACCTATGCAAATTGGTGAGGATTTTTACCAAACCTTCCCCAGGAAGTGGGCTGCAAGGGTTGGGAGGATTTTGGGAGGAAAGACGTTTCCACACTACATTTTTTCAGGTACCCAGATGGTATTCCATCTTGGTGGTGGCAGTGGAAGTCCAAGGGTAAAATAGCTTGTACTTTGGGGAAGTTTTAACCTAAGCTGGTAGAAGTAATCTTAGGAGGTTTTCATGCAGGTCCTGACATCTGTACCCTAGAGTTCAGAGTGGGGAAGGAACCTTGACAGGCCCACTCTTCCATAGCTGTCCAAGAGAGACTCATAATTAGCAGATGCCTTTGAAAATGCTGCCTCCGGTTATTCAGAATGCAAAGAGGCAAATATGTTTTATATGTGATGAGGGATTATTTTATTACACACAAATCCATTCATTCTTAAATAGATGTGATAGATATATCAATAGACAGATGTCAGCAGCAAATCAGCAAAGTGAAAATTACACTGATAATATTGTCCCTTTAGATAGATAGATAGATAGATAGATAGATGATACTTCACTCCAGGGTTCACAGATAATTCCACTATCTATCTATCTATCTATCTATCTACCTACTTTTACTGCAGGTGTCAGCAAACACCAGAGCACTTTATGAGTTCTTTAACATTGTGCATCTTGGTGTTAAAGGGCGAAGGGAGTGGACTGTCCAAACACTCAGCATTGTTGATCTTAGCCTCAGGAAGCAAAGGGTCTTGAAGTTGAAAGGCTCCGTAACCCTTTCTACTCATAATTAGGGGCATGCACAGGCATTTAAATGTAACTATTTTGGGGGGGACACTTTAAATACTGACCCCCCCACTCCCCCATTCCTCCAGGCCCTGCTGCCTCCCCCACCCCTTTAGCTCCCGTTGCCTCCCTGGGATCCCCACCCATCCTCCCAGCATCCCGCTGCCTCCACCCCCCATTGTCCCGGGCTCCGGACACTTACTGGTAGCTGCGGGCGAGAAAGGGGCAGGGCTCCCTGGGCCCCCCATAGCAGAACTCTGCCGCCAGCCCGGCTTCCCTGTTCTGGGTGCCATCTAGTGGGGCTCAGCGGGAGTGCGAGCTGGAGTGCCTTTCCCAGGGAGATCTCCAGCCATGGTCAGCCCGACTTCCACCATGGCAGAAAGGGGGTAAGAGCGGGGAGAGGAGGGAATCTAGGGGTGGGGGCCAGTGTAGAAGCTGCAGGCAGTGGCAGAGATTCTGGGGGGGCCATGTGTCCCACATTGTGCACGCCCCTTCTTATCATCATCGCTTCACACCGTGACCGAGACACAAAATTTATCTAGAAGAGGGTGAAACTTTCCATGAATAGTTTTAGACATGTTGTTTTTTTTTTTTACCAGGAATCGGGCACCATGTTGGAGAAGGAGATGGTAAAGTGGTCAGGAGCGACTTTTGAAACTGGGAGAGGGCACCAACAGGAAACTGTGGGGGCTTGTGTGGGCCACTGTGAAAAAAGGGCACCTGACCCAGTTTGTCCCTCCCACACGTCGCCGCTGAAAGTCGTGGTATTGAAATGATTCAATCAACCCAAAATGAATATTTCTTTGGCCGACGTTTTGAATTCACCAATATTTTTGGTGGTTTTTCAGTTTGGGTGAAGCGGAATTTTTTTTTTTCTTCAGCAAACTGAAAAATTAGTTCCGGGTCCAGAGCTATCCACGTCCCATTCACCATGCCCTGAGCTATAACGTTCCCTGAATCCCTGCTCTTCAGAGTCTAGAATATTTTCCAGGAGACCTAAAAACAAGAACTCACAGTAAACATGGTGATGGGGTGTAAATATGTTGTGTGGGGTATGACTTTTTTCCTGTTTATTTCACTTTTACAAAAAATGCCATCCCGCCTCCCCACCCCCAGATGCCATTTTGCTATTCATTTCACTATCCCAGAGGTTTTGGAGGGGTAGCCGGGTTAGTCTGTATCAGTAAAAACAACGAGGAGTCCTTGTTGCACCTTCGAGACTAACAAATTTATTTGGGCATAAGCTTTTGTGGGCTATAACCCACTTCATCAGAGGCATGCAGTGGAAAATACAGTAGGCAGGTATAACTATACAGCACATGAAAAGATGGGAGTTGCCTTACCGAGTGCGGTGGTCAGTGCCAATGAGGCCAATTCAATTAGGGTGGATGTGGCCCATTCCCAACAGTTATTTACAAGTTGACAAGAAGGGGTGAATATCAACAGAGGGAAAATTACTTTTTGTGGTGCTAAAGAGGCCAATTCAATCAAGGTGGATGTAGCCCAGCCCCAGCAGTTGACAAGAAGCTGTGAGTATCAACAGAGGGAAAATTATGTTTTGTAGTGACCCAGCCACTCCCATCTTTATTCAGGCCTAATTTGATGGTGTCAAGTTTACAAAATAATTCCAGTTCTAGAGTTTCTCGCTGAAGTCTGTTTTTGACGATTTTTTCTTGAAGAATGGCCACTTTTAAGTCTGTTATTGAGTGTCCAGGGAGATTGAAGTGCTCTCCTACTGGTTTTTGAATGTTACAATTCTTGATGTCTGATTTGTGTCCATTTGTTCTTTTGCATAGAGACTGTCCGGTTTGGCCAATGTACATGGCAGAGAGGCATTGCTGGCAGTGTCCACAAACAGTGCACTTTATAATGAAACTTTACATTTGTTCTTCCGTGTGTTGTTGTTCTCTTAACCTAAAAGAAAGGCCATTCTGACTGAAAGCCTCTTTCCATGCTTGGTGCATGGACAACAAGCCAGGTGACAATCTCTACAACTGATTTGGACCGCACAGAACACATGAAGGACAGCAGAGAACCAGCACGGTGTGTGAACTTCCCTTTGGTTCAGCCACAGAAATCCTGCACTCCACACTCGCCACTGTCTAATGAAACCAACTCGATGTCAAAGGAGAGGGAGATGGATTAGGTGCCCTATTTCTCTCCCAACACAGACAATTGCGTACTTGCAAAGCACATCACATATATTTGTATATTTATACTTGTAACCCTAACAACCCCTCAGTGCCCACTGGCAAAGAGTCCAATGTCATGATAAGCAACTCCTCTCAGCCCTGACAAACTCACTACACCTAACGCGTTGATGTGATGGTATTTCTCTATAAAGAACATCGGGTAAGGAATCAAATGAAAACTGATATCATACCGGTCTTCATACTCATTGTGTGATATAACAATTAGAAAGCTATGGATATGTACTAACAATATGCTCGAATGATGAAACCAGGCAGGGATGGTAAACAAGTTTCTCCAAGACAAAGAAATGTCAGTTTGCCTTGTGACCCTGACAGACCACATGCCAGCTCATGCCAAAGCTGAACGAAGACAACTACAAAGCTGGAAACAGTCTGGCTCCCCTATGTCTTTGTATTGTTAAAATAGGCATGAGAATTATAGGACTGTGTTTAGAGTTTAGAGGTTATGAAATGCTTGTAAGTTTCTGCCAGCATTCATCTCACTTATAGTGCCTCTATCCCATGTCTGTTATTAGGTTATATTTAAGTGCTTGTAACAGGAAATCACCAGCCAGGAGAAAATCATGAACAAGTGTGAGATACCAGTTTCTAACATGCATCAGAGGGGTAGCCATGTTAGTCTGTATTCACAAAAATGACAAAGAGTCCGGTGGCACCTTAAAGACTAACAGATTTATTAGGTTTCAGAGTAGCAGCTGTGTTAGTCTGTATCTGCAAAAAGAAAAGGAGGACTTGTCGCACATTAGAGACTAATAAATTATTAGTCTCAAAGGTGCCACAAGTCCTCCTTTTCTTTTTGCAGATTTATTAGGGTAAGCTTATCCCTTAATAAATCTGTTCGTTTTTAAGGTGCCACCGGACTCCTGGTTTCTAACAGGAGATGTTATCTTCTGTCCAACAAGAGACCCATCAACACCCGCAAACCACCGTGGAACATCAGAGCACAACAGACTTCATTGACAGCTCCCTCCCGCCCCCGGAAGAGGAGATGTGCAAGTGATTTGCTCCCAACAGCTCCACTTGCAACTAGAAGCAGAATAATCATTAAAAATAAATCAATAAAAAACCCCTAAAAAGGCAGAACTGTCTTTTCTTCTGCTTGGACTCTGAGGGGCAAAGATTAGGAAGCATAAGATCCCCAGTGCTTGGCCTGGTTTAGCCCTGAAAGATACATGCAGCTTGCTTATTACAGATGCTTCTTGTACCTTTTGAAACCTGATTAACTCATCTGGGTGTGTGTTTACCAGATGTAATCTTGTAAAGAACTCTCATTTCTTTTTTCCTAGTTCATAAATCTTTAGATACTTTCTTATAGGATTAACTACAAGTGTCTTCAGTGTGAGATCGAAGGTGCAATTGACCTGGGCTAAGCCACTGGACTTTTAGGACTAAGAGAAATATTAAGATTGCTGAGCTCTTCGGTGTAAGAAACCATCTATCACAAAGGTAACCTTACATGGGTGGCAAGATAGATAAAGTACCCGAGGAGACTGTCTGTGATTCCATGTTAAGGCTGTTGTAATGGCCATGGAGTTTACACTTGCAAATTGGTCGGTGAAATCTAAGACTAGAACTCACAGCTAATTTGGGGTTTGTGCCCTGGTTGTTAACAGGCTGCCCTTGGGTTGGTATTTACACTTTTCAGCCATTCCCAGACATCTTGACATATCGGTCTGCCTAGGTCTCCAATGTAAATGGAACAGGGTAGGCCAGAGACAATGGGAATTATATTTGCATTTGAAGTCAACTGGAAAAGCCCATTAACAACAGGGTGAGAAAACCAGCTAGACAGCAAGGCATCCACACACCCGCAGGGCAGAGGAACTCTGGAGGTACAAGAATACATTTCAAAGGTATACGGGACTATAAGAAGAAGGGGAAAAGACATTTTGTGCTTCATCACTGAGGGGGACAAAGAGGTCCATGAACAGCGGATCCCCAGCCATGTAGGTTGGTACCACTGAGGAGGTTCCTTTAAGTGAGAAACAGTCTCAGGGCAGGTCTACGCTCCGGGGAAAAGTCAAGCCTAGCTACGCAAATTGAGTTATGTTAGAAGCGTGACTCAAGTTGAAAGTAGCTTAGATCTGCTTACCATGTGGTCCACACCAGTCTGGGTCGAAGGGAGAAACTCCCCCGTCAACTCCCCTTACTCTTCTCGTTCTGATGGAGTACCAGGAGTCTACGGGAGTGCGTTTGGCGTGGATCAATCGCTGCAGCGTTGACCCACCTAGTAGTGGAGATAAGCCCTCAGATAAGGATTGCAGCCTGTTGAGTTTTAGTCAGGAGAAAATGCATTGTACTTTTTCTTTCATTTGGAACCATTTTCTGTTTCTATTATCTTTGCTTAAACCTCTGCTCATTTTTAGTAAAGGTATTCTTGGTTTGACTCTCAGTTCATCTCAGTGTAATATATTAAAGCGTGAATCCTCAGCTGATCTAGCAGGCTGGGGTGTATACTATCTCTCTGAAGACAGGGGACTCAGTCATTTCGGTGACAGCCCAGGGATAGGGGCTGGATACTGCCGGGGAACACGTTTCAAGGAGCTTTCAGGATTGGAGTGCAACTGAGGTGACCTGTGAGGCAAAGTAAAGGCTGGCTGAGCTTTGGAGGAGAATGGTTGGAGGGCGGGGATGGAGGAGGGTCAACAAGCTGGCTAGTCCGAGAGCTGACAAAAATAATTTAGCCCCTGCAAGTCGCTTGCTCACTGATACATGGGAGAGACAGGGTGACTCACAATCCTGAATTCCCCCAGAAAGCGTCACAACCTTCTTGAACCTTTCTGGGGCTGCCAGACATTGTTGGAACACAATAAAAGAAAAAAAAAACAATCCAAATAAAGCTCAGTGATAACCTGCATGATGAGGAATGAGATTGCAGTGGAGCGGGAACTGAGTTCTCCTGCTTCCACCTCCCAATCAGTAACGCAGTATGGAGTAAACAGGCTCAAGAGAAAGTGAGCAATTTGTGCATCACTTTCCAGTGGGCATCTTTCACCTCCTTGTTCCTCAGGCTGTAGATCAAGGGGTTCAGCATGGGGATCACCACCGTGTAGAACACAGAGGCTATTTTGTCAGTGTCCAGGGAGTAACTGGTGGAGGGTCGGAAATACATGAAGAGGAGGGAGCCATGGAACATGGCCACGGCCGTCAGGTGGGAGGTGCAGGTGGAGAAGGCTTTGCGCCTGCCCTCAGCGGAGCGGATCCGCAGGATGGTGATGATGATATATGCGTAGGAGAGGAGAATGATCACAATGCTGCTCACGACCAAGCAGCCAGTCGAGGCAAACATCACAATTTCATTGACGCGTGTGTCGGAACAGGAGAGCGACAATACCGGAGGAACATCACAGAGGAAATGATTGATGGCATTGGAGCTGCAGAATGATAAACAAAAAGTAAAAACGGTGTGTACCATTGAGTCCAGCAAGCCCACGGCATACACCCCAGCCACCAGCTGATGACAGAGCCATCGGGACATGGTGACTGTATAGAGCAGCGGGTTACAGATGGCCACATAACGGTCGTATGCCATCACAGCCAGCAGGAGGCAATCTACATGACCAAAAGTACCAAAGAGATACATTTGCACAGCGCAGGCATTGTACGAAATCCTTTTACTCTCGGCTAAGAAGTTCAGCAGCATCCTAGGGGAAATTATGGAGGAATAGCACAGATCAGAGAAAGACAAATTACCGAGGAAAAAGTACATGGGGGTGTGGAGACGGGAGTCAATCTTGATTAACACGATCATCCCCAGATTCCCTACCAAGGTGACAATGTAGATCACTAGGAACAACACAAAGAGAGGGACCTGAAGCTCCGGGCGATCTGTCAGTCCTGAGAGAAGGAACTCGGTCACCGTTGAGTGATTTCCCTTTTTCATCTCCTCCGAACCAAGACCAGGGAGCTGCAGTGACGTGGGCAGGCAGGTGGCTCAGGAATTCTATCCCCTCCCTAGAAGGAGAGGAAGGGAAGAAATTATGGAGGTTAGTTTCTTAGGGGACTCCCCTGCTGAATCAAGAAAAGGCCTTAGTCCACAGAGCCAGATGTTCAGAGCCAATCATTCCAGTTATCTGAAAAAATGGACACACAGCAGAAATGTAAGAACCAGTGGGTTAACTATGCCCCACACATGGGCATTGCTGTTCCTACACACAGCAGCAAACAGTGACTTCTGACTATTGCACTGAAATAGTCGGGCTGAAAACAAGGGGTGAGAGTTTGTGCCAAGTGGCACTCTTCCCAATTCATACAAGGTGGGCTCTGCCATTTCAGTTCTGGGTTACTTAGTGTGATCATTAAGCCTGTTCAGGAAAATGAAAATGGTTTGCATTACTTGGTATGAAATCCCAGAGTCATAACATAATGCACACACTACACCACCCTCGCCCCCGGCACCTGTAACCTGCTGCTTTCTCCAAAAGATGAGGGTTTTTTCCTTTAGCACAAGGCATGGAACATGATGCTTTGGCTTCCAAAGATCTTGGTTCAATCCCGGGTGATGACCACAGTGTCTGAATTTGTATGTAAGCATAATTCAGTCCAACTGCATGGACCTGCAGAAGACAGAGAGATATATCTTTGCTTCCCCCCTCAAGAGAAGCTGCTACACGGGAGAATTCAGGAGGTTTTACACTGTTCTTGGTGACCTGGGGGACCTGATCCCTGAAGCAATCGGGTTCACCAAGGTGCACAACACACAATTAAAACACACTGGGTCGGCCAAAGCTACCCCAAAGTAACTCGTACACTGGGGGTTTAATCTGTTGCACTCTTTGCTCCTTTTGTTATTAAACAGTCCCATGTCTGCACAGTTACCCAGGGCAGAGCTAGGGGTATGTTTCATTCTGATGCTTTCACTGTGCGCTGAGGGACGAGTGGCGTGGGTGTGATGACTATCATGGGTGTGGGGAGGAAAGGAGATTGAGGGAGAAAATGGGATGTCAATGAAGTTACCCCAGGGGAAGATCTCCAGGTCTCCAAATCCCTTCTTGTCTTACAAAATGACGTTGTCATCCTTCTTCCAACCCCATGATTCTAATTACAGCAAACACACCTAGGAATCGGTCTGCTATCCCACGCTGACCCCCATGCACCCTGATGAATAACAATATTAACCAGCAACAGCTCCTTTTTTTTATTTTTTATTCTCCCTTCTCTCCCCTCCCTTTCACATCTCCCCGTCTCTTTCCCCTAAGTCTTTCCATGGTGACTTTCTCCTCGCGTGATTTCCATTCTCCCTGCCCCCTCTCTCAGGGCTAGATTGTCACAGTCCTTTCTCAGCAAGGGAGAATAAGGCCTTTCCCCTTGCCCCTTGCTCAATGATGCTCAAATCATGGATTCTGGCCATGATGGAAATGGCAGGGGCTGCTCACCCAATAGACCCCTCTGGAAGCAAGCAGGTAGGGGAGAACACAAGGAGTGGGAGGAACCTCCCCCACTAAGCATGACAGAAACTGTGATTGTTTCTAATATCCAATCTAAACCTCCCCCACTGCAGCTTGAGACCATTACTCCTCGTTCTGTCATCTGCTACCATTGAGAACAGTCTAGAGCCATCCTCTTTGGATTGGATATTAGGAAAAACTTTTTCCTAAGAGGGTGGTGAAACACTGGAATGCGTTACCTAGGGAGGTGGTAGAATCTCCTTCCTTAGAGGTTTTTAAGGTCAGGCTTGACAAAGCCCTGGCTGGGATGATTTAACTGGGAATTGGTCCTGCTTCGAGCAGGGGGTTGGACTAGATGACCTTCTGGGATCCCTTCCAACCCTTATATTCTATGATTCTATGATTCTATGATTCTGGTCTCCTTGGGTGGTGTAGCTACCCACTGACCCATACTCGGGGTAAATTGTAAGCTTAAAATCTAGAATTGCATCTCCTTCCATTCATCCCCTTTCCCATCTTCCTACTCCTCTCTCTTTCTCTAACTTGTCCATCTTCAGTGTTCTCCTCTCAGCTCCTTCACCCTGCCCCCCTCTCCTCCTCTGCCTCTGGTTCTCAGCCACTCCGACCTCCTCCTGTAGCTCTCGCTCATCAGTGTCAGTGCCCTTTGGGATAGGGAATCTCTCTTGTCCAATAACATAAGTGTCTTCGAATCATAGAAGATTAGGGTTGGAAGAGACCTCAGGAGGTCATCCAGTCCAATCCCCTGCTCAAAGCAGGACCAACCCCAACTAAATCATCCCATCGCAGCCAGGGCTTTGTCAAGCTGGGCCTTAAAAACCTCTAAGGGTGAAGATTCCACCACCTCCCGAGGGAACCCATTTCAGTGCTTCCCCACCCTCCTAATCAAACAGAGTTTCCTAACATCCAGCCTAGACCTCCCCCATGGCAACTTGAGGCCATTGCTTCTTGTTCTGTTATCTGCCACCACTGAGAACAGCCAAGCTCCATCCTCTTTGGAAACCCCTTCAGGTAATTGAAGGCTGCTATCAAATCCCCGCTCATTCTTCTCTTCTGCAGACTAAATAACCCCATTTCCCTCAACCTCTCCTTGTAAGTCAAGAGCTTTAGTCTTGTGACATGACTCAGTTACAACACCATCAGCTCAAGAGCACGACAAAGTTGAATTATCTTCCTATAGAGCCCACAACTTGGTTATTTCTGTCGTACAGATGGGCCTTTACTGAACAATCACTGCCATGCAGAATGTCCTTGCAGCAGCCCCCTGTCCCTGGTCAAACTAAGGAAGACAGAATGTGCATTCTTGATTTAGTTGGTGTTGGTCCCGTTTTGAGTAGGGGATCGGAATAAATGACCTCCTGAGGTTTCTTCCAACCTTAACATTCTATGATTCTAGGATGATCCCCTGCCTTCTAGTGATGTCACACAGGAGAGCAAGGCTCTGTCAGAACCTAGATTCATAGATTTTCAGGCCAGACGGGACCTTTGTCATCATCTAGTCTGACTACCTGTACAACGTAGGCCAGAGAACTGCCCCCAAATCATTCCGAGAGCTGATTTTTTTTAGAAAAACCACCAATCTTGATTTAAAAATTGTCCTTAATGGAGAATCCACCGCGACCCTTGGTAAATTGTTCCAGTGGTTACTTACCTTCACTCTTAAAATGGGTGCCTTATTTTCAGTCTGAATTTGCTAATGGTGCAGCATGTCTTCAGAGAAGTCCTGTTATGGTGAATGAATGTCTCACGGTGGAAAGAGAAATAAGTCCCTCAACCACTTATGAATGTGAGATGTGGGGTGAGGGTGGAATTGGGGAAAGCTCTGTCTCTTGTACTCTCAGAAGGACAGACACCCTCCTTTCCACTGTGGGGTGTTACCTTGCACTTCATATGATTTTCCAGGATGATCCAAATCCTTCCCCCCTTTCCGGCCCCCATGCACCAGGCTGGCAGCACGAAGGGGGCACAAAGCCAACCCCGTCACCAAGTTGAGAAGTCCCCTGCCATGGGTGAGTTGCTGGGTAACATAGAGTAGGGGTAGCCATATCTGCACCATTCGCTCTAGCCGGTTGCCAGTTTAGGGGTGGGGCCAGAGAAAAGGGGGTGTGGACAGAGTGGCCTTGTGCTCTGTTGAGCTTTGCCCAGCACACTACAGCCTCATCCCAAAACAATAGTATTTAAATACACAAACCAACCAACCCTCATGGGATGATATTCATTATTCTGGCAAAGAGCAAGAATTCTATTCCGTTTTACATCTTTCCCTCTAGGTGGCGATAGCACCACTAGGGATCCCCAGCTGTTGAGGGGCTGTCGATCCACTGTGACTCACTGCAGCTCCGAGGCTGCCCTAAGTTGTAATGGGAGGGCTGAACTGAGCCCTAGGCCGGCCCCAGGATTGGAGGCCACCAAGGTGCCCGGCTAAAGCCCTATTCATTTAGCAGATGTAAGAAAAAATAGCATTAAACAATGGCCCTGCCCGATACCAGTCAGCTCTGTGTTCTTGGGGAACCAGGGTGCAGTATCCAGCCTGTCTGACTCATGAGGGACACTCTCTCCCACCAGCCTCTGCTTGAACCAAAACCGATCAGAAGAAAGACTTACACGAAGCAATAAAAGGCAGTGGGAGACACACCTAAACCCCTCCTGACAAGGGGGACAGGATTAAGGCAACTCCCCTAGCCTCATCTGCATCAAAGACGGGACAGGGAGGCATCTCCATTAGCACACGGAATGCAGAACAGAGATTCCAAGGCAAGAACCGCACTGAGCTCTGGGACCAGAACAGCAGGAAGCAATGCATCATGGGGGAATCTCTGCTCCAGGTGTTAATCAACCTACGCCTGCACACACCCAGCTTAGCAGTTATCACACCAGTTCTAGTAATGAATCCTTGATTGATATCCAAAATACTAGAGCTGCCTAATTGCATTGTGAACTCCCTGGAAGGACCCCCCATAGCCAGGAATGATCACTTCCTATTGTCTAGCCTAAAGAAAACCCTGGAGTCATCAGCATGAGCTTCAAATTAAGCATGTCTGCTTGCAGCATTGGGTCCTTAGCGAGCTACAATGGGGAGTACGTAGAAAATCACCAGCCAGTCATAAAACCATCTACGAGCAGTGGATGGAAGTGATGAATCAATGCCACCAAAGAATTGCAGCTCTTTGCTAGGCTGGACTAAGGGGCTTGCTATGTGGAAGCCTGCCACAGAGCACAGTGGTAAAGAGCGCATCCAGGTCCAGCTAGCTGATTGGGACCTCACTCACAATGGTGACACAGGAAGAAGAACATGAGAGTGGAGGGAGAGGTCCATCTTGACAGGTGTTTGTCTAACCTCTTATTGCATCCCTTGTTACTCCTTTGACTTCACAGGAGTTGCTCCTGACCTAGAGCAGGATAAGGGATATCCAAATAAGGCTGTACAGTGGGGTCTGCCTGAGAAAGCTTGACTCGTGGATCTTATCTGCACTAGGAAATTTACTACCTGCCAGATGCAATGCACGCTCTAATGAGACTGGGCACATCTACACTGCTGCTGCAAATCAAGTCTGAGATGCCCAAGGGTTTCCACTGCATTTTGTGTAATTAAACACTCTGGTAATGATTTTCAAATTAGATCATTTGGATGTCTCCCTTTTGGGGTATGGAACATGAGATGCCCTCACAGTGGCTGGGAGAATGGTCAAGCATATTCTGAAAATCAGCCCCTTTATCACAGAATCATAGAATCATAGAATATCAGGGTTGGAAGGGACCTCAGGAGGTCATCTAGTCCAACCCCCTGCTCAAAGCAGGACCGATCCCCAATTAAATCATCCCAGCCAGGGCTTTCTCAAGCCTGACCTTAAAAACTTCTAAGGAAGGAGATTCCACCACCTCCCTAGGTAATGCATTCCAGTGTTTCACCACCCTCCTAGTGAAAAAGTTTTTCCTAATATCCAACCTAAATCTCCCCCACTGCAACTTGAGACCATTTCTCCTTCTTCTGTCATCTGCTACCACTGAGAACAGTCTAGAGCCATCCTCTTTGGAACCCCCTTTCAGGTAGTTGAAAGCAGCTATCAAATCCCCCCTCCTTCTTCTCTTCTGCAGACTAAACATCCCCAGTTCCCTCAGCCTCTCCTCATAACTCATGTGTTCCAGTCCCCTAATCATTTTTGTTGCCCTCCGCTGGACTCTTTCCAGTTTTTCTACATCCTTCTTGTAGCGTGGGGCCCAAAATTGGACACAGTACTGCAGATGAGGCCTCACCAATGTTG
Organism: Lepidochelys kempii; assembly: GCF_965140285.1. Lineage (NCBI taxonomy): Eukaryota > Metazoa > Chordata > Testudines > Cheloniidae > Lepidochelys > Lepidochelys kempii. The sequence goes on from NC_136385.1 coordinate 4,530,284, forward strand.
AATAGAGGGGAACGATCATGTCCCTCGATCTGCTGGCAATGCCCCTACTTATACATCCCAAAATGCCATTGGCCTTCTTAGCAACAAGGGCACACTGTTGACTCATATCCAGCTTCTTGTCCACTGTAACCTCTAGGTCCTTTTCTGCAGAACTGCTACGGAGCCATTCGGTCCCTAGTCTGTAGCGGTGCATTGGATTCTTCCTTCCTAAGTGCAGGACTCTGCATTTGTCCTTGTTGAACCTCATCAGATTTCTTTTGGACCAATCCTCCAATTTGTCTAGATCCCTCTGGATCCTATCCCTACCCTCCAGCGTATCTCCCTCTCCTCCCAGTTTAGTGTCATCTGCAAACTTGCTGAGGGTGCAATCCACACCATTCTCAAGATCATTTATGAAGATATTGAACAAAACCGGCCCCAGGACCGACCCTTGGGGCACTCCACTTGATATTGGCTGCCAACTAGACATGGAGCCATTGATCACTACCCGTTGAGCCCGACAATCTAGCCAGCTTTCTATCCACCTTATAGTCCATTCATCCAGCCCATACTTCTTTAACTTGCTGGCAAGAATACTGTGGGAGACCGTGTCAAAAGCTTTGCTAAAGTCTAGGAACAACATGTCCACTGCTTTCCCTTCATCCACAGAGCCAGTTATCTCGTCATAGAAGGCAATTAGATTAGTCAGGCATGACTTGCCCTTGGTGAATCCATGCTGACTGTTCCTGATCACTTTCCTTTCCTCTAAGTGCTTCAGAATTGATTCCTTGAGGACCTGCTCCATGATTTTCCAGGGATCGAGGTGAGGCTGACTGGCCTGTAGTTCCCAGGATCCTCCTCAAGCTGTCTCAAGCTGAGCACCCCAACAATTTAAGGCACAAGGCACTCTTTACAGTCTTGGTCTCCACGCCGGGCAGTGTATGTCGTGATTTCAGATGGGCTGCAACCCCCCCTATGAATAACATGGCTACAGCAATACTGCAAAGTATTAACAGGGTTGAAGGTGCTATCGCCACCTAGTGGGAAAAATGTAAAACTGAACATAATTCTTGCTGTATTATCCTGTTCGGGTGGGGTTTGTTTGCTTGCCTGCAGAAGTACTGTTGTTCTGGTCTGAGCTTTCATGCAAACACATAATTCTGTGCCGCACATCCAGCAAAGGAAAGGCCTTGTTCTCTCTTAAGAAGCTGAGCAACATCTTGGGAACGATGGCGGAAGAGTAGCAGAGGTCACAGAAGGACAAGTGACTGAGGAAGAAGTACATGGGGGTGTGAAGCTGGGGCTCGAACTTGCTTTTCACCCCACTTTTTACCCCACTTTCATGGGAAAAAACTCCCACTTCTTCAGATGCATAAGAAGTGGGATTTTTTACCCACGAAAGCGTATGCCCAAATAAAATCTGCAAGTCTTTAAGGTGCCACCAGACTCCCCCTTAGTTAATATGAAATGACAAGTCCGAAAAACAGATATTGTGTCTGCTTTAGAGGCTACATTATAGGAATGTCACACCTAACTTAAGACCCTTTGAACATTTTTTCTTGTACAATTTTCCCTAGATTTCTTTAATGTGGCAATAGTAGGAAGGTGTTGGCCAGACATGGAGGACAGAGATGTGCCCTGACTTCTTCTATGATGTCTGAAGATATGGATGGATCAGGGTTGTTAGTGACGTAGGAAATTGAAAGAACAGAGTGAGGGGCAGAAGAGGGGCAGAAGAGGGGCTAATTGTCTGTATTGGGGAGCCCGTCTCTGCCCTTCGTTTCTCATTCACAACCCAAATTTCTGGAGCACAGGAGCCTGTGTACCTCTCCATCTACTTTGTGTTTCTTGCTCATTGACTGGGAGGTCTCTGGCCCCACCCCTCATTCCTGCTCCCATTTCCCTGAGGCCAGAAAGAGATGGCTGAAGCATTGCTTTAGCACAGCTCCAAATCTGTGTTCATGGCTTGGTTGGGAGAGTATGATCTAGGCTACATCATGACCCTTATAGTTCTTCTGGTGAGGTCTCTATTGTTAGAGAAACATAAAGACTTGACCTAAATTGGTACTAATCACAGAGGTCCTGTCTAGAATGATTATTCAAAGGCCAATAACTGTTGTGCGTGAACAGCCATTAGTTGTCTTCAGTTAAGACCTGATCCAGTGTCTGGATTTTTGCTCCAGATGATATTGAGACAACTGTGACACAGGGCCAGGCCTGTGACAAAACCGGAGCAATGAGATTTCACCCAGTATTAGTTCTCAAAGATACCCTGGCTGCACTAGATGATTAGAGTTGGGAGGAAATGCCTGGTGACATGGCCACTGCTGCTTACATTCCAGGATGCCGCTTGTATTCCACCCCATGTTCAGTGTGGGACCCCCACTGGTGTGGAAGAGGAACCCAGAAACGTTGGGAAGTCTAGCAGAACCACTGGTGCTGGGACTTCCTGCTTCGCGCTCCAGCCCCTTGACGCCATTCAGAGTGAAAGTGTAGCCCACGGGGCAATGTGCATATCTGACCTTCCTAGGTGCCAAAGTGTCTCTTTAGTTCAAGCTGTACCAGCTTCTGCCTTTACTTATGGAGATCCCTGATTAAACTCATCATGTGTCAGTCCAGATGTAAGCGGTCACAAAAGCAGGATTGGAACCAGGTGGTCAAGGATATAGACTGTATTTTTCCTTCATATATCTTTACAATCTCTGTACGTGGGGAGCAGGAAATAAGGCTAGATACCCTCTCTTCTATTTACACAGTATTCCACATATTTCTCCATTATGAGAGATGAGTGACGTTAACCACTCCTACGGCAACAAGATGGTGGGTCCCAAAAGCTCAATTGTGACCATAGCACACAAGAGAAGCCAGGCGACATGATCAAACAGTGACAGTGATCCTTGGGAAATTTGCCCTTTTTTGCCAAGTGAATCATTCGTGAATGCAACCCTGATTTTTTTTGACTATATTTGGTAATTCTGAAGAATACATTCAAATGTTCAGATGGGTAATTTTCACTTCTGGTTTCAGAGGGGCAGCTGTGTTAGTCTGTAGCAGCAAAAACAGCAAGGAGTCCTCGTGGCACCTTAGAGACTAACAAAGTTATTTGGGCATAATCACAAACTATTCACTTGGACTCTTCCGTCGTTGTATTGAGTGTAAGAGGTTGATGGCCTGACGATCCCTTCCCAGGGGCAGGCTTAGGTAAAGTCCCGCTGTCCCAGTCATGACTGCAACCAATGCCCCTTATACCCCATTTCCAGACAAAAGCCAGGTGAACTAAGGGAGGAACCTATCCACATAACATCTCAGAGACCTAGCTCACCAGCTGCTGCTGTACTTGGACTTCACAGATCGGGGAAGTCATTTCCCCAGATCCAGGGTGTCCAATCAGCTAAGGACCTGACTGAGCCATCCTACTCAATTGTCATTTGTAGCCCCCAAAATGTATCCCCCACTGCCTGGGGTTGCCAATTCCTGACCACGCTTTGCACCAAGGCTCACAAACTGACCTGCCCATAATGACCACCCTAGAAAGCCCAACCTTGGTGTCCCCCTCTCTGAAAAGCAGTAGATCATCGGCGTTGCTCTTCTATTCATCCATTGCTGACGCCGTCCACCCCATTCCTGTCCCTGGCCCAGCCATCTGGTTAGCCCTCCCTCCTAGCACAGCGTCCCCTGGGATTGAAAGGTGCTGCAATTGCACAACCTGTTTCCGTGGGGGCAGAAGAAATAACAGCAACTCCGGCAACACCAGGCCGGCAGCAGAAGCAGTAATCTGCCGAGCTTCCAAAACTCCCATTGCTCAGCCCTGCATTAACTCCTCTAGTGTATTCCCATAGGACTTGCCCAAGACTGTTACAATCTGTTGGCTCTTCAGGCGCACGTGTGTAATGAGTTAGTGAGGTCTCAGTACAGTTCCTGACTGGGCAGGTGTCAGCTAAGCAAAAGCCACCATCACAACTCACACCAGGTGTCCCCCCCCGAATCCTGGGGGCTGAATTCCCCAGTCCGATAGCAGCTGTCAGGGGTGGGTTCTTGCATAGTCATGGCTGAGACACATTTTGGGGGAATTTTTTTTGTCTGTGTTTTGGGCACCTGGTCTCATAATAACTGTGGAACATTCACTCTCCAGCTCTGTCAGTCCAACCCCTCTCTCGAGCCTTGATACATTTTAAATACAGAACAACCATCAAAACATGAATGGAAAATGGAAAACATGTTCCTCAAAGGGGAGAGTTTAATTGGACTGAGCCAGTGCTAGGGTCCCAGTCAAATGCCCACTGAAATCGATAGGAAGATTCCTATTAACGTCAATGGGTGTAAGGCCAGATTTTTAAGGATATTTAAAATTAATGTGACTTAGGCACCTAAGTACCTTTCAAAATCTGGCCCCTTTGTGCTTTAATTTCTTTGTAAGAAAAGAAAAAGGAAAGGAAAACAAACTCTCAGAAATAGGGCTTATCAGTGGAAGGAGCAAAGACTACAGTCCTAGTGGAAGACTAATTATATTTCAGCAAATTCTTCTATTTAGTGCAAGATGAAGGATGCATTAGAGATTCACAGGACAGACCGACAGCTGGGATGGTTACATTGGCTTCATTGTCAAAGCTTTCTGAGATTTTTTGTTTTGTTTTTTTTTTATTTCTGCTACTTTAACTTGCTCCTGAATAAAAGTCCTTCAGGGGCAATCAGCTTAAGAACCTACAGAGAAGCCTGGTTCCTACAGGGCTATTTAAAGTGTGGCATTGGCCACACTCAGTAAAGAGTTTGTTGCCAGATGATGTTTAAACCTCACCCCCAGGCCGGAAATGAGACCCATTCTTAGGGTCCCTCTATGCAATCCAGAAGTCACTAATGATGTGCCTAAGGATCTCGGGAGGGTATTTAATCCTGTCAGCACTGAGTTAAATGTTCATACCAAGGCCCTTCTGAGCTCAGAATGGACCAATGGCTGTTTCTGTCCTTGCTGGCAGACCTTGATCTAAGCGAGTAGCTTCCTTCCCTATCTCTCTGTCCAGTTCTCTCTCTTCTTCGGGCAGTCGTTGATCTCCTTGGGAGGAAGTTTAAGGAGAAATAATTAAAGTAAGTTATGTGAAAACCACAGAATCATAGAATCATAGAATATCAGATTGGAAGGGACCTCAGGAGGTCATCTAGTCCAGCCCCCTGCTCAAATCAGGACTAATCCCCAACTAAATCATCCCAGCCTGGGCTTTGTCAAGCCTGACCTTAAAAACCTCTAAGGAAGGAGATTCCCCCAGCTCTCTAGGTAACGCATTCCAGTGCTTCACCACCCTCCTAGTGAAAAAGTTGTTCCTAATATCCAACCTAAACCTCCCCCACTGCAACTTGAGACCATTACTCCTTGTTGTGTCATCTGCTACCACTGAGAACAGTCTAGAGCCACCCTCTTTGAAACCCCCTTTCAGATAGTTGAAAGCAGCTATCAAATCCCTCCTCATTCTTACTAAACAATCCCAGTTCCCTCAGCCTCTTCTCATAAGTCATATGTTCCGGTCCCCTAATCATTTTTGATGCCCTCCACTGGACACTTTCCAATTTTTCCACATCCTTCTCATAATGTGGGGCCCAAAACTGGATATGGTACTCCAGATGAGGCCTCACCAATGTCGAATAGAGGGAATGATCATGTCCCTCGATCTGCTGGCAATGCCCATACTTATGCAGCCCAAAATGCCATTAACCTTCTTGCCAACAAGGGCACACTGTTGACTCATATCCAGCTTCTCATCCACTGTAATCCTTAGGTCCTTTTCTGCAGAAAATTCATGCACCTGGGGTCCAAACTCTGATTCCAGCAGCATTTGCAAAGCAATTCAATTTTATATAGCATCAGCCGAGTTCTAGGTGGCAAACATTTGAGGTTTATTTCGCTAAAAACTCAACTTATATTTGCTGCTGTGACTTATTAAAAAGTTGCATGACACCGGGACCCCCTTAAAACCAACTTTTAATTATACTCAAGGGAACCCACTCTAAGAATTGTTTACAGATTTCGTGGAGAGTCTGTGATCATAGTTACAAGCAGTGAGAACAGGAAACAAAATCATTTGTTTCTGGAACTAATGTCCTGTCACTTTAAAAGTTAATAGGACCAAATCCAGAGCTGGTATAAGTTGGCATGGCTGTCTAGACTCCAAACACCAGCTGGGGATCTGGATCACTGATTAACTTCAACAGAGATATGCTGTTTTATACCTGCTGGGGACTTGCCCAGTGCTTGATTCCTCTGGACAGCACTACAGGTGTTCGCCAAGGTAACGGCTCACTAAGCACTATGGTCACAATAACTAGGAGTTCAAAATACACAAACACTTGATGTCACTGGGTTATTAGTATTTTGAACCCAAATCTGCAGCCAGCACTCAAGGGTTTAGGCTTTTTACAGGCTCTGACTGATACTCAAGACAGTAATTCTCCAGAACATTGTCCAGGAGCTGGTGAGCAAAGCAAGCCAAGAGAAGTGAGAGAGAGCAGACTCTCATGCCCAGCCACGTGTCAGGGAGTAAGGAAGACCCCATTTCACCCACCCGTCCCTCTCCCATTTACCAACCATCCAGAGAGATGGGGAGAGGAAGGGGATTCAGCCATGACTTCCAAGAGGTAGTTAGGGAAAGAGGATAGTGAGGAATGATGAAGGAAATGGGGGAACAGTAGCTGCAACCTCTCGGCTACCTCCACAGCAATCGCTCCCCCCGCACCCGCCGCCCACCCCCCACCCATACACACCCATGAAATTCCGTGTATAGTTTCTCCCAAGTTACAGATTGGGCCTGGTGTGCTCCCTACTAGTTCCCCTGAAGACTGTATTTTATCTCAACTTCCTCAAGAGCTATGTAAAGATTCATCTCCAAAGGGGACTTTAATAAATAGCTGAGAAGGTGATATTACCACCTGTCCCATATATTCCATTCAATTTCCTGAGGTTGTCTGGTTTCTGCTTGCCCTGGCTCCTGGGGGTGAGGTCCAGTTAAATAGCCTCAAGTTTGTTTGGGGTATTGAAAACCAGTATCATGGTGTGATGACATGTTATCTTTATGTTGAGTCAACAAGTCTTTTACCAAGCTGTTCTTAGGACACAATGACATCACATGCTGATGTGACCTCACAATGCACTATCAGGGCTTCTGGGACATGACTCTTTTCTACTGTGGGGCAAATTCCAAGAGGCGGGAACCACAGGTGGAGGAGGTGATAAGCTAGGAGGCCCTTTCCCACCCATCTCAAACCATCCCAAGTCAACATTAACCAAATACCATTGCCTTCTACCAATTGTTTCGCTGGGTGAATGAAATAACCTAGTCATCACAATACAGCTCCTTGCTCCTTGGCCTATTCGTGTTAGCCTTGTCCATGAGAGACAAGCACAAGGGTGAAAAAGTTCAGGGTTGCTCCTTCTCCGGAGATTGTTAGCCATGGTATCCAAGTGGGGTAGCTCTCTTGGGTGGCCTTGATGGCTCATAGTTTAAAAAGATGATCTTTCTGCCCGGGTATGAGATGGGAGCATAGAGAGGGACCATATACATTTGTTTTAGAGGAGTCTCGTATTCTCACAACTGGAGATATGCTCTGCCTTGTGTGTTCTGAATTTCTGGTGGTCACACTCCGAGAGTTTGCAGGAATCTGTTGATTGTGAGGAGAAATATTCATGTCTCAAATGGAATGTTGCTTCCTTAGGAGGGTAAGTAGTGTCATTGTAATTAGTGGAGACAAATCTCAACAGAACGAGCATCTCATCACCAGGATTGTTGTTCTTTTTGTTGGATCGTGGTGTTCAAATGAGGGTGGAGTTGTTCATTATGGGTCACGCGTCAGATTTCAAATGTCTTAACCATTGCCACTCACAAACATTCTCTTTTCAGATAGGTCGAAAGAACCCCATTCCATGACTCTCTCCAAAATAGCTCTAATTCCAGAGAGACCCATATTGCACAACCATCTGTGGGCAGCTTAAATAAAATGTACGGCACTGACATGACATAAATGGCATTGTACTTAAATGCAAAGCTAGATGGTTTGGAATGCTGCATGCTACTCCTAAGATGCAATAAGCCTTGTTTCTCCCTCGCTCATAATGCTAATTGTTTGCAAAGGAACATAGCAAAACAAGGACAGATGAAAGCTCAAAGGGATTCACACAGTTTTATACTATTTTATAGATATACATTTTCATTTAACAGATCCTCAGAGTTTGCACAGTATTACAGCATTGCCTAGTGGCCTGAACTGAAACTGGGACTCCATGTGCTTGGTGCTGTACAAACATAAGTAAGAGACAGTCCCTGCCCTGAAGAGGCTACAGTCTCAAATGGCAAAAACATGGGAGGGAAGCACAGGTTCAAAGAAAGTAAGTGACTCACCCAAATTCATAATGTAACAGAACCGAGACCCGTGATTTCAGAGCCGCAGTCCAGGGCTATCACTGGGTCATACTGCTCCAGTGCTCCTGGGACTATGATAACGATAATCAATAATCTAACTGACAGGAGGTATAAAATTGAACAAAGAACTGGAAAAGCTTCCACTTTTCACTGAGCCTTAAATGTTGCAAGTGTTCACATTGAACTAGAATAGCAATAGGAGGATTCAGAGAAAATCACTGGGAATTTTCACAGAAAAAACGAAAACCCCCGATATTAAACTCTCTTTTCTCTAAAATTCCTGCTGAACAGCATTACTATGCAGAACTCCCATCATTCTACACATCGCATTTTCCCTTTCACCCCTAATGTCACTTTTCTGCTCCCTAATTTTCTCATGGCTTTTTTCACCTCCTTATTGCGTAGGGTGTAGATCAAGGGATTCAGAAAGGGGATGACAATGGTGTAGAACACCGCGACCATCTTATCCACCGAGAAGGTGGTGGAAGGTCTTAAATACATGAAGATACATGGCCCAAAAAATATAATCACTACAGCAATATGGGAGGCACAAGTGGAAATAGCTTTGCGACGACCTTCAGTGGAGCGAGTTCTCAAGGAGACTAAGATGATGACATAGGACACAACCAGCACAACAAAAGAGGTCAGGGAAATCAACCCCGTATTGGCAAGGGTCATGATGCCAACAAGATAAGTGTCAGTGCAGGCCAGTTTCAGCAAAGGGTGCACATCACAGAAATAGTGGTCAATCTCATTGGGCCCACAGAAGGGTAACTGGATGGTCAGGACAGTCTGAACCATGGAATGCACAAAGCCGCCCACCCATGAAGCCATCATAAGGGAGCCACAAACACATCCAGTCATGATGGTTGTGTAATGGAGGGGTTTGCAGATCGCAATGTAACGATCATACGCCATCACTGTGAGGACGAAGATTTCAGTGCACCCAAAGAAATGGGCCACAAACAGCTGGGCTATGCAGCCATCAAAGGAGATGGTTTTCCTCTCCACAAAGAAGTCTGCAATCAGTTTTGGGGCTGTGACAGAGGAAAGGCACATGTCTACAAAGGACAGATAGCTGAGGAAGAAATACATGGGAGACTTCAGATACTGGCTGCTCTTTACAGTGACAATGATGAGAAGATTTCCCAGCAAAGTAGCGATATAGAGGAGTAAAAAGAATATAAAACACACTGGCCATAACTTCTCATTGTGGCAAAGTCCCAAAAGGATGAATTCAGTCACATTGTGTGTGGGCTCCATGTACTCAGTTTAAATGATGGGTATATGGAATACCGCTAATCCACCTGCCATGACACAAGACAAAGATAGGAAGAATCAACACATATTGACCAGTGATGAGGTGAATATCAAGATGCATTGACTGAAGTGGTAGACTTTGTCCAAAAACAAAAATGAACAATATGTAACACAAGGAACTAGAGGAAATTGGCTTGAGTTCCATATTGCCATGAACAGTATATACTCAAAATAATTAGAGTGGAAAATCTGAAGATGATTCATTCTAGTCTTCCCCTACAATGAATCTTCAAAGGCTTTAATTGTAAGTGAAAAACTGAACCTTAACTATGCTTTGCAATCAGCTCTTCCATGATACAAATTCTATTTTATTCTTATTGCATTGTTAAACACCTTCAGAAGTCCCATTTTTCAACCAAGGACATCTCTTACCTTTGAATGTGAGCACATAAATGCTCACAAAAGTATTGATTTCTACATGCAAACATGAAACTGAGTTACCAAGTTAAGTAACCAAGGATTGAAAACTGGTCTCTGATTATTTTCATCACAAAATTATTTCACAAAATTTACATTTAGTTGAAAAGGCATTTTCATTGAAAAAAAAATGATTTCAGTGAAGAATTTTGACCAGCTTTACACAAACCCCAATTGAAACAAGGATTGAAACAATAATTTATCAGCAGGACTCACGGATACACTTTAGATTATTTATGCTGTTCCAAAAATGCAAAGCAGCCACAAACACTGTTCGATTGACCAGTTAACTCTGTCGCCAGAGGGGTGGAAAGCAGCTGAAGCCGATGAGCGAACTTGACCCTTTGTGGGTTATCATTTGATTTGAGGCGACTGAATTAAATTTTCTGTGTTCAAAAGAAAGTATTTATGAGTGATCATAAGCAGGAATGCATTAAATATCGTTTGGGGGTGGTCATTGCTTACAGACTAGCATCTAATAAACCTATTTTATACATTTCAAAACTAAAATTAAAATAACAAATAAAAATAATATGAAGATTTTTCAAGAGAGAAGCTTGTAATGAAGATTTTAGACACAGTCATCGTACTTTAGGTGAATTAGTTGAAGACTGATTGATGGAGTGGGGAATTAGATTGGAATGAATCCTAATAAGGTAGTTTTGTTTTTCTTTTACATTGGTAGAGCTAAGCAGGGAAAGAAGAGCATAAAATACTCACCCTTGCTGGAAAACTCACATGGGTTGTATTTGCGTATCTTAAAAAGGATGGTGATGGGCTTTATTTCCTCTGCTTCTAACCTGCTCCTATAGCAAAGGTGTTCGGGTCTGAACAACAGTAAGCAGTTGATGAGGGTGATCAGATACTCCCTGCTATATAGATTTTTTGCTTTGTACATTTCATCCTCACACCCATCTTTACAAGCCCTGTCTTAGGATGTCCTTCGCTGTCTGTCAATTCTGCAAAGACCAAATTAGTGAACTAGAGAAGTGGTTTACTCAAGGCAGCCCTCAGGAATCTTTTCACATCAACCACTTCCCCAACTCGCAAAGCCTCAGATCTAAGAGCGTCTCCATCCCTCGCTCCGCAAAATCTAAGACCCAACAAGATCTTTGGGAAAACTTGTCTCTCTCTCTGCTGTGAAGTCACAGCAGAAATATTTAAAATCAATATGTAGTGGCAGTGCGTCATTGCCTGGTTAATGAGCTCCCTGAGGCACTTCAAGGCTTCTCCACTGGAAATAGTTGTTGAAGAAGCACTCCCCTATATAGCTTTAAACATGTATTTGAAGGAAACTTTCAATGTTCTGCTGAGAGTTAGTCCCTTTCATAGTCTTCAAACCCCATTTTTCAATAGGACGCCCTCCCCCACCCCGCCTCTTCACACTTTCACCAAGGGATGGCCTTAGAGATCCTGCTATTGTCCGGTTCCTTCTACTCACGCCCAACTACATAACAAGAGGGCACAGGAAATCCTGTGTCAAGTTTCTCATTTCACTCCTATGCTTAGAAAGGGGACCTTGAGAACTTGGGCAAAAGGCGACAAGCTCTGTGGACCTGCTGTGTGTGAACAGCCATTGGATCAGGCCTTAACCAAAGAGAGCTCATGCCCAGCATAATCAATGGAAAATCACCGGGTTGACTTCAGTGGCATTTGCATCACCCCTTAATCACTGATCTACAGGATCGAACAACGTTTGGATTTCTCTTCTACGTGATAATGTGACTCAACTGTGACAGGACCAGGGCTTGTGGTGTCAGTTCTCAAAGACACCCTGGCTGCACAGGATGATGGGAGTTCTGAGGAAATGCCTGGTGATGTGGCCACTGCTGCTTACATTCCAGGATGGTATCTTGTATTCCACCCTATGCTTAGTCTGGGATGCCACCGCTGTGGAAAGTTTGGGAAGTCTAGCAGCATCACTGGTGCTGGGACCTCCCACCCCATATAGGCACTTGATACCATTCACAGTGAAAGTGTAACCCACTCGTGAATGTGCGTATCCGACCTTCCTACATGCCTGTCAAGGTTCCTTCCCCACTCTGAGCTCCAGGGTACAGATGTGGGGACCTGCATGAAAGACCCCCTAAGCTTATTCTTACCAGCTTAGGTTAAAAACTTCCCCAAGGTACAAACTTTGCCTTGTCCTTGAACAGTACGCTGCCACCACCAAGCATGTTAAACAAAGAACAGGGAAAGAGACCACTTGGAGATGTCTTCCCCCAAAATATCCCGCCCCCCAAGCACTACACCCCCTTTTCTGGGGAAGGCTTGATAATAATCCTCATGAATTTGTACAGGTGAACACAGACCCAAACCCTTGGATCTTAAGAACAATGAAAAATCAATCAGGTTCTTAACAAAAGAATTTTAATTAAAGAAAAGGTAAAAGAATTACCTCTGCAAAATCAGGATGGTAAATACCTTACAGGGTAATCAGATGCAAAACATAGAGAACCCCTCTAGGCAAAACCTGAAGTTACAAAAAGACACAAAAACAGGAATATACATTCCCTCCAGTACAGCTTATTTTACCAGCCATTAAACAAAAGGAAATCTATTCCATTTTCAGCTAGAATACTTACTAGCTTAACAGGAGTTGGAAGGCTGCATTCCTGATCTGTTCCTGTCAAAAGCAAAACACAGACAGCCAGAATCCTTTGTTCCCCCCACTCCAGATTTGAAAGTATCTTGTCCCCCATTGGTTATTTTGGGTCAGGTGCCAGCAAAGGCTACCTAAGCTTCTTAACCCTTTACAGGTGAAAGGATTTTGCTTCTGGCCAGGAGGGATTTTATAGCACTGTGTATAGAAAGGTGGTTACCCTTCCCTTTATATTTATGACAGTGCCAAAGTGCTGAAGCTGTTGCCCTTTAATTTAAGCTGTACCAACTCCTGCCTTTACTTCCAGAGATCCCCAGTTATATCCATGGTGTGCTGGCTGTCACAGATGGAGGCTGCTACAAAAAACAATAGTGGGACCATGTAGTCAAGGATATCAAATATGTTTGTACTTCATATGCTTTTGCAAAATCTGTACATGGGAGTGGAGAGGGGAGAGAACATGGCTTGATGCCCTCTCTTCTACTTATGCAGCCATAGACAAACTGGCCCATCGGAAGAGAAGAGTTCATTATTCCCTGTGGCAACAAGATGTTGTGTCATGAAACCACAATTGCAATGATATGGCCAAATTGAGCAGATAGAGCAGCCATTTGAGACAAACAAACTATGCCATTGACATAGTATTCATTGGGAATTTATCCCCTTTTTTGCTAAGTGAATCATTCATAAAAGCAATACTGATTTTTTGTGACCATACTCGTAACTCTTAAGTGTACATGACAATGTTCAGATGGGTAAATTTCACTTCTGAGTTGTTCACAAACTGTTCGCTTGGACTCTTCTCTCTTTGTATTGAATTTGGCAGGTTGGTGGCCTGCCAATCCCTTCCTAACTCTAAGTGGGGATCCCAGCTGGCTTCAGTAAACTCCCGCTGTCCCAGTCATGAATGGAAACAATGGAGGGGCTGCAGAAGCCTCTTGATGCCCCTTTTAGGTCAGAGGACAGAGGAGCTAAGCAAGGAAATTATCCATGTACTTGTTTGGAGACACTGTCCGTCGGCCGTGGTGCTTTGTCAGGTCAGCTGGGGCCTGACTGACTCACCCTGCCGAGCTGCTGTTTGTGACTTCCAGGGTGTCTGCCCTATAGCACAGGGAGGCCAATTCCTCAAAATGGGTCCACTAAATGACCTGCCTCAGCAGAGCAAAGCACAGCACAGAGCCCTCTGTTATCCTTGCCTGGTGGCTCTGCTGGCCCTCCTTCTCTTGCTGACCATCCAGGAAAGCTGTGCCTTGGTTTTCCCCCCTCTGAAAAGCAGTTGTGAATCGCTTTCACTCTCCAACTCACCCATTGCTGACTCAGTTTCCCCCCTTGCTCTCCCTGCTCCTGCCCTCTAGGTAGCCCTACCTCCTGGCACTGTATCCCCAGGGTGGAGGGGTGCTGCCTGCTCCCAGCCTGGTCTTAGGACAGCCGCAGAGGCTGAAGAAACACTGGGGACTGAGGCATTGTTATGGCAGGAGCATGCCTAGCTTCAAAATTTCCTTTGGGCAGCCATGCATTAGCTCCTATGCTATATCCCCACAGGATTTGCCCAGTACTGTCAGGGATGAGGCTGGTGAAGGGGCCTGAGGTACGATACCCGATGACCCATGCCTTGGTGGTGGTCTGTGTTTGCAAGCACTGTGCAACCAGAGAGTGGCCGCACCAAATGGAAGAGACAAGCACAGAATCCGTATGTCCAAGATGGTGGAGAGGGTGAAGGAATCTCCTGCCTCTCCCGCTGAATAGACAGAAGGCTCAGAGTGTCCCTTTGTGGCACCCCAAAGCGAATAACCCACCCAAACCCTTATTTCTGACAACTTAGCATGAGCTAAAAGCCAACAAGCTGTAAAGTTACAGCAAAAATATTGAGAGTGAATGAAAGCTTATGCTCTAATACATTTGTTAGTCTCTAAGGTGCCACAAGTATTCATTTTCTTCATGTAGTGGTAGCATGTCATTGCCTGGGATAATGAGTTTCCAGAGGCATTTCAGGGTGTCTCCATTGGAAGCAATCAGTGAAGAGGCAGCTAAGCCATATTGCTTTGGACACATCTTTCAGGCAATCTTTTGGTGCGTTTTGACAGTTAAGCCCAGATTTTTAGACATTTCTCTGCTTGGTGTTACAACGGCTAAGGGACTTAGCTACACTGCCTTTTCCAAACTGACAGGTACTAAGCAGCCTGAGTTACACTGAAACTTAGATTGCTAAATTCCATTTTCAAAAGTGATTTGGACACTTAGAAGCCTTAGTCACTCACGCCTTATAGTACGGAATGGAGCAACACCTAAATATCTTTTAAAATCTGGTCTTTAGTCTCTTTCGGTGTTCTGTAAAAGTGGCAAAGAGTCCTGTGGCACCTTATAGACTAATGGACGTATTGGAGCATAAGCTTTCATGGGTGAATACCGACTTTCTCGGATGCATATAGTGGAAATTCCAAGAGGCAGGTATAAATATGCAAGCAAGAATCAGGCTAGGGATAACGAGGTTAGTTCAGCCAGGGAGGTTTGAGGCCTTTCTATGTCATACGGGGTTCATATCTAGTTCATTCTATTGACACCTTCCTATATAACAAGACATTGCAGGAACTCCTGTATCCAAATCTTCAGTTGTCTCCGAATGTTCAGGAAGGGGGATCTTGAGAAGTGTAGCAATGGAGAGTTAGCCCTCTAGGAAACGGTGGCTGTGAACAGCCATCACTCCTAACGAGAGCTGTGTAAGTAGATTTTTCAGTTCATTGGAAATTCCAGAGATAAATGGTGGGGGAGAGGAACTGTTTGGGGTTGAACCAAAACCAAAATTTTGGTAAATTGAAAAGTTTAAAAAAAACTTTCATTTTGGGTCAAATGAAACATTTTGTTTGACCTATAAAGAAACATGTTGATTTAGTTTTGAGCAATTCTTAATGTTTTATTTTTTTAAATAAAATTAAAGGAAAATCAAAACAATTTTTTTTTCTGAAATTTTTAAAAGTTTCCTTCCCCCCCGACCAAAACAATTCAGTGAAATCAACACTAAGTATATCAGTTTACCTGAATCTGCATTTTTTTGCTGGGAAAAAAGTTTCAGTGGGAAAATGTCACCTTGTTCTAGTCCTAAACAATCACGGAAATAAGAGATTTAACAATATTCCGATTTCTGTTCTACTTGCTCATGCAGTAAAGTTACAGGCCTCAATCATAACAATGCAAGGGAAGGGGCGATTCAGCGAGCTTTACAGCAGACACATTATAGCAAAACCAGCCAGTGAGGGCTCTGGGGAAGTGCATGGCCAAATGGGTCCTACTACATTTTGTCACCAGATGCTGCTGACATGCCACTGCAGGCCTGCGCTGGGCCTACAGCTGGAGTGAACAGAGGACCCAGCATGGGTGGGAAGTCTAGCACTACCAGTGGTGCTGTGTTCCTAGGGTGAAAGCCAGTGAAAGGTTCCCACTGATTTCACTGGGACCTGGATCAAAGGCCACGCAGATTTCGCAAGTGGCTGCCCTTTGTTCACCTGTGCAAGATATGTATTGGGAGTGGGGATAACACCCACACTCTCACTTACTGGCCGATGGAACCAGTCCTGCACTGATCCATAGTGAGAGACCTGTGATGTTAGCCTAGCTGTAATGACACAAAACCAAGACTCTGACACTTCTCTCAGAGCGGGCACATGGCAAAACCAAACTATTCCTTTAAAACAGTATTCACCGGGAATTAGACTCCGTTTTTGCTTAACAAATCATTTGTTAAATGAACCTCATTTCCTTTGAATGAATTTGGTATTTCTAAGTATTTGGACAGTAGTTGGGCCTAATGATGTTAATTTATGGTTTGTTCACAAACCGCTCATCTTGACTATTTAGTCTTTGCTATTTGTTCTTTTGTGAGACAAGACACCCAAGCCATATAATATACTTCCTACTCCCCGCTTGAAGGGATGACATTTTTCACCTGGAGAATAATGAAAGGGGGGAAAGTATTCTTTCTGGGACCAATTTTCAGAAAAATTTGCAATAATATCTGTGAAAAGTTTGGGGTTTGCAAACACTTTCATGAACACACCAGTGTTGAAACCACACAAAACAAACAACAGAACTCAATAGATCAGAGTGACCCAAAGTTCCTGCTTTGGTTGTAGATATATTCATCAATCCATTTTTTATTTTGCTTTGTTTTAACTATTAGGCCAGGCATGGGAGCTGGGCTAACGTGAGTGAAGCAAACCAGTGTCTGTAATTCTTTTGTTTCAAGTTTACTTCAGCGTCTGGAGATTCCCCTAATTGTTCTTGTGCATGGCATATTCTCACCTTGTAGCTAAGTAATTAAGTGTGTGTAACAGGAAAATTTAGTTTTCAACTTGCGTCATTACAGAACTTTTTTTTTTTCCAAAGAAGTTTTAATAATGCCCACTGGACCTACGTTAAGTATCTCCGGATGTTACCATGGCATCCCTGTGTTGGTGTTTATCTGGGATAAGAACAAGATTATATATAAAAAAAAAAGTTATCATCAGACCCGAGTCATACTTCAAAAGTTATTAAAAGTTACCAACAATCAAAGGAAATTCTTAAAGGAACCTGCAACCTCCAGGATTTTGAAGCTCTGCTGGATTGTAAAAATAAAAGATGGAGATTCCATCTTTTGCGATGATTTGTTCTGACAATGCTGAAACACAGCTGCACTTGACTAGGAATCAATCATTTGGCCCATTGTTCCATAAGTGCTCTGTCTGGTTTGGTATATTTTAGAAAGGCCAAGGAGTACATAACATGATCATGTGCATCCAAAAGGTTGACAGTGGGGCTGGTCGGAAAATTGTTGTTAAAAGTTTCCTGTCTGACAAAGTCATATCAATTTAAATGATTTTTTTTCATGAGATAATATCTCTTTTAGTGAAAATTCCCATGAGAAGACATCAGAAAAATTAATTTCAGAAAAAAAAATGACAACTTTTTGTTTTGAACTGTTTTCTACTTTATTTTTATTTTTAAGATACTTTTATTATTTTCATCGTAGTGGTGCATAATTGTCAGGGTATGTCATAATGGGACAGCTCATGTCAGATTATGATACTATCATAGTCAACATTTTCATAGAATCATAGAACTGGAAGGGACCTCAAGAAGTCATCAAGTCCAGTCCCCCGCACTCATGACAGGCCCAGCACCATCTAGAACATCCCTGAGAGGTGTTTGTCTAACCTAATCTTAAAAACCTCCAGTGATGGAGATTCCACAACCTCCCTAGGCAATTTATGCCAGTGCTTAACCACCCTGATGGTTGGGAAGTTTTTCCTAATGTTGCCGGCACCCAGTGCTGAGAGGCTAAACAACAGCTGGAGTTGGTTCGCTACCCGGTGTGCTATACCCAATAATCACAATGGGGTGGAGAAGCAGAAAAGTTTATTTGCAGCTGCAAAACGGTACAGGGAGAATAGAATCTCAAATCCTGCACACAGAGCAGGAAGTTACACCGGCTTTTATACATCCTTTTTTCCAGCATACTTATCCAATAGCAAGCTGCCCTAAGTATCCATATAACCAGCCAATCCAGTTCCCAGCTAGTGCCCTTGTTCTCTGTTTCATTTGTTAAACTATACATAAAGCTGCTTTATTCAGCATTTTTCTTCCATATCTGCCCTGTTTGGCCTTGCTTAGTTGCAGGCAGTCTGACTCTGCAACATATTGTTGCAGATTCTCAGCATAACTGCTGTGAGTGCCTCCAGGCGGGGGGGCCAAGGACACTTGGGCCTAGTACACAGAGCTGCTGCGAATGCCTCCAGGCGGGAGGCGGCGGGGGGGCAAGGACACCTGGGCCTAGTGCGAGGGGGCTTCATCGACACTCGTGGTCTTTCATCCCCTCGAGTTACCTAGTGGCCATGCCCCAGTGTCCCCAACAACTTCCTCCTTTGAGAACAGTCAACAACCTTGGCTCTGAGTTTTCTCACTTGGGCTACTTATTTCCTTACAATAGGACTTTGCATAAGCACTTTGTGATAGCCCTGAAGAGAATGACTTATTAACTTTTGCAAAAGGGCCCTGACACATGATACTGCACAGCATAATACCAGTAATACAAGCAATACAGGAAAGAGAAGTTTCAATAGCAGGCTAAATAAACCACCAAGCCAAGACGACAAACCCCAGCCTGAAAACAAGGTTTGCAACCAATCGCTCTTGGGGGCAGTATAGGCAACCTGTGCTCCGGCTCGGGCATGGGCCTCAGCCTGTACCACCTTTTCATAGATCTCATAACTGCTATCATTTACATATACACAACATCGGGGCCCGACGAGGGCACAAAACCCTCCTTGGGATGCCAAGAGATGGTCCAAAGCCAGCCTGTTTTGGAGGGAAAACGTCCTGAGCTGCTGTACCTCTTTATTTAATGTTTTTACTGCTGATCCTAAATCACTAACCGAGTCCTCTAACTCTAAGGCCACTTTGTCAAGTACCATTAGCAGCCTTACAGTATAGAGGCCTATGCATGCCAGGGCTGGCCCGGTAAACAGTGGCGCTATTGCCAGTACAGAGCACCCTACCAGCTTCTCGGTTGTGAGGGGATTCTTCATATTGCCCTCCAATGCCATAGTCAGTCACCGCAGGGTCTTTTCTCGTGACTCAACAGAGGTGTCTCGGGCATTTCTAATCTTTCCTTTGGGCAGTGTGGCAGTTATGGAAAGATGAGGAACTCCATGAGCTATATAACAGCTACCTGTCCAGTTGGCTGGCAGCACCTTGTAAGCCTTTCGGCCACATACAAAATAGTGACCCTGTAGGGCCCAGTAAGGACTGTTTCTTAAGGGGATTCCTGGGATATTTAAGGCTGCTTTGGCTGCTTTTCCAAACTGTTCATATGCCCCTAAGGGGGCATCCCATCCTCCTGATTGGGTACAAGTGGGGGCATTTCTAATTGTGCCGTTCAAATTACACTCACCATAGGGACCACTACAAACCCACCATTGGCTTGCTACATTGGAGATATTAACTGGACGGCAAGTTATATTTCCAAACCCTTTTTTTTGTGGTAAGATTATTTGTAAGAGTTTCCCTAAAAGGGGAGGAACCATTACACCCACACTGTTGGCCTCCCCTTTTGGTCTTTATTCAATACCCATCAGCCACTGTGTAATAACACAGGAGCTCTTTCCCACAGGATGCCCATAGTGATCAGATTGGTTTCGGGTAAAACATAACACTCTCTCAGTGAGTACTGCAACTGAATACTCCTGGTCCTGATAGGTGGCTTGCTGTAAAGAGGTCTTATTCCAGAACGGCGAGTCCGTTCTTTCCTGCTCTTTGGTGGTGGCTAATTCTGCTAGGGTCAAGGGCAGCATGTCAAGGGGCATTCCTGTTTTGGGGGACAGTAGAGTTGGAGCACATACCCAGCAATCAGTCTGGTTTGTTAAAGTAGCAACATGGTGCGCAAGCAAAACAAAGGAGTTATGCTCCCGATATGCACAGTTTGGAAATAACAATACAGAGAATAACAATGTTACCCAATTAATTATCACCAGAGTCTTCCCATCCCAGGGTCTCCAGTACCTGGGTGGGCCCATTTTAGCATTAAGGTGCCCACTATTTGTGTCTTTTAAACAGTAGCTTTAGCCTAAGATCGTCACTAGATGAGGAGTCAGCAGGTTGGACGGTCCACTGTTCTGCTGACGAGGGGGCAGGTACTGCCTTCAGACGAGAGTGATGGATCCAGTTCTTGTCTCCCTCGATTTTTGCCGCTGTATGAGAGATCAGCAGGATGGTATAGGGTCCTTTCCACTTTTCCTGGAGAGGCTCGTCTTTCCAGGTACAAACAAGCACGGAGTCACCGGGCTGTAAGGAGTGGACGGGAGAGGCCAAGGGGAGAGGCTGGGAATCCTTGGTATACCTGTGAAGAGATATGGAACAGCAGACAGGGAACACATATACTGTGACAAAAAACCATTACCCAGCTCCCATTCCCCTGACAGAAGCAGGGTGCCATTCATAGGCCATGCCCTTCCAAACATAATTTCAAAGGGACTGAGCCCTAATCTACCCTTTGGGAGAACGCGGATACGAAGTAGGATGAGGGGCAAAGCATCAGGCCATCACAATGAGGCTTCTTGGCACACTTTTGAGAGATGCCGTTTAAGGGTCTGATTGGTCCGCTCCACTACCCCACTGGCTTGCGGTCTCCAGGGCGTATGGAGTTTCCAGGGGATCTGTAAGGCATGTGAGATGCTTTGAATGATTTTTGACGTGAAGTGTGTCCCGTTGTCAGATTCCATCCACAGGGGGAGTCCAAAGCGAGGAGTGATCTCCTTAACAAACTTGAGGGCCACTTTTCTGTCAGTGCAATTACGGCATGGGAAGGCTTCTGGCCATCCGCTGAACCGATCCACTATGACAAGGAGATATTTGAACCCTTGAGTCCGGGGAAACTCAGTAAAGTCTATTTGCCACACTTGTCCGGGGCCCGGAGTGGGTTCTAAGGCAGCTGGTGGCACAGGATGTCCCGGTCGGGGGTTATTCTTTTGGCAGACTAAGCAGTCCGCTTGTACCTGGGCAGCCAGGGGTCGGAGTCCGGAAGTGATAAAGTATTTTCCCATTAGCTGGATAAGTGCTTCCCTGCCAGCATGAGTGGTTTGATGTAGTTTCTGCAGCACCGGCTGGATCAGGCCCTTTGGTAGGAGGACCTTCCCTTCCGGGGAATGGAGCCATCCCTCCTTTTCCCGGAGACTGAGTTTGTCAGTTAGCTGTCTCTCCTCCCCAGAGTACTGAGGGGTTGGAAGCTCCCCTCCTGATGGGATAAGGGCATGCATATGGGTGTTCTCAGTCTGAGGGGATGGCAGGGTGGCAGCATGCTTAGCCTCTCTATCTGCCCGGGCGTTACCTCTGGCCACATCTTGATCTTCCCTTTGATGGGCTTTACAGTGTACCACCGCCACTTCCAAGGGGAGTTGTACGGCTTCTAGGAGCCGGAGGATTTGGGGCCCGTACTTGACTGGGGAGCCTTGGGCTGTCAGCATTCCCCTTTGCTTCCATAGGCCAGCATGAGCATGCAGCACACCAAAAGCATACTTTGAATCAGTAAAAATGTTGACCCACTTTCCTTTTGACAGTTCAAGTGCACGGGTCAGGGCTATCAGTTCGGCAAGCTGGGCAGAGGTCCCAGCAGGCAAACCATCAGCTTCCATAGTGTCATGGAGGGTCACAACAGCATAACCCACCCTCCTTTGCCCATCTATTACAGTACTGCTACCATCAGTGTACCACTCATAATCTGCATTTGGGAGGGGTACATCCTTTAAATCCGGACGGCTGGATTACTGGGCATCTATGATCTCTAAACAAGCATGTTTTTGTTCCTCTGTTTCTGGCAAGAGAGTGGCTGGGTTAAGGGAGGGGCAAGGCTATAAGGTGATTTCAGAGTTCTCTAACAGCTTAGCCTGGTACCGAGCAATCCGATCCTGGGTGAGCCAAAGCCCTCCCTTTGCATCCAATAAGGCTTGGACCATATGGGGAGTATAGATTTGCATAACCCCTCCCAATGTTAGCTTCTCGGCTTCCTCAAGCACTAGGGCAGTAGCTGCGACTGCCCGTAAACATGCCGGCCTACCCTTTGCAACCTGATCCAGTTGCTTAGAAAAATAAGCCACGGGACGTCTCCATGCTCCTAACAGCTGTGTAAGCACTCCTAGGGCCACCCCCTTTCGTTCATATACATTCAACTGAAATGGCTTAGAGAGATCCGGCAGACCCAGATCCGGGGCTTCCATCAATTTTCTTTTCAGGATTTTAAATGCCCTGTCAGCCTCTGGGGTCCAATAGAAGGGGTCATGATCTGCTCCTTTTACACAGTCATACAGGGGTTTAGCCCACAGTCCAAACTCTGGGATCCACATCCTGCAAAAGCCTGCCATACCCAGAAATGCCCTGAGCTGCTTACAATTACTTGGGGTAGGAACTTGACAGATAGCTTCCTTTCTTTTCCTTGCAACAAAGCCCGTTGCCAATTGTGCCCACATATCTATTCAGGGGACACCATCACAGGGCCTAATAACATCAGCCACACTATCAGAGGCTCGTTCACCTGCACATCCACCAATGTGATCTATGCCATCATGTGCCAGCAATGCCCCTCTGCCATGTACATTGGTCAAACTGGACAGTCTCTACGTAAAAGAATAAATGGACACAAATCAGATGTCAAGAATTATAACATTCATAAACCAGTCGGAGAACACTTCAATCTCTCTGGTCACGCAATCACAGACATGAAGGTCGCTATCTTAAAACAAAAAAACTTCAAATCCAGACTCCAGCGAGAAACTGCTGAATTGGAATTCATTTGCAAATTGGATACTATTAATTTAGGCTTAAATAGAGACTGGGAGTGGCTAAGTCATTATGCAAGGTAGCCTGTTTCCTCTTGTTTTTTCCTACCCCCCCCCCCAGATATTCTGGTTTAACTTGGATTTAAACTTGGAGAGTGGTCAGTTTAGATGAGCTATTACCAGCAGGAGAGTGAGTTTGTGTGTGTTTGGGGGTGGGGGGGAAGTGAGAAAACCTGGATCTATGCAGGAAATAGCCCGACTTGATTATGTAAAGAGTTGTCACTTTGGATGGGCTAGCACCAGCAGGAGAGTGAATTTGTGTGGGGGGGTGGAGGGTGAGAAAACCTGGATTTGTGCTGGAAATGGCCCACCTGCTGATCACTTTAGATAAGCTATTACCAGCAGGACAGTGGGGTGGGAGGAGGTATTGTTTCATATTCTCTGTGTGTATATAAAGTCTGCTGCAGTTTCCACGGTACACATCTGATGAAGTGAGCTGTGGCTCACGAAAGCTCATGCTCAAATAAATTGGTTAGTCTCTAAGGTGCCACAAGTACTCCTTTTCTTTTTGCGAATACAGACTAACACGGCTGTTCCTCTGAAACCTTTCTTTTGCTTGAAAGCTGACGCTCCCCTTGCTGTATGTGAAACCCAAGGTACCATACATCCGGGAGGGCAATTTGAGCCTTACTCCGTGCTACCCGATATCCCCGGAGTCCAATAAAATTCAGGAGGCTCACGGTGGCTTTAAGGCAGGGGGTTTGGCCCACAGTGGCAATTAACAAATCATCTACATACTGCAGAAGGAGGGCCTCCTCATTATCCCACTCCTCTAGGTCCCTGGTCAGAGCCTGGCCAAAGAGGGTGGGGGAGCTTTTAAATCCCTGGGCCAACACTGTCCAGCAAAGTTGCTTTTTAACCCTTTTTCGGTCCTCCCACTCAAAGGAGAAGATGTCCTGTGACGGGGTGGCAACTGGGATGGTAAAGAAAGCATCTTTCAGATCGAGGACTAAAAAATGGGTATAGATGTTAGAGGGCTTATTCCTTCACTCTCCCACTTCCCTGGTCCTTCTCGCATGAACAGAGAGCAACAATACCCGAAGTCCGAAGGTGCAAACAATTCGATGTTTATTGGGGTGAACTTCCAGCAAGCTTAAATACAAGTTCCTTTTTCCTTATTTTCGAATCCCAACTTACTTCCTGTTTGCCCCTAATTTATATAGTAATAGTCTCAGCTATACCTTAACCAATCATTCTACTGAAATTTAACTAACCAATCCTAACATATTGTAACTTGATTAGCTAACCAATTATATCCCACCACCTTAATTAGTTTACACCCAGCAAAATTAATTTTACAGCAGACAGAAACAATCACAGAACCAGACAGAGACCATGCCAATAAGCAATAGTAAAGTGGGAACTATAATGACAAAACAATACAGAAGTGAGGATTTCACAACTACATCTATAAAGACATAAGAGTTTCCCAGCTGTGTCTATTGATAAGTGAGTTCTTACCAGACAGAAAACTATCAACCTCAATTTCCTTTTACATCTTCTAGGCACTTCCCTTTCTCTGGAGGTGATAGGCACTATCAGGACAGGATTGTATTCCTAACAGCCCAATAGCACCTTCTTTCAATGTGACTACTTTGGAATGTGAGGATGTGACCGGTTGCTTCCCAGCTTATGGCTGCCTCTGTCACTTAGCCAAAGGCCTTAGCCTAAAAACAGGGCCTCAGACTGTCACAGTAAGAGAAGGACTTACACTGGCAGACAGTGATTTTGATTCTTTCTTTTATACCTCTAACTAGCCAAGTGATAAGAATACACCTAAATTCTTAAAGTACAGGTCTTTACAGACAGGCCTGAATATCTATATCCTAACAATACTGTCCCCCTATAGAAGCCAATAAGGTATACGAGTTAGGGACAAGAGGGTGCAGAATCTTAACCCGTTCACTGACTGCTCTTAGGTCCTGTACCAGCCGATACATGCCATCAGGCTTCTGTACGGGTAGAATGGGAGTGTCCAGGCTGACTGACATTCCCGGAGAATACCACACATTAGGAATCGATCTATAGTTTCCTGTAAACCTTCTCTGGCTTCCCTCTTGATTGGATACTGTTTTACTTGCACTGGGCCTTTCCCTGGTATGAACTGAATAGTAATGGGGGTCTGGTGGGTGGCCTTTCCTGGAATCCCTGATGCCCACACGAGGGGGTACACCTGGTCTTCCCACGGGCTCCATTCTGGGGCTTGCATGGCTGAGGGCTCAACTGCAAGGGTCATGATCCATGCATTCTCAGGGGGTAAGGTAAGGGTTATTTAATTCTCAGTAAAATGCAGGGTGGCACCGAGGCGACAAAGCAGATCCTGTCCCAGCAGAGGTGTTGGACACTCAGGGAGGTATACCAGCTTGTGGGATATAGTCCTGTTTCCCAAAGTGCATTCCACTGGGGCATACACTGGGCACTTGGTGTCCCTGCCTGTGGCTCCCACCACAGTAAGGAAATCTGCTACTGGCAACTGAAGGGGTCGATTTACAGCAGTTCGTGCCGCTCCAGAGTCCACTAAAAAATCTGTTTCTGAGCTTCCCACCTGCATCTTTACTCGGGGTTCCAGGGGTAGGGTGGTTCATCTCCCCTGACACCCCTATTCCTGCTCCGCCATCGCCATCATAGAGACACCCCCCTTTTCTTTTGTCTTTGGGCACTCATTTTTCCAGTGTCCCTCTTGCGACCCAGTCATCTCTCCTGCGAGCCCGGACGTTCGTGTCCACGGCCCCTTCCTCCCCGGCCACTTCTCTTAGTGCCGGCCTGTACCGCTGTTACCATCAGTCTCACTTGCTTTCTCCCCTTCTCTGTCTCTCTCAGACTATAAGCTCGGTTTGCAGTCTCTAAGGTTTGTGCCATGGTCATGCCCATTAAATCCTCCTTTTTTGTAACTTTCTCTTAATATCAGGGGCTGCTCTGCTTCTAAAAAATTCCCTTAATAATTGACTCAGTTGCCTGGGATCATCAGGGTCTGCATTAGTGTTCTGTCGAATTGTGTTCTGAATACACTGTAGAAAGGACCCTGGACTTTCTTTTAAATTCTGCATTACTTCATATGGCTTTGCCCAATAATTATGTCGGACAGCCGAGTGACAGAGTCCATGCAAAAGCAACTCCTTATAGGAGTTAGGGAGGGTCATATCCCCATGATCATTTGGATCCCACCTGGGGTCTGCTCAGGGGACTTGTGCATCTGGGTCAGGGACATTAATACGATCCCGGTTGTACCATTTCTGTGCCTCCTCCCTTGCTTTGGACACAATCTGTTATCTTTCAACCTCAGACAATAGGGTTCGCAGGAGGATGTTACAATCATCCTAGTCCGGCTTATGACTACTGAGGCACCCCTCAAAGACTGATATAAACCTGCTCGGGTCAGTGGAAAACTCTCCTGCCTGTGCTTTGAAAGCAGCCAAATCCACAGGATTAAAGAGCACATGAATATAAACCTGCATAGTCGTGGCTGGACGCCTGTCCGATCCAGACCGGGCGACTTTAGTTTTGCTGATTAAGGGGTATAGGTCAACCATTGGGGACTTACAAGGTGTGAGTGTAGGGGCTGAAGGGGACACCGGCTTTGCCATTACAGTTGGAGTGGGGGTTTGGGGACTAACATTAGCTGCTACCAAACCAGTCGGAGTCAGATTACAGCGCTGTAAAATATCTGCTCGAGTACATAAAGTCAGAAACAAATGTGCATACATATGTTCATTCCATTTCCTTGTTCTCTGACAGAACAGGGTAACTGAAGGATCGTGTTGTAATTAATTGACCCTCCTGGTGGCCACCACTCCTGGTCCTCTAGTTGATATTGAGGCCAGTCAACTGTACGGAATCATTTTAATTGGCTCTTAGTCATCGGATCCTCACCAAATACCTTCCAGTTTGCTAGAATGCACTCTAGGGGCATACACCGTGCCCTAACCCCTGAGCTCTGTCCCTGTCCCATACCTACAGGGTAACTCTGGGCGTCCCCAGGTTCCAACAGAGCATACAATCTGGATTTCAAAAGGTTCCTACCTTATCCAAGGGACCGGTTCCTCACCGTCATCTGCAGCTGCTCCTCTCCTATGTCGAAGGGACCAGTTCCTCACCGTCGTCCACAGCTGCTTCTCCACCATATGAGTGCGTTGCACCATTGTGCCCTCCAGGGTCGATCAAATCACGTCTCCTCTGAGGCCCCCGATGAACTCACCTGTGCACGCTGGGCATCAGTTCTCGCCGCAATCCTCGACCTCTAGGAGGGGTCCGGGCAAGGCTAAATTGCAGCTATGGCCAACCCAGGGACGCCAAAAGCTGTTGCCGGCACCCAGGGCCGAGAGGCTAAACAACAGCTGGAGTTGGTTCACTACACCCAATAATCACAACGGGGTGGAGAAGCAGAAAAGTTTATTTGCAGCTGCAAAAAGGTACAGGGAGAATAGAATCTCAAATCCTGCACACAGAGCAGGAAGTTACACAGGCTTTTATACATTTTTTTCCCAGCATACTTATCCAACAGCAAGCTGCCCTAAGTATCCATATAGCCAGTCAATCCAGTTCCCAGCTAGTGCCCTTGTTCTCTGTTTCATTTGTTAAACTATACATAAAGCTTCTTTATTCAGCATTTTTATTCCATATCTGCCCTGTTTGGCCTTGCTTAGTTTCAAGCAGCCTGACTCTGCAACATATTGTTGCAGATTATCATAACTGCTGTGAGTGCCTCCAGGCGGGGGGTCCAAGGACACTAGGGACTAGTACGCAGAGCTGCTGTGAGTGCCTCCAGGCGGGAGGCGGCGGGGGGGCAAGGACACTTGGGCCTAGTGCGAGGGGGCTTCATTGAATCTTGTGGTCTTCCATTCCCTAGAGTTACCTAGTGGCCATGCCCCAGTGTCCCCAAGAGGAGCTTGGAGCAAAGGGACCAGGGCATGGGCCGTCTATGAGCACTCACTGCCAGGCTTCTCCAGAGTAACAAGGGCACTGAGGCCAGGCACGACCCTGCCAGCCAGTGGCCTATGGAATGTCGCAGTCCCTTATGGAGCCAGGGGGAACCACTTAACCAGGGGATGAGGAATTTGACTCAAGCCCTGGCTCTGCAGGATGCTGGGGTCAATGGTCACTTACGTCAAATCCAGCGAGGGAGGTGGCGAATCGGAGCAGGGCAGCGCTGCTCCGTATGGCCCTAGCTCTCTCCTTGGTATTCCTGGAGTTGATCCAGAAATGGAGGTGCTGCGGGAGAAGAAGGCAGGGGAGGCTTAGTGGGCAGGCGTACATGCTCTACAAATGAGCCTCTCCCACTCCACACGGGGCTGAGACCTTGTGCTCAGGGTGGAATATCTGAATCCTCATGTGGGGGTTCATGACACTGCCCACATCTTGCTGGGAACAAGCTGTCAGTGTCTCTCCAGCCTGGGACAAAGCTTGGCCTTGGGGCTGGTCTATTTGCTCTGAACCCCTGATCCATCAACAGCCCATCAGGATCAAGTCACATGCCCTGGGCTCCCAGAGCCCAGCTCCAGAGGCCTTTGTAGGATGGATGGAGGGGCCGTAGGGACAATCGCTCCGGGAACTGCCGTGTCCCTAGGACAGAAGAGCTGATTCCCTGAGGCTCCTCCTGTATCTCAGGGTCTCCCTAGAAAGGAGCCAGTGACTTTTCTCAGAGGCGTGTGTCCCAGATCACACAAGGATTTCAGTCTCTCAGTCCCCAGCCAGGCCTGGTGCTCACTGTTAGTGCTCAATGGAACCGTGCGGAGCTCTGGCTGACAGTCCCAGTTCCTTCCCTCTGCCCCCCCTTCTCCATCGCCGCCACCCCGGATGGCGGAAGGGCCCCAGCATTGCACTGCACTGACAGCTCTGGGAAACTGTGGCCACCTGGGTCCAAGCTGGGAGGACAAAATAGAAACATGGTTCTTCTAGTCTCTCCTTTGCAGCCTTCCCATGGGGCTCATGGGAAATTACCCCCCCCCCGACCCTCCCATTCTGCTCACCTTAAAGAGGTGCTGCAGCTTGTCTGTGGTGGTGGTCTCAGTGAGCAGGCCACCGAACATGGTGTCCAAGGCTCTCTAAATAGGTGTTGTGCAGAGCCTGCAAGAAGAGGGAGAACCCGTCAGTCATTGGACATGGGGCTACATCGGTCAGGGAACCAGGAGGATTCTCTGGGGAGCCCTGGCTAGACCCAAAAGGCACATCCTGGCCTCTGACATTCACATCACTGCCATGCACATGACCCTCCTCCCCCACAGTGATCCCCTCCCTATGGCCACTGTAACGTTATGGGAGTGAAATCACCCCCCAGCCAGGAAAGAGGGGATGTTCCCACCTCCTCTGCCGGTGGATGCAAACAGCCATGGCTGGGGTTAATCTAGGCCTGAGAGGATCAGCACCAGGGTTAGGGCAGCTGGATGGGAGGGTCCTGGTACCCAAGGCTGCAAACCGTGGCCATGGAGCTGGAGAGGATGGAGCTCGGCACAGACTCCCTGGGCAGATTTTCAATCAGCTTCTGAGAGACCCCAAGGAGATAAAATCCCATGTGAGATTCAGGGCCTGCAGACCCTCAGGCGCTTCCCAGGGAGGAGGCCAAAGTGCTTTGCAGAAACAGCCAGTGTCACCCCAACCAGCTAGGCCCCCCATTCCTCCCATCCATCCAACTTACTCCTTTCTTCCCCCTCTCAAACCCAATTCCTCCCTCCCCTCAGCCTCAGCTGTCCCTCTGGCCTTACAATTTTCCGAATGCCAGCTCCCCATCAGTGTCAGAATTCCCCTTCCCTGCTCCCCTGCCCTCATCCCCAAGAACCCCTCCTCCTCTCCTTACCCCTCCAGCCCCACTAATTCTTCCTCCCATGTCTGACTTCTTCACCCCAGGGGCCAGGCACAGGGTCCCACTCACCACAATGCTCTCCACGAGGGCCGCTTTGGAGAACTGTGGCTCCAGAGTGTCCCGCCCCTGCTTCTGTGCCGAGAAGCACAGTAATGGGATAGCATGGAGGAAGCGGAGCTGTTTGTCCCTGTCCTCCACCCACTAAGAGTGGGATTGGTGGAGAGAGAGAGAGACGGTTAGGTAGGGACCTCCCCACCCCACCTACACCAGCTCCCGGGCTCAGGAACCCCATGGAGTTGGACAGGGAAAGCCGCCCTGCTTCCCCAAACCAGTGTCGCCCTGCACAGACAGGGTTGTAACTGGGACAGTGTCTGCGGGGAGCGGACACCTTAGCCTGCGAGAGACAAACACCCCCACTTTGGGGTGCCAGGTAACAGGGGAGAAGTTCCCCCCATTGCGGGTGATGGATTCTCTGGGACAAGACCCCCCAGTGTGGGTGGGGATGGAACAAGGGGCAGGACAGACTCGGGGGCAGCGCAGCTGGAAGATTTTTGTACCTCAGCTCTACCCTGGAGGTGCTGCTGGATGATCCTGATGGTGTCTTGTTCAGGGGACACATCCTCCTCCTCATCATCTCCACCTCCTCCAGCTGGGCACTGAGGGTCTCTGCACCAGGGAGAGAAGGAGAAAGGGTCATCTGTGCTGATGCTGTGGGAATGCAAGGTAGAAAAATGGCTCAATGTCCCCCCTCCTCTTCAAGGAACCCCACGGCATCAAGGGCCCCACCCTGCCCCTCCCAGAGATGGCCTCAGCTCCATCAGCCTCAGGGCCCCGTGGCCATCAGCCCCTCCCCCCAAAAATCATCAGGGGAGGCTGGATCTCCCCCAACACTGCCCAGAATCTCCTGCCATGGAGTGTGGCTGGGCCACTCCCACTGGTGTCAGTGGGTTTCCCGTGGCTCAGTCCTGGTGCATTGGTGAGCCAAAGGGCACAGGGAGGTACTACTCCCCAATGCCCCTGTCCTCCCCCAGGTCCCCTGGGTGTCCCCTCACCTACAAAGAGGGAACCTTGAGCCTCAGGGCTGTCAGACCCCACGGAGGGGCTGCTGGCCCCTCGGAAGTAGGCGGAGCTGCTGTCCCCATGACAGAGTTGCCCAGCTCCTGCTCTGGGCTGTCTGGGGGCTCCTCAGTGGCCAGGCTGGTGGATGGCTCTGGCTGGGCACTGGGGTGCAGCTCCTGGCTCCTCTGCCGCCTTGCCCGGCTCCCGCCCGCTCCTGGGTCCCTCCCGCAGAGCTTCACCCTGGGCCACCTCCATTTGGGACCAGAAAGGGCCTCCGGGCCTGCTATGGGAGCTGGTGTCTTCCTCCTCCTCCACAAGGCCAGGGAGCTCCTCCTCCTCGCCTGGCCACTGGCCTCTTCCCTGCCCGCGGGGACAGAGGGGCTGCTCTCCTCCTGGGCAAGCCAGCTGCTGCTCCCTACCGGCTTTGGAGCCACCTGCCCGGCCTTCCTCCTCAGCATCCGCCTCAGCCGCTGCATCCTGGGAATGAGTGGGGAGCAGCCATGAGTCTGGGCTCAAGGCAGCCACTCATTAACTTGCCTGCCTGCACCCCTGCCAACCTCCGATTGCTGAGGCAATTTCTCCTCACCACACACCCCATCCCAGGGCACGGGGGCTGCCGTCCGCACCCACTGGCAGCAGCTCACAGCAGAGGCTGCTCCCGACGTTCCCCCTCACCAATGGGGCCCTGTGACACCGGGGGAGTCTCGTCCTTTCAGAGCAGTGGGGCTCTCTGTTAGTTTGGACAAGCAGCTCCCTCCACCCCACCAGTCCCCACTCCCTCCCAGGCCAGAGAAAGAGCAGTACCAAGATAGTATCCAGCGAAAGTTCGCAAGGTGCCAATCCTAGGAGGCAGGAGACGCCCTCAGTTCCCACTGATTTCACTAATTGAAGTTGTGGGTGTTCAGCACCTGGCAGGTTCTGCTCTCCCCAAAGGGGGAGATGTGGGGAACAATCTCAACGTGGGGAACAATCTCCTGCAAGGGAAGGGCTGGGAGCCCTCTTGCTGGGCCATTCCCACCATACTGGGGATGGCTCTGGAGAACTCCACTGCCTTGCTGTAGATGGGAAAGCTCTGGGTGGCAGATACTCACCGATGCTTAGTCTCTTGCCCTCCTCCTCGATCTCTCACACCCAGGTAGGCTGGAAAGGGTGCTGCCCAATGCCCTGCCAGCAGACCAGGGGGTAGAAGCCTGGAGATTGAAAGTGGCTGTGAAAACAAGATGATGTTTTATTGCCAGGGGATGGAGAAACCCAGGCTAGCAAGCGGGGGTTCACAATACTGACCTACAACCAGCCACACACCTCCCATCTCCAGGTCTCCTCATACCTCACGCACATTCCTTAAGCGTGATGACCCAAGGGCTGTAGGGGAGTGTCCCCAGCCCCACTGATGGAAACAGAGGCCTTGTCAGAAGAAGCCACTGCCTCAGGGTCGCACTGGGAATCAGGGATAGAGCCGGGGATGGAGCCCAGGAGTCCTTTGTCCAGGCTCCCGCACTAACCACGAGAGGAACACTCCCTTCCAGCGCTGGGATGTGCCAGAGGGACTCGATTCCCTGGCTCTGAGTGTGACCTATGGAGGAGGTGGAATCTTCATCCTTAGAGATTTGTAAGGCCCAGATTGACAAAAAAAAATATCCTCTGTTTTAAATTAAGGGAGAAATTTATGACAATCTTTTAATGTTATTTTTTCCTCTTCTTTTTAAATTATTTCATTGGAACATGTTCACTGCCAAGTTTTTGAGAGAGTCACACCACTGACGTGGTAGCTAAGGCCCTGGAAGCAAAGTTAGCTGAAACGCTAACCCAGCTTTGGACAGCAGTAGCTTCCTTGGAAGGTGAAGTTTATTTCAGTTTATTCAAAGAGTTCAGTTCAATGGCTAGTTAGTTGAAATTCAAGAAAGGGAGTTCACAAAACAGGCAAACTTGTTTTTCTCCCTCTATCTATGGATAAAAACTACATGTGAGGGGATGGATCTACTGGTTCATAAATCTAGAAACATGTGGAGACCAGAACGTATCATTTCAGTTCACTAACTACACTTCAAATTTCATTTGTTTAAGAAATCCGTTTTAAATGCAAAATGTTTTGATTCAACTTTTTTCTGATGCTTCCTTTTTTAGCTCCAGCATGACCTTGGTGCGTGACCAAAGAGAGGTCACTTCTTTTCACTCTCCCTCTGTATCATGGGGATGGAGAAAATTGTCTAAGTCTTAGCAAGCAAGAGATTTGAGCACGTCAGACGTGTTAGAGCCCTTGTGCTCGAAAGGACAATGAGTGACGGTTGTTTGGGGCAAGAATCCCAATGGATTTGATACTTGTCCCCCATCCAAAGCCAATAACACATCTCTATATCTGCAATCATGAGTTAGACTTTCTCAGCACCCCTCTGTCTCCCGCAGCCCTCAGGTGTTCCTTGGATTATGGAGGCTTGATAGCTAAGAGGACTGGAATTTTTTTACTGGCTTCCTGGGTGTCCCTAGCCAATGAGGGTCTCAGTCTGGCCTCCGCGGCCCACACCCTGAGATACTAAAGATCAGGATGGACTGATTTCACTCCAAGTTTTTTGTATTTGTATTTTTCAATTATTTTCCTAATGAAAGTTTGATTCTCATGAAATTCGTAGAGCTGGCAGACGACAGAATAAGGAGGAATGATCTCAAGTTCATCCGATGAAGTGAGCTGTAGCTCACGAAAGCTCATGCTCAAATAAATTGGTTAGTCTCTAAGGTGCCACAAGTACTCCTTTTCTTTTTGCGAATACAGACTAACACGGCTGTTACTCTGAAAGTTGCAGTGTGGAAGGCTTGGATATTAGGAAAACCTTTTTCACTGGGAGGGTGGGAATACCTTTGAATCTGCTAGGATAGAGTCCCCAATCTTTTACTTAGAGCCTATATTTTTTCTTACCTTCTACACAGATGATGATTTCTTTCCACACAATCAACACAGTAATGAAAACAATCCCAGAGAATCTCCTCCACACCAACCGTCTCTTGGTCCCCACTGAGAGACCGCGAGATGGAGGCTTGCTGCAGCAAGGCTACAGGGGTCTCCGAGGTTCCCCCTGCCCCTCATTCCTGTCCTGCCGGGCTGTTGTCAAGGGAGCTCTGTGGGGTCACACCCGCCTCATCATCTTTGCCCAATAGGCTGAGTTCCTGCCAAAGGCCTTTGTGAAGTCACTGCCACACTCACCTTTCCCTTGCAGGCCTGATGTCTGCCCCTGGCCTGCCCGGATGGATGTTTGAGCTGCACCCTGGATCTCCCCACTTGCTCATTATTGATTCTGGGGAGCAAGCAGGCCACCCAGTAAAACAGTAGAGTCTATTCCTCACCCCACACTGGGTTTTCCATACAGACATAGATTGTGAAACTATTTGATGTCCTAATCCGGCCTCTATTTCACTGGCTATGAAATTTCACACGCTTACCACCATATTAAGCCCAATTCCTTGTAGTTCATAGAAAGTTGCCATGGCACCTTCCAGAAAGATAACCAGTTGTGATGTGAGGATATCAGGAAACAGAGAATCCACCCCTTCCCTGGGTAATTTGTTCCAGGAGTTCATCTCCCTCACTGTCAAAAATGTGTGCCTTACGTCTCATTTGAATTTCTCTGGCTTCAACTGAGAGCCGTTGGTTCCTGTTGTGCCTTTCTTGGCTAGATCGAAGTAGCCCTGCCCCGTGAAATCCGATCTCCCTGCTTGAATCCCCCCAGCCAGTAGGGTCCTCCTAGCTGTTTGTCTGCTGGGCTGGGGATATCAGACGCACCAGAGGCATGCAGAAGTGAGTGCACTGCATCAGCCCTGCGTTAGGCTCAGGGGTTTGGCCTTGGCAACTTCTGCTCCAGCCACATCTCTGTGTGCCGGGCTCAGGGCTTTTGACCCCCGTGCTTGCAGCCAGGGCTGGGGTGCTGAATGGACTTTCATGCCCCTACCCACTCCTGCCGGCACTCTGGGTGCCTGGATTCGGGGCTTCTGCCCGGCATCTGCAGCTGGGGCTCAGGGCTTCCCTTGCACTTCCTTCTGGGGCTCAGGGGTCCATTTGTCTGGATGCCCCCAAATTGGCCCTTGTCTTAATTTGCCAGGGGACTAGTAGGTAGGAGCCCCCAGCTGAGGTGCTCTCAGAAGCAGGGACCCACTCGCACATCTTAGAACCTCATCTAACTTCAGAAAGATTCTTGTCTGCTGCCCTCAGAGCCCAGGTCTGAAGGCAGCACAGAAGTGAGTGTGGCAATGCTGTGACCACCCTACAACAACCTCTGAACTCCCCCACTATCCCATTTTGGTCGGGACCCCCACCAAACGAAATGTCATTGAGATGGACGTGTTCCCAAGGAATGTGTCAATTTCAAGGAATCAACATTTCCCAGCTGAAAACAAATGTTCTCCTGGAAAACTTTCAATTTTTTTCAGAGTGGTGGCCATGTTAGTCTGTATCAGCAAAAACAATGAGGAGTCCTTGTGGCACCTTAGAGACTAACAAGTTTATTTGGTCATAAGCTTTCGTGGACTAGAACCCACTTCATCACATGCATGGAGTGGAAAATATAGTAGCAGGTATAAATACACAGCACATGAAAGGATGGGCGTTGCCTTACGAAGTGGGAGGTCAGTCTAACAAGACAATTGAATTAAGAGTAGGACACAAAGCAAGGAAAAATCACTTTTGTTGTGGTCATGAGGGTGGTCCATTTCAAACAGTTGATAAGAAGGTGTGAGTAAGAGTAGGGGGAAATTAGTATGGGGGAAGTTAGGACTTTTGGCTGCAGAATTTTATTTCATTTTTTAATGAGATTGTGTCTTTTAGGTTTTGTGGCACACAAGCAGAGAAGTTTGCAAGACATTGCAAACTTCCAGCAAGAACAATAACACATAAGAACCCCAAAATCAGAGGGAGAGAATATAAGCTACTGCCTGTAACAGAGAGGCACAATTTACTGGGTACCTGCTGACTGACTGCTGCTAAGTCTCCACTGAGCTGTCTAGCATGCAAGTAGTCCAGGAACTGAGCCCAAAATTTGAAGTCGCAGTATTCAATTTTAACATAACCACAAATACACCAGAGCATCCAAATTTTCTGTTTTACAAGGTCTCTTCTTGTTTTGGAACACTGGTTTCTAAACATGCCATGGGGAATTTCAATCAAATTTCAGCTACTAATTAGTATGTGATTGGAACAATCACTAATGTGCATTCGGTGTTATGTTGTTGGTTTCTTTAGGAAATTTGGGGAAACAGGAGCACTGGGAAAGCCTGTTTCCCCCCCACACACACTGCACATTTGCTGCCCACTGGTGCTGCCTGAGCAGTAGCATTGTGACATCAGAGATAATCCACCACTCAGCGCTCCCTGCCTCCAGCTCCTTGTCACACCTGGGGAGAATGACTAGCCCCTGGCTGCCATGGCAACAGCTACCTTTGACAACTGATTGCCCCCTTCTTACCAGAACATCATCACAGAAAGGAAGTTCGTAATAAACAGGACCAGATTTGGATAAGCAGGGCAGCTGCCTGCTGGGCTCATTTGGGTTTGTCCTGTGGTACGGTACAGTGTTTCTTCTCAAAGGGCCAGTGTTTGTTCCTTTCCTTAGTAAGGGCTAGGTGAAAGTGATATGAAAAATCCAACTCTTTTTCTTGGATATTGTTTATCTGCTTCTTACAAATTGAGGATTGGAGCTTAGAACTTTCACGGAAACTCAAGTTGCATAAAATGAGTTTTGTTTTAATACAGTTTAATTTAATTACTTTCAATACTGTGTTCAACACAGCACTGAGTGGTGAAAAGGGACCTTCACAAAGATAAGAATGGCAATAAAATATATACTGAAAACAACAGATGATTAAGAGGTTCATTGTTTAAACAGCACTTATATAATAGTTTTTCTTTCTATTAAAAAAAACTAAGGAAATTAACAAACCAAAAGCCCTTCATTTAATGTTTCTAGGTTAGCTCTCATCAATAAATTAAGCCATCAAATAATTAGGAAATACAAAATCAAGATTTTTAAAAGGATTAAAAGATTACAACTTTTAGCATTCTCAGGTTAGCAAATGTCCAAATAAGTGTTGCCCTGGCACCCTTAATTCAGTTGTCTTGTGCCTTTGCGTGATGATGCAGATTTTAATTATGTGATCTCATGTTATGTTTTTCTTGTCAGGAGCCCTGCCTTATTCAGTGCACAAGATTTTCTGCTCTGGGGCTGTGTATTGCAGGAGTCTGTTGTGTGTAGGATCCCTGCCTCATTTATTGCAGAGTTAATGTTGTGTGGGCAATGCTCATTCTGGTATTTCCTAACCTGAAAGTGCTTGACTTTGAAACCTTTTAATCCATTGCTGGAGCAGGCTTGCTGCATATCGGGGAACAAGTCAAGCTCTCCACTACACTGTTACAGCCTCTTGACAATCAATGTTGAGAATGATGTTAAATCTACTCAGGACCAGCACAGTATAAACACATAATAATGCAAGGCTGGCCATACCTTGACCTTCCCCTGGATTGCTCCAACCTGCCTCGTATGACAGGCGCTGGGTCAGGGAGCCAGGGGATGTGTTCTACATCAGCCACAGAGCCCATATCTCCTCAGTGGCAGCTATTACCAGCAGGAGAGTGGGGTGGGAGGAGGTATTTTTTCATGCTTTGTGTGTATATAAAAAGATCTTCTACACTTTCCATAGTATGCATCCGATGAAGTGAGCTGTAGCTCACAAAAGCTTATGCTCAAATAAATTGGTTAGTCTCTAAGGTAAACAAAAAGGAGCATAACAGTATAAGACAATTTTACTGCTGGCCTTTGTCTCTGCTCTCGGGGTCTTTCCTCCAAGTTTATTGCCAAACTCTCTGTCTCTAGCCTTCCTTGCTGCTCCTTCCTTTCTCTGCAGCTCCTGCAACTCTCTCAGACACTTTTCTCCTGCTGATCAGTAAAGAATCCACTGATCCGTGTTCAGGTGGGCCTTCTTAGCTGCTAGGGTTGGCTGAGCTCAGGCCTCCAGTCCTTAAAATGCCAAACCACCCCAGTACAGGGCTATTTACAGGGAAAGGCCATAATCAAAAATCTAGGTCTTTTCTACATCACCTCCCACCCTCTCTGCTTTACCAGTACTGCTAGCACCAATACCATGGGTTTCTTTCTCCCATTCCATTCCCTGTGTGTTTTCAAATTGCTTCCTCTGCATGGAACATCCTCACCATGCAAGTTCCCCAATGCACCACACTTTCTTTAATAATACTAATGATTATTCATCAAAAGAAAAAGAAATTGCTAGTTCTTATATACCCTGCTTTCTTTATATTTTTCAGTCTTCCTTCGACCATAGGGTCTTTGCACTAGGGAGTGTCCTTACTTTTTCTGCCTTGTAAAGCACACACTGTTGATACTGGACAGATAAATAACAGATACATCATGTACACACCAAAAAAACCCTTTGTGATAAAGGTTGGTCTTGTCAGTAAAGTAAGCTATAAAAATTAGGAAATGCACAAAGAACCAAAAAGCTGCAAAGTCAGGCACTCTCAAGTTAGGAAATACCAGAATGAGCATTGCCCATGCAACATTAACTCTGCAATAAATGAGGCAGGGATCCTACAGACAACAGACTCCTTCAATACACAGCCCCAGAGCCAAAAATCCTGTGTACTGAATAAGAAAGGGGTCCAGAGGGAAAAAATAATAGGGGATCATGTAAAGTCTGCATCATCATGCAAAGGAACAAGAGGACTAAATTAAGGGTGCCAGGGCAACATTTATTGGGATATTTGCTAACCTGAGCATGCTGAACTTTGTAACCTTTTAATCCTTTTTAAAACCTTGACTTTGTATTTCTTAATTATGTATGGTTTCAGTTATTGAAGAAAGCCAACTTAAGTAACGTTAAATGAAGGGGTTTTTGTTTGTTAATTTCTTTTTTTTTAATAGAAAGAAAATATTTTATATATGTGCTATTTAAACAATGAAGCTCTTACTCAAGTGTTCTTTTCAGTATATATTTTATTGCCATTCTTATCTATGTGAAAATCCCTGTTTCACCACTCAATGCTGTGTTGATCACAGTATAGAATGTAAGTAAATTAAACTGTATTAAAAAACCCTCATTTTATGCAACTTCAGTTTCAGTGAAAATTCTAAGCTCCAATCCTCAATTTGTAAGAAGCAGATAAACAATATCCAAGAAAAAGAGATGGATCTTTGCATATAACTTTCACTTAGCCCTTACTAAGGAAAGTAGCAAACAATTGTCCTTTGAGAAGAAACACTGTACCGTACCACAGTACAAACCCAAATGAGCACAGCAGGAGGCTGTCCTGCTTACCCAAATCTGGTCCTGTTTCATTACAAACTTCCTTTCTGTGATGATGTTCTGGTCATAAGGGGAGAAGCAGTTGTCAAAGGTAGCTGTTGCCGTGGCAGCCAGGGGGCTAGTCATTCTCCCCAGGTGTGACAAGGAGCGGGAGGCAGGGAGCGCTGAGTGGTGGATTATCTCTGATGTCACAATGCTCCTGCTCAGGCAGCACTAGTGGGCAGCAAATGTGCATGGGGGGAGGGGCGGGGAAACAGGCTTTCCCAGTGCTCCTGGTTTCGCCTATTTCCTAAAGAAACCAACAATACAGAATACACATTAATGGTGATTCCACACACCTGATAATTAGTAGCTGCAATTTGATTCAAATTCCCTGTGGCATGTTTCGAAACCAGTGTTCCAAAACAAGGAGAGACCTTGTAAAACAGAAAATGTTAATACTCTGGTGTATTTGTGGTTGTGTTGAAATTGTGAGTTTAAATTTTGGGCATGGTTCCTGTACCTGCTTGCATGCTAGGGAGCTCAGTAGGGCAGCACGCAATCAGGGCATAGCAGCAGTCAGTCAGCAGGTACCCAGTGAGTTGTGCCTCTCTGTTATAGTCAGTAGCCTACATTCTCTCTCTCTCTGATTTTTGGGTTCTTACATGTTATTGTTCTGGCTCCTAAGAAAGGTAAGGATTAGCAAGACATTGTGAACTTCCAGCAAGAGTATTTTATGTTTTCTCTAACTTCTCTGCTTGTGTGCCACATAACATAAAAGACACAGTCCTGTAAAAAATGAAATAAAATTCTGAAGCCAAATGTCCTTTTGAAAAAAAAAATTGAACCATTTCATTCTGATAAGGTTGATCTTCCTGAAGCACTTCACTTTTCCTTTCCCTTTCACAGGGAGGAGACTAAATTAGGTTTTCCTAAATCCATGATCGGTTAACTCAAACATTTCCCCTCTTTTTCATGCAATTTGCTCCCTTCTCCCTCCAGCTGCTGCCACCCCCTTTCTGCCCTTACCTAAACACAGTGGAGATTTTATCTTGCTCCCTTGCCCGTAATATAGCTCAGACCCAGGGCAGCGGAGCCAGCTGTGTGGCCTACAGAAGCAGCGGTATCCTAGAGCTGAGAACTGTGCAGGCAGAGGAAGAGGGCAAAAAATAGAGCCACCCCCAGCTACCAGCACCAGCCATCTTAAGGAAAAAGCATCACCCAGGCCATGTTAGAATCACAGAATTGGAAGGGACCTTGAGATGTCATCAAGTCCAGCTCCCTGAGCTCATAGCAGGAGCAAACACCACCAAGAACATCCCTGACAGGTGTTTGTCTAACCTGCTCTGAAAAATCTCCAGTGATGGAGATTCCCCCTAGGCAATTTATTCCAGTGCCTAACCACCCTGACAGTTAGGAAATTTTTTCTAACATCCAACCTAAACCTCCCTTGCTGAAATTTAAGCCCATTGTTTCTTGTCCTATCATCAGAGGTTAAGGAGAATAATTTTTCTCCTTTCTCCTTGTAACAACCTTTTTAAGTATTTGAAAACTGTTAACATGTCCCCTCTCAGTCTTCTCTTTTCCAGACTAAACAAACCTAATTCTTTCTATCTTCCCTCATAGTTCATGTTTTCTTGACCTTTAATCATTTTTGTTGCTCTTCTCTGGACTCTCTCCAATTTGTCCCCATGTTTCCTGAAATGTGGTGCCCAGAACTGGACATGATACTCCACTTGAGGTCTTATCAGAGCTTTGTAGAGTGGAAGCATTACTTCTTGTGGCTTGCTTACAACACTCCTGCTAATGGTGGATTGTCTGTCACTTGAAGTCTTCCCAACTGGATATCTAGCTAAATGATGTGTTAGAGCTAAAATAATAATAATAATAATTAATAATAAAAATTTGAGCTTGATACAGAAATTATCGGACAAGGTTTTGTTAGCGGGAGGTCAGATTAGATGACCATATTGTCCTCTTCTGGCCTTAAAATGTATGAAAAATCAATTTTACCCAAAGAGGAGTGGTAAACTCTGCTCTGTGTAGATGCCAAGCCTTACAATTAGTGCTTTACAAAGTTAAAGTTGTTTGATTGCTGTAACTGTGCTCTTTCCATAGTTTAACATAGTTTAACATGTCTGGATTTCTTTTAAGCGTAACTTTGACACTGAATTCACTGACTCCTCCGTACGGAAAGACAGACTTAGCCATTCATTTTCAGTTACACTGCCCCTGAGACCTCTTTTGTGGCTTAGGAAAACAGCGAGAGCTTTCCGTAAAACTAAGCAAAGACTAATAAAGAAACCTACTTAGCACGTGCATCGTTTGGAGGTAAGATAGGCCACTGCGGAGGGCATTTTAATGAGCCCCTCTATGCCTGGCTTGAGACTATAATTGAAGGTGTAACTTACTTCAGAGACTTGATCCCTAAATGCCACAGAAATGAATATATAAGGTTTGTGGTGCCTTAACATGTTTCTTAGGGATGAAGGGTGAGTGAACACTTTCATCCACCAGCAGCTATGATTCAATACCTCTTTCCTTCAGTGAAGGTGGGTTAACTATTTTTCTTCCCTTCTGATTCCTGGACATAATTTTTCATTTTCTCCATTTACTTAGACGTGTGATGTTAGTGTAGTCAACATTTTGGCAACTTGAGACAGACATTGTTTGTTTGTTCATTTTTCTGTCTCAGGATAAATTACAGTGAAAACGGACATGGTTCGTGAAAAAGAGCCTGAAAGTTCCAGATGGATACTAGGTAAGAATCCAGTATTGTACATAGAGATGCATCTGAGTTACACACTTCAGAGATCTGGAATCAGATTCAGATCCAACTTCTGTAACCTTTGATGATTTTCAGATTCTGGGGGGCTTTGGTTACAGCCAATTATAGAGATAAGTCAGGGTTATAAAACTTGTATTTATTGTCGTTGTGTTATCAGTTAGAGATCAGTGCCCCCACTGCACTGGGTTCACCAAAAACACATAGTAAGAGATAGTTCCTGCCCTCAAGAGCTTATAGGCTAACAAACAAGACAGAAGAGGGTGGGTGAAAGGAAGGTTTATTATCCAAATTTAATAAAGAGGGAATTGAGGCAAAGAGGAAGTCTTTGTCTGAAATCACACAGCTATTCTGTAGGAGAGCCAGGACTTAAAGGCCGATCTCAGTCTAATGACCCTAGCGCCAGTCTGACCATTATCCAGTGTTGTGTATGGATGTGAGTGGGGGTGGGGGAGGGGGAGGACAGACACTTGGATCCAATGGGTTGTGGTGTGGCCGATCTCTCACCATAAGGGGGAAATAACAATAATTATTTGCACTGCGGCAGCTCCAGACATCTTTGTGTTTGTTTGAAAAATGTGACCAGTGGGTAGCATTGGAAAGGCGGTAGATGACATTGCAATAGCAGAGGATCCTCAAGGTGTTGAGAGCCTGTGAAGGGCCTTGGATTGAAAACAAGCTGTTTGTGTGTGATGAAATGGGGAAGGGGGAGCCAGAAGAAAGAAGCAAATGGAGAAAGCCTCACTTTTGAGGTGTTACATAGTTTTGGCTTCATGTCTCTTCAGCCTTCTTTCTTCCTTCTTTCTCTCTTCCTCCCCATTCTTCTCACACTCCTTGTCTACACAGCAACTTCTCTGTTTATCTTATTCTCTCACCTGTGGCTTCCGGCATTCCCTGTATGCTACCTTTTCCAAGCATCCTCCCTCCCTCCTTCAGAGCCTTGCCTTGCACACAGCTTCCCATCGTCGCTTCTGTGCCAACATTATTCCTTCACCGTTTCCTGTCTACCTCATACTCCTGTGTCATGGCGAGTGGCCCAGAGAGATGAAGGACCTGGCAGTGTGTACCACTAGTAGGTGTAAGCAGTTGGGACTGGAGACAAGTGGCCAGAAAGCTCCTAGAGCAAGGAAAGCATAGACCGAAGGCACAGTTGCCAATTCTCATGATATTTGGTGCTTCTCTTAAAGCCCCAGCTCCTTCAGCCATGTGATCACTTAAGAATCTCAGATTTTTTTAAGTATGTTTCTAGCCCTCAGAGTTGCTAAGAAAAGATTGGAAACGTGACCCCCTTTATGGCCCAGAAACATTGTTCCATTGCAATTTGCTGACTGAATGAAATTGAAACATTTCTCGAAGACA
Source organism: Lepidochelys kempii (assembly GCF_965140285.1). Classification (NCBI taxonomy): domain Eukaryota; kingdom Metazoa; phylum Chordata; order Testudines; family Cheloniidae; genus Lepidochelys; species Lepidochelys kempii. Next base: position 4,573,641 of record NC_136385.1, read on the forward strand.
GGGCAATTTCACTGCAGCACCACGGAATTGGGGAAACTCTGCCTACATGAGAATCCTGCCTGGTTTCTGCTAGTTCACCTGCCCAGCTCCTTGGCAACTTGCCATGTGATCTGCTAGCAACCAGAGTCCACGGCCTTGGAGCTGCTACACATGCCATTGCCCTATGGGCTGGGTACACCCAAAATTTCCAGGGTCCATGGCTACAGGGATCCATTCCCTTTTTCAGAGACTTTTCAAATACTGGGGGTTTGGTCCTAACCTAATAAATTCTGAAATAACAAAATCTTGCACAAACAAAACCTTTCCCTGCCCCTCTCTCCGGACCACCCTTAGGCATAGGCAGCAAACACAGCTGTGTAGGGCACCTGAAAATTTGGGCCACCCCTGAGTCTTAATATCCACCTACCCACCTCTTCCTATCCCTGTTGCTGGTGGCTGCTGCAGCCTGGTGAGCCTTCCTCTGGAAGGGATCTAGTTAACTTAAAAGTGAAAAAGCCTCCAGCCTGCCAGACCTATTAGCACAACTTTGAAATTCTTAAAGAGCCATTAAAGTGGTAATGAAACCATTTAATGGGCATTTGCCAGCTCCTGGGTATATACTGTCAGTTTCTGAATTTACTGACAAAAACAGTTGTGCATCACTGTGATATTTACTCAGAACATGTTAGTCTACTGGAGCTATGTTTAAAATCTGCTTTAAAAGTATTTCATCAGTATGTTGCTGAAGATTATAAAATCATAACTCTAAACAAATCGCTGTCATCCTCCTCAGGCTTCCATTGGGCACAGGGTTTAAAAATACTCTTAGGAACCCATATCTCCTAAAGATGGATCTACCCTTTCTAAACCCTTTCTGTATTATTTAAAAAGATCTCAAGATTTTAAGCCAATCACATGATTTTTGGAAGCCTGGTTCCTGGTTTTCAAACACTTGGGATTAGCAACAGGGGATATGTTATGAAGCAGCAGTAACCAAGTGACTGGGACACAACTGAGATGCTGTAGTCATCTAAAAGGGTTATCTGGGAGGAGTCTGAACCCAGAGAACAGGATTCCAAGTACGAGAGCTTTCTAACTTACCCTTAGTGAGCAGACAATATAAAGTGAACTCATAACTCATGCAGGTATATTTCATTGGGGAAAATTTGTAAGAATGTGCTTGAATTTGGAAATTCCCCAAGGGGAACTGGATGCCTAATTCCAATCAATTTTATGGAGACTGGGATGTCAAAATCTCCTAGACAGCTTTGAAAATCCCAGTCCTCATGAAAAGGGAGTGTAAATCAAAAAGTCCATCTCAACTTTTCCCAGACATCACGGTGGCTGGTTTCCAAGAAGATATTCACTACCCACTCTCAAGCCCAGTGGTGTCATTCAGATTTAATTCATGCCATGAAATTTCCTTCTTCCATGCTGCTCACTCTTGTTATCCCGGCAGGTATGGTTTCATGTAGCCCTGTATACATGGCTGAGGGCAATCACAGCATGGTGACCCACTTCATCCTCCTGGGGTTGACGGATAATGAGGAGCTGCAAATACCCCTCTTTGCGGTGTTTCTGGTGATCTATATTCTTACGCTGGTGGGGAATCTCGGGATGATCATGTTGATCAGGGTTGATCCCCGACTCCATACCCCCATGTACTTCTTCCTCAGTAACCTGTCTGTCATTGACCTCTGCTACTCCACAGTCTTCGCTCCGAGGATGCTGGTGAATTTCTTAGTGGGGAGTAAAAGCATTTCTTACTCTGCCTGCATTGCCCAACACTTCTTCTTCATTGTGTTTGTGACCACAGAAGGATTTCTGCTGGCCGTGATGGCATGCGACCGCTATGTAGCCATCTGTAACCCTCTGCTCTACACTGCTGTTATGTCTAAGAGAGTCTGTTTTCGTCTAGTGGCCGGCTCATATGTAGGGGGGCTCGTGAACTCACTGACCCACACATGTGGCTTGCTGAGGTTGTCATTCTGCGGGCCCAACGTCATCAATCATTACTTTTGTGACACTAACCCATTGCTGAAGCTCGCCTGCTCTGATAACCGCATCAATGAGATTTTGCTCATAATGTTCTCTGTGGTTCTTGCCACGTCCACCCTCCTGATTATCATCATCTCTTATCTGTACATCTTCTTCTCTATCCTGAGGATCCGCTTCGCTGCGGGCAGGCGGAAAGCCTTCTCCACCTGTGCCTCTCATCTGACAGCTGTCACCATGCTCTATGGACCTGTGAGCTTAAGCCACATACAACCCAGTTCCACCTACTCGCTGGAACAGGAGAAAATCTCTGCTGTGTTTTATACCCTGGTGGTCCCCATGCTGAACCCCCTTATTTACAGCCTGAGGAACAAGGAGATTAAGGATGCTCTTAAGAGGGTGGTAGACTGGAAAAACATTCTCAGCTAATTTGTTCACCATGACAATTCCAGTCAATTGAGAAGAACAACTGGAAGAAGGAGAGGAGTATTGTCTATGTGTCACTGCCTTCATTTGTGTATCTCAAATGTTGTACAGGAATTAAATGAACCTCAAAGAACTGATGTAGCATGTGGAAATTACGTTTTACGATTGCTTGAGAGGAACAATGTTACCTAATGTCCTGTCATTATGTGGTTGTTCCAACAGACACCCTTCCTTGTTTCTTGACCATTAATCTATTTGAAATGCTGCCCTGAAAGGTTATCTGAGATTTAAAATAAAATAAAACTTGTTTCTAACTTTAATTTCTTCATGTGTTGCTCTAATTAATACTCAGTATGTAGCTTGCACTATGAGAATTCAATACTTTTGCTCTCTTTAGTGTCTAGACCTCAAAAGGGCTTTGTGAGCCTGACACAATTAATCTCTATCCCCTTTATAACAGCCCTCAACGGAGTTGAAGACTGTTATTAGGTCCCTTCTTAGTCGTCTTGTCTCAAAAGAAGACATGCCCATTTTTTTAAAACCTTTCCTAATAAATCAAATTTTGCAAACCCCTTTTGTCATTTTTGTTTTTCCCCTCTGGACTCTCTCCTATTTGCCCACATCTTTTCTAAAGTGTGACTCCCAAACCTAGACACAGAATTTCAACTGCAGCCTCACCAGTGCCAAGTACAGCCAAACAGTTACTGCCCTGGTCTTACATACAACACTCATGGTAACACACCCCAGACAGCCTTTTTCACAACTGCATCTCATTGTTAGCTGATACTCAACTTGTGATCCACTTGAACTCTCAGATCCATCTCAGCTGCACTTCTCCCTAGCCGGTTATTCCCCACATTGTATCTGTGCATTTGATTTTTCCTTCCAGAGTGAAGTACTTTGCACTTGTCTTTATATTGATCACATCTATACTCAGAGCAGTCCTATATACATCTATTCTCAACAGTGCTATCATATATACTTAGGCTTGGAATGAATAGACTTTTCTCAAAAAATGTTGGTAAATGTTGATTTCAGCACAAGCACACAAACCAATGAAAAAAATATTGCCTTCAATAATTGAAATGTACAGCTAGGCAAGAGAAAGAAAAATTGCAGCTTGAGAATGTACTAGAGTTTGATTTAAGGATATTTATTTTGACATGTGATGTTGACAATTTGTGTTTTAACAGTTATAAAGCTTTAACTTTTTTGAATCTCAGTGTTGGCTGTCATTAAAAAAATTATGTCTGACCTCCCATTGCCTGATCTCCCATAATTTCTTGCGACTGTAAAGGTTTGAACATTTAAAACAAAAAGACTTAAAAATAAACATTGATATTATCAATTAAAATTATAAAAATTATTTTAAAAAATAAAATTCTGAACAAAGCTCTCTGTACTTTTTATACAGCTTTATTCTCAATCCTCTTTCTGTCACCTTATTCTGTTCTCCATCTGTACCTCTTGTCTCTTATTTTAAGCTTGCATTACGAGCTCCTTTGGCCAGAGGTTGTCTTTTTGTTATATGTTTGTACAGCACCTAACAGAAGGGGGTTGGGATTAAGCCTAATTCTAATGAATTAATTAAGTACTATCAATAATAATGCTCATGTAATGTTACTCCCACCAATGCCGTATATTTCAGAGGGGTAGCTGGGTTAGTCTGTTTCAGCAAAGACAATGAGGAGTCCTGTGGCACCTTAAAGACTAACAAATTTATTTGGGCAGAAGCTGTCGTGGGTTATAACACACTTCTGGGTTCCAGCTCATGATAGCTTATGCCCAAATAAATTTGTTAGTCTTTAAGGTGCCACAGGACTCCTCGTTATCAATGCCATATAGTGATTTTATAGGTTTACTAACAGCAATGCTATAAATTGATCGTATATTTTAAGGACTAGACGGGACAATGAGATCATTTAGTCCAACTGTATAACTCAGGTCACACTTTGATACAGTTACCCTCTGTATTAAGCCCATTAACTTGTGTTTTATTAAGTGTGTCTTCCCGAGAGCCATCGGGTCTTGATTTCACAGCATCTCTAGCTGGAGAATCCACCACTTCCCATGGTAGTTCATTCCAGCGGTTAACCACCCTCACTGTTGGAAATGTGAGCCTCAAGACTAAATTGAATTGGGACAGTTTTACTCTGAGCAACATGACATATTGTTCAGTAGAACTGGGGGTGGGGGGAAATTGGGCTAAAATACTTGTTTTTCTGAGCAACGCAGGTTTGGGTTTGCTGAAATATTTTATGAATTTGTATCAAATGAGCTGAATTATTTTGCTTTGAACTAAAACCTCAGAAAAATCAAAAAGGTCTAAATAGTTTAAGTTTCCCATTTAAAAGACTGTTTCAAAATTTACTTTCATTTTATGAAAAAATATAACAATTGGAAAAACAGCAACTGATCAAACAAAACATTTCATTCAACTTGTCAGTCAGCCAAAAACTTGGAAAAAAAATCAATTAGGTTCAATCAGAAACTAATTTTTTTCATTATGTTTCAGAAGAGCCAGCAAACCAAGAAGTCAGGTTTCACACAGCTCTTTTGATCATACATTTTGTTTCTCATCATTGCTATCTACTGATTAGCCCTATTCTCACCAGTGATACAATTCTACTGCTTTAGGGCTGGTCAACATGGGAAACTGACTCCGCAGTAACTGACTCTAATGTAACTCCCTATGTGGCCACTTTTCTTTGTCCAGTTTAGTTTAATCCAGTGGATTAAGAGGGTCCATACCAGGAGCTATTCCAGAATAGCTCTAGTGCCTTATATTACCTTGCTCAGGAATAACTTCCCAGTGCAGATAAGCCCCTGTTCTCACCAACACTGATTTGGAGCTGTCCTTTCGCCCCTCCATGCAGAGGTGGGACACTGAACAGCAAGGTTTATCAGTGGGGAAATGAATTTATTTGATGTTTTTCCCATCCCGAAGAACCCAATACAATTTTACAAACATTCTGGTATAGCTGAATCTGCATTTTTCTCTGAAAAAAAGTTTCAGCCAAAGAATTTTACCCAGCTGTCGTTAGGATACTTTCTACTCCATGGAAATGCCTTACATTTAAGCTCTGCTCGGTAGACTTGAGCCAAGGGATAATAGGGTTTAGCCCATGGTGAGTAATAGTGAGAGGACAGAAACCACAGAAGAACACTCAGATGCAGCTTCCTCCAGGGTTCAAGAGTTGACCCGCTACCCAACCTCATTCATGGGGTTTTTTTTTTAATCTTGTATTAATACAGTTTCAATGAAAAATATCAGAGCACAATATTGGATCAATGCTACCGTACAAAGGTGATTTTATCTTTCTCAGCTGATAAATGTCTACCTTCTTGACACCTTAACATCAGAAAAAAAAAACTTTAAATAAATCTTCAGCTAGTACAAGTCCTTCTGCACTAGTGTGAGTCTGTGGTCACAAAGTTTGCCACGGAATTCACCCTGTTGCTTCCAGAATGGTGGCCCAGAATCTCCACTTTCATTAAATAGGCCTCAGGTGTCCAGCCCTTTGTGGAACTGACCTTCAATGCATAGCCAATGCAGTGCCATCTGCTTGTGTCTGCAGGCTGCCTAAAACAATAGCTCTGAGAAGTATTAACAGTCCCATTCATCTTAATCAGAGCTCTGGGGTGTCCTTGTGTGTGGGGTTTCCCCTTCCAGGATGCCATAGAGCAGCCAGGCACTTCACATTTTGTTTCCTGTCACCTTGCCCAGCTAGCACAAGGAGGAGTTAATTGGACCAGGCAGCCTGAGTTGCTCCAGGTAGGAGGGAGCCTGGGCCCATGTCCAACTTGCAGCTAGGGAGCATAGGGAATGACAAGTACATTGCGGCGGCTCAGGCCGAGGGGAGTCAGAATGCATGTAAAGGATTCACTCTTGGTCCTTTCTTGGCTTCTGTTTAATTGTACGTTTCACTTTTCCCCTGTAAAGGAGGAGATCATGGGTGGAAGAAATGGCAGAGGGAAATCACATCGCGGTTACAGAGTTCCTTTTCCAGGGGTTCATGGATCTTCCGGAGCTTCAGGTCCCCCTCTTTGTGTTGTTCCCAATGATCTATGTTATCACCCTGGCGGGGAATCTAGGGTTGATAGTCTTGATCAGGTTCAACTCCGGACTCCACACCTCCAGGTACTATTTCCTCAGCAGTTTGTCTCTTGCCGACGTCGGTAATGCCTCGGTTGCTGATGACTTTTGGGGTTCAGGGCAAACCCATTTCTCTCGCCGCATGCACAGCACAGGTTTCCTTTGTCTGTAACTTTCTGACCAAGGAAGCTTTGCCTGGTGGCAGTAATGGCATCTGATCACTTCCTAGCCCTCGGTAGCCCCTTGCTCTAGAGCCTCATCATGTCAACGAGACTGTGTGTGTTACTAGCGGTTGCTTCCTACATATGTGGCTTTGTGAACGCGGTTCTTCAGACTCCATTTATAATTTGCCCTGTCCTTCTGTGACTCCAATGTCATCCACCATTTCTTCTGTGACATCCCCCCAATCCTTAAGCTGTCCTGCTCCGACACCCACAACGCTAACACAGTGTATTTCACCTTGTCCACTATAGTGGTCATGACTACGATTCTCATTGTACTATTCTCCTACATGTACATCCTCATTGCCATCCTGAAGATCCACTCTGCCAAGGGCAGAAGCAAAACGTTCTCCACCTGCGCCTCCCACCTGATGGCCGTAACAAGTTTCTACGGGACTGTGATCTTCATGTATTTACAACCCAGTTGCGACTACACCACAGACCCAAACAAGATCATCTCTGTGTTTTATATACTCATAATTATCATGCTGAATCCCCTGATCTACAGCTTGAGGAACAAGGAGATGAAGGATGCCTTTAGAAGGATGATAAACAGGAAGGTTTTGTTAGGATATAGATATTCAGGCCTGTCTGTAAAGGCCTATACTCTAAGAATTTAGGTGTATTCTTATCACTTGGCTAGTGATAGAGGTATAAAAGAAAGAAAGAATCAAAACCACTGTCTGCCAGTGTAAGGGCCTTCTCTTACTGTGACAGTTTGTGGCCCTGTGCTTAGGCTCAGGCCTTTGGCTAAGCAGCAGAGGCAGCCATAAGCTGGGAAGCGAACGGTCACATCCTCACATTCCAAACTAGTCACATTGAAATAAGGTGCTATTGGGCTGTCAGGCACTATCAGGACAGGATTGTATTCCTATCACCTCCAGAGAAAGGGAAGTGCCTAGAAAATGTAAAAGGAAACTTAGTTTGATAGCATCCTGTCTGGCAAGAACTCACTTATCAATAGCTGGGATGTGAAATCCTCACTTCTGTATTGTTTTGTCATTGTAGTTCCCACTTTGCTGTTGTTTGTCTGTATAATCTCTGTCTGGTTCTGTGATTGTTCCTGTCTGCTGTATAATTAATTTTGCTGGGTGTAAACTAATTGAGGTGGTGGGATATAACTGGTTACATAATCATGTTACAATATGTTAGGATTGGTTAGTTAAATTTCAGGAAAATGATTGGTTAAGATATAGCTAAGCAGAACTCAAGTTTTACTATATAATCTGTACTCAATGAGGAAGTGACTGGGTGTGGGAGGGGGTGGGCATGTGGGTGTGTGAGATGGGAACAGGGAATGGGGGTAAGAAAATTGGAATCATGTTTTGCTAAAGGGGGAGATGGGAACAGGGAATGGGGGTAAGAAAATTGGAATCATGTTTTGCTAAAGGGGGAGATGGGAACAGGGAATGGGAGTAAGGAAGTTGGAATCATGTTTGGCTAAGGGTAGGAATGGGAACAGGGACACAGGTGTAAGGCTCTGTGGTGTCAGAGCTGGGAAGGAGGATACTAAGGAAGGAAACTGGAATCATGCTTGCTGGAAGTTCACCCCAATAAACATCGAATTGTTTGCACCTTTGGACTTCGGGTATTGTTGCTCTCTGTTCATGCGAGAAGGACCAGGGAAGTAAGTGGGTGAAGGAATAAGCCCCCTAACAGGTTTGTTCTCAGTTAATATAATTATTGGGATTTGTGCTTATCAATAAACAAGTGATGAATTAATAGTGAATTCTCTGTGTCATAGCTCTGATTTCTTTGTTTTAACTGTATTCTGTGGCTTGTTCGAAAAAAAAAAAAGGAATCCAAGACTGTTAATCTTGGAAATTCAGTTTCCCATGTTCAGGAATGACTGCGAGGCTGCAAAGAATACAGATGCTCCCCGACTTATGCAAGCATTCCGTTCCAGAATGTGCCGTGTACCTCGAGTTTTGCGTAAGTCGGAAACGTATCTCCGACCATTACGTGCAAAAAACCCCCCAAAAAACTCCTATTTCTAGTTTATGGAACTTTTTCCATAATCTCGGATTTGCGTAACTCGGGGAGAATCTGTGCACTATTGTAAGGGAGCATTTGTCACAGTTCCCCTCTGACTCCCTTTGCTGGATATGCACCGACTTGTGTTGAGGGGAATCCCATCTTGGATCCCCAGTTGTTTTAAGGTGCCAGAGATTGAATGGAGCCAGTCACTGCTGCAGTCTTGGGGTTCCTAGGCACACAATAGGGTGCAGGCCCTCTGCCTAGTGCCCTTTCTGGAGAGCTAGAACCTGCTATCTAGCTGCCCAGTCCCTGGGCTCAGGGATGACTTTTCAGACTCTGTCATAGCTTAAACACCCCCTGTCCTAGAAACAGTGTGAGCCTTCTGGGTTACAGCTGAACTCTCCCATAGGGCCACACAGCATGTGTAAAGAATATAACACACAGAGAGAGACACTCTGAACAGGAATCTAACACAGCAGAGCGAACACTTCACCAGTAAAGCACAAGCTCATTTAGAAAAGGACCCACATCCTAACTTCAATGGGCCTCACTAGCTCATCCTTTTCTTGAGAGTCCCCTTGTGTATACATCTACGTTCAGAAAGACTGCTCCTCTCCCTCCTCATCTAGCTCCTACATGCAGCTCCTCTCAGTTTGATGCTCAGTTTGAGCATGGCCAGGTAGAGCCCAAATTCAGCAGCTTTTGCCCTTGTATAACCATCTTACTCTCTGTCAGGTGACCTCATGATCAGCCACTGCGGATGGCCAGATACCCCTACCAGGCAACCACTGCTTCCCCCTCCCGCCTCCCGCCCGCATCAACAGAAAGTTTAGATGGGAAATTTTCAACCACCCCCAGCCAGAAACAGATTCAAAGCTCATTGAAGCCAATGAAAAGACTCCGATTGACTTCAGTCAATATTTGGCTCAGTCTGCAGGAGTTTAAGTAGGGATATTCAAAAGGCACCAAACTCCCATTCCAGGGAGTTGTCCAGGGAACTGGATGTCTTACTGCTCATTGAAAATGTGTATTTGCTCATGGGCAGTTGTTGATTGCACTGTGGGATTCCAATCCTGGACCGGTATTAAAGTGTTGAAAGGAAAATAGCATTGGCAGCCAAATGACTTTGGCCCACACACGTATTGCCAGTTTAAGAACATCACAATGTTAATCAACAGAGTAACTTTGATGTCTTTTTATGTTATGACACTATAGCTTCATTCCATTTTGCACATATATGGAAAAATCATAAGTAGTATTCCTAGGAGCACAAGAAGTGGATTTAAGTGATTGATGATTCAGAGAAAACTTCCCTGGACTAACCAGAGCAGATGAATATTCAAATGTCAGTGTGTGAGCAAGCTTGCTAGTGCTATGAATATTGGTAGCCCCATTACACTAGTACTTCATAATGGGTACTAGTACATCACAATCGTACATCTTTATAAATTGATTGGACTACATGTATCCTTTATCTGTCCCCACATCATACTCGCAAGTCAATGGAGTTACTTCTGGGATGAATCTGTCTCAGGGTTTACAAAGTCCAAAGAAAGCCAAACAAAGCAGACCCTTGATATAATTTCATGATCACCAGAGAAACTCTTTCATGGGTTGGAGAGAAGATAAAGAAGTAAATTGAAGCACTCCCATAAAAATGTTCAGGACTGAGATCTATGGTGCTGAACTAATATGCACTGGAGAGACTCCATTGAGCCCAATGGTCAATGGCTCTGGTCCTTAATGAATGACAAGGGGGCTGGTATAGTTTTTTCAGATTGATTTGAATGAGAAGAGGCAGCTATTTTTTTTTATACACAGCCGTTCTCTGGTAGAAGGTGCCACTGTACAAATTGTCTTGGCAAATTGTCTTAACTTCAGTTACACTACAAATAGGTTTACTTCTTCATTACTCTGGCAGAGCAAGTGTTAATATTGACATTATTTCTGTATCATGACTCATATGTTGTTTTCCTAACCATTCCCAATACGTTTTCTTGCCTAATTAGATAATGACAGAATTGCTCAAAAAACAATGTTTTAATGAGGCCCACAGCAGCTTATTATAATCCATAATAATGGATGCTGTCTACAAAGTTCTCCAAACTTTGGAGAATTATGTCAATATAAACATTACTGGCATAACCAGTGCTGGACAATAGCATTTACTTTTTCCCTTTTTTTCCCCTTTCAATATCTTCACTTTCAGGCCAAAGTCATCTCTGGCATCATTCTTTTACTCCAGGGCTATATTTGGCCTATTGTGTCCAAAGCCATGACAAATCAAACCAGGTCACTGCGGGCGTGAGTCTATGATCCTTGCTCACATTGACTAGCACTTACTCATAGCAGGAGCCCCAATGAGATCAAGTTAAACTCAGTGCAAGTAAAGCAAGATCGGCTTAGGTTCCAAATAAACTAAAAATTTTAATGTGCACAAGACAGACAAGAGGGGGCTTTATCCCATACGTAACAACATGTTAGGGCATCTCAAAACTATAGGCTTGATTCTGATGTCCTTACACTGAATAGCCCCTTACTGTGAGAGTGGTCTCATGGACTCCCACCTGCTGAAAAAGTGTGGGTAAGGGGATAAAAATCTGCCATTAAAAAGCCACGAAACTATGTTAGGGAAATAAGCAGACTCTCTTATTTAATCTGGAAGAAACAGTGCAATCCTCAGAATGTTTTACGTCAATGCAACATAAATACAAATCAGTATTGAAACTGATGGTGAAGTGAAATACAATTGGCCAGATTCTAAGCTAGTGCAAATCAGCATCACCCCATTGATGCTAAAGGGGCAGAAACCCCAGCTAATGTAACTTGATGGAGTGCCACTTAAATTAATGTGGCTATATCTGCAGTGGGTGTAAATCATCTTTGCCCATTGAAATCAATTCCATATGGCTAAATTGAGTGGAAATCCATCAACCTCAACAAAAACCTCACAGATACAGATTGAAATCAATGGCGCTCCAGCTCCAGTTGGTGTAAGCTAGCGTCACTACATTGCAATCAATGGGGCCAGATCCCCAGCAGGTGAAAATCAGCATTAGATCCATTGGTGTTAATGCGTGAGACCCCAAAGTAAATAGGTGGAGCGCTACTGAACGCATTGGGCCAGAACCATAACTAGTCAAAATTGGTGTCATTCCATTGAAGTCAGTGGGGCTACACACATTTATACAAGAAAAGGATCTGGCGCTTATGACCATAGGATTTCCCAAGGCACATAAATGACTTACGGGCAAAAGCCCCTTATTGGGGCAGCAGTCTGGCTTGTTCTATCCAGTTGGCAGATCATGTCCTTAACTTGTAACCTGGTGTAGATATGTAACCCACACACCGCCTGGGTGTGGTGCTCTGTCCCATCTGCTGGCACTGAGACCACTCACAGAGAGTTTAATGAGTCTACCCTACATCCTTAGTCAAGAGCCATGTGGCTTTTAGCTCATGTGGTAGAGGCTCATGTACTAAGCTGCAGAGGTCCCATATTCAATCCCGCCCGCCGAAGACTGGGGCCTGTCGGTGTTACAGATGCACATCAAATTATCCACCCACAGGGGCAAGTGTGAATTGTCTGATGTTCATAGCTTCCCGACATTAACCTTAATCCTAACCATACCCCTGCAGAGTTTGGGGAAGTTCTGGGGCAGACTCTTGTTCCATGACTGAACTAACCTGTAGAAGCTACCAGTTCCCCTCGGTCTCATAGAAACATGGGGATTGCTAGACAGGATCAGACACAAGGTCTATCTAGTCCAATAGCCTGTCTATGACAGTGGCTTATACCAGATACTTCTAAGGAAAGCGGAAGACGATCATAGTAGGCAGATATGGGATAATCTTCTCCCAACATTAGGTCATTGGAGAATGAAAATAGTGGTATATTAGGTGATGGTCTGTTTCCATCTTGGCATTTTGTCAGAGGCCCATGCAGTGGTTATTCTGACATTGTTTAACCAGTTCTCCCTAAGAATCATCTGCACTGTCAACTTTGTCCACAACCCTCCCTGACTTTGTATAGGTCCATATCTGAGTCTGCACTGGGATCAGAGTGAACTTCACATGATCTATGAGTTTGATGGAAATATTTTCCACATACCAGGCCCTGAGTTCTCTCTCTGATCCCACAGGATTGACATGTACTGTTCTCTGCAGTCCTAGCCTCAAAATTCTGTCACGGTAGTGCTAGAATTGAGATTGTGTGATCTTAGCACACCTGGAGTTGAGCACAGTCTAACAAAAGAGAATATAAAATAGATGGGCCTGTATATTTAACAGTGTACTCTATTGAGATGAAATTTCAGAATAGCTCTGGTATTTGTATGATTTCAGCATCCTTTTACCTGAGTTTCAATCGACAGAGGGCACCCAACCTAAAGCACTAATGGTAATTGTAATTCACCTTTAAATCAAGAATAAGAGGCCTGTGATTTACAAACAGAATCTCATGAGGTCTAGCCTTACTGAGTACAACAAACTGCAGGCGCCCTCTAAGTAGAATGCTGGAAGTGTGCTACTCCCATAATAACCCAGTGGTCGGTGGATTGAAACCAGGGTCAGCTAGCCCTGGCCTGTTTATTATTTACGAGTATAAAATGGCCATGACGAAAGTTAGTCTGGAAAGTGGAAGAAAGTTTCTAACCATCAGAGAAGGGAGGTTCAGGAACAGCCTCCCACTCGAATTAGTGGAGTTATACAACGATTTAAAGTGGAGCTGAATAAGTTTATGAATGGGATTATATCACGTTGCTGCCTGCAACAGCAATAGACTGGACTCAATGACCTCGGCGGGTCACTTCCTGTCCTATGTTGCTCTTGGGATTGCCAATATTAACAAGCCTGCGTTGTGCACAATCATTTTTGTGCAATTCAAAGAAATGGTGCAATCCGAGAAATCAGGATGGTGACCCAGAGAACTTGCCCCCTCTCTCACAGCTGTTTATTGATTTTTAAAAAAATCAGTAACTACATTTATTGAGAAAATATCTTCCTGTATATCATCCTTCTAAAGGCGTCCTTCACTCCATGTTTCTAAGGCTGTAGATCAGAGGGTTCAGCATTGGGAACACAGAGATGACATTGTTTTGGTCCAAGGTGTAGCCAAAACTGGGTCGTAAATACATAAAATCAGACTTCTGTAGAAGCTAGTGACAGCTGTCACGTGAGAGGCAAAAGTACAAATGGGTTTGAGTGGATCTTCAGGATGGTGTATTAAGAAGATGGCCTGAAACATAAGGCCGTGTATCAGATTCCTGGTGTGAGGCCTAAAGCCTGAGCTAAAGTAACCAAAACTTTGCAGATCTAAAGCAAAGCCAAGCTGTGAGCAAGAGGCAGGCCCCGTTCTCAGAATCTGGCAAGAACAGGGCTGATATTGCAGAATCACACGTGCTTAAGTAGTGCTAGGCACAAGTATATATACGCCAGCACATTCCAGAAAGGCAGTACCAGAACACCTCCATACCAACCACATGCCCCAGAGATAACAGGAGCACACTGACCCATCCTAAGGATAAGGTCAGGATGACAGCATGATGGATAGGGATGTTTTAATCAAACCAACTTGTACAAGATAATGGGCAGCCCTTGGATCCGTCAATGGGTGACACCCGAATACGTCAGAGGGTGTCACTCTGATACATCAGGGGCAATACGTCACTTGTTTGTATTTGTGTATAAAGATGTATCTCAGAGGGAGTGTCTTTGGCCAGCCTAGCGAGCAGTGAGAGTCCCACCACTGACTGAGTTGCGTCCATTGACACAAGCATACAGGTCTGACAATCCATCCAGATACTATTACTGTGCTCTATTGACAGTAAACCTGGCCAGGTGCCTTCACTGAAAATTGAGTCTGTGGATTTCTTGGGCTGTTTAATTGAGGTCTGCTATCTCCACAGAGCTGGGACAGCACACTGAACGAACACACACGCAGCCAACATCTGACCACAGGTGGCGACGAGGCTGTACATATAAGAGACTAGAAAAAGTAGCATAGTAATCTTGACAAATATAGTCAACAAGGTGAAATGAATAACATCATTGTGTTGTGTATGTCAGAGCAGGACAGCTTAAGGATGGGGAGGGATGTCAGAGAAGAAATGATTGCTGACCCTGGGGTGAGAGAAAGACAAGCTGAATATACAAATTGTTCGGGCCGTTGAATTCACAAAGACACAACAACTATCAGCACACAGAGTGTCCTGGACATGATGACCCTCTAGAGCAGTGGGTTACAGATGACTGTGAAGCGGTGAGAGGCCATGGTGGCCAGGAGGCATCATTCATTGGTCACAAAGACACAGACAAAGAAAAATTGCACAGCACACTCAGTGAATGAAATGATTCTATTACTCTCTGCTACAGAAGTCATGAGCACCTGAGGCGCAATGACAGAGGAATAACCAACATCTACAATGGACAGATTACTGAGGAAGAAGCACAGAGGGGTGTGAAGATGGAGTCAATCCTGATTAAAACAGTCATCCCAAGATTCCCTACCAGTGTGATAACATAGCTCGGTAGGAACAACATGAAGAGTGGGACCTGCAGCTCTGGGTGGTCCATGAATCCCAGAAAAATCAACTGTGTCACCATGGTATGAGGCGGGGTGGGTGGGAAATCTAAATTTGCAAATAAACTGGAGCCAAAAAGGGAGCATGTGTAGATTCCTTGTAACAACTCTGACTGCTCCTGTGAAATAGTGTGTCTTGGGGAATGTATTATGGGTTATGCACACACTTCGCCCTGGAGCTAGTGCACTGTCCCCTTACAGAAACGCAAAACACCGTGCATTGTTTTGCATTCAATTAAATATGTGCAGAGATCCCACCACAATACGAGAGACTGTCCAAATCTGAATCGTTCCCATGCCAGAAATATCCCTTAGGGCACAGGGCTTTGCCATCCATGTCTCTCCTGCCCACCCTCTCTGTTGTTAAATCAGATTAGTTTGGAAAGGAAGTAAATCATCTCTTGTAAATGTATAGACAATAATGAATGGTGTAGAACTTTTTCATTTACACTGGTTTTCTCTTCTGGCTCCCATCAATGTCAGTGGGAGTTGATGGCACTTGGCATCACTGAAACTCAAAGCAAAGGTCTTACAAAGGATCTGTGTCTAACGTTGGGAATCCCCAGCAGAAAGATGTTGCAGGGCTAATATGTACCTGTAGAGACATTCATGTCATTGAATGTCTTTTTTTTCTTCCTGAAGGCTAGATTTTAAATGGAAAGATCTGCTCAACTTCAGAGAGTCACTAGCACCAAAGGGCAATGATACATGTAGATGACCATAAGTGATAGCTAACATAAGGACCGTAGCAAGTTCTAAAAATCGTTTCCCCCGCCCTCATTGGGTTTATCTATGCGCCATTCCAAGGTGTAATTTCAGCTTGGGTATTCCTCAATCTCTACGGAAGTGGTGTAGGCCCAAAAACCTAACTTTGACAATTGTTTTAAAGGATAATTATTTTAAGTGGTAATATTATAAGTGGGTACAAAATAGACATAAGTGGGAAAAGAATTTCCTGTCTCCTGAACATATTCAAGATTTCAAAATATTTTCCCATTCTACATTGGGATGAAACCAGGTCTTCTGCAAAAACTTCACAGAAAGTGGGAGATAGAGAAGCTTGACCCATGAATAACCACTAGCCCAGTGGTTAGGGTACTCATCTAGGTTAAGGGATGAACTGGTGGATTTTCAACAGTTCCAGGGAGACTAGCTGACAGTCACTAATGTGACTTGGCCCTCCAGATAAGCCCCGGATACTACCACTCAAAATGCCACCAAGCAATTGCCTGGTGGGTCAGGATGACTTGACCACCACAGAAAAGGTTGGGGGAGAAAGGATGCTGGAGAGAATGTCATAACACTTATAGAAAGGGGGGGCATCAGTTTGTCATCATCCATGTCCATCACCTGCAGTACCATTCCCCATAGCTCTCTTCCCTCTAGGCAAACCCACAGTTTCTTGTGCATGCTCTTCCCCGGGCCACACCTAACTCTCCCCAAACTCACTAACTCTCCCACCAAGCTGATCACAACTCCTTCTTCCCCATTCCAAATCAGGCACTTGGACTTGGGTCTCTCACATCCCAGATCAGGCTTACAATCACTGGGCTATCAAGATAGACTTTCTCTTTGTGTGTCCCAATGAATCCTTTATTGTTCATCCAACAGGAGAGATTGAGAGACAGAGATGCACCATAGAATAGAAAACAGGGCAGACATTAGGGCACTCACATGTGATATTGGAAACATAGATCTATTTCCCTGCTCTTAATTAGGCAGAGAAGTGACTTGAATAGGGGTCTCCCACATCCCAGGTGAGTGCCCTGCTAGCTGGGATTTGGCTATTTTGGAGTTGCTCTCTCTATGTCTCTGGAGTTTAATCACAAATTCCATCCTGAACCTGAGAAATGTTGAATCAAAACTGAGACATTCCAATTAAAAGATTCCTATTTGGCAAATCCATATTTGTGGGGGAAAATCCATTTTATTAAAAAGTTCCCAGCCAGCTTGACTGCAGAGAATGGAAAGTGCCCACTTTGTAAGCAGCTGTTCAGTATTTTGTTTTAGCCTCATCATTCAATGTATGGGCCCAGGTGTGACGGAGAGCTGGGCAAGAGCTGCTGACTCAGCCCTCTGTCACGCCAGCTCCCATTAAGGGAAGCAAATTGGAGCTGGCTAGAAAAAACTGCACCAAGTTGGTGAATGGGAGACAGTTACCCACCCAATTAGCCTGGGGCTATAGAAAAGGCTGGGAGAACAGCCGCCAAAAGTGGGGGAGAGTAAGGGAGTGGAGGCAGAGATAGTGCATCTCTCCTAGGTTGACATGGGAACCTAAAGCTGTGTATGGTGAAAAGGTGGTGGGAACACAACCTGTAAATGAATGACACCAGTGATTATTGAACCCCAGGGTCTCCTAGGGACATTGTCAGCCTGGCAGGAGCTAAGAGGGCCCTGCAGAGCCCTTCTACACCAGGCCTTATTTAAACTCTTCCAGCCTTGCTCTGGAGACAGAATTCATAATTTGCTCATGTGCTTTTCCAGGGTGTTTATTACTGTAGTGTCTGAATTTATTTTCAAAATGCCCCTGTGAGGTAGGGAAGTGAGGCACAGAGAAATTAAGGTCAAAACTTGCCACTAATTTTGGGTGCCCAATTTGAGACCCTGCAACAGCCCAGAACTGGAATTGCTGGGAAAATCCCCTGCTTAGCCCCTGGAATCCCTGGGATGTTGCCTTCCCAGGGCAGATGGACTCTTGGGGGGATTAAACTGGGAAGCTCTAGCAAATCTCGATTGATCCTGTGTGAGCAGCAATTTTTATAGGGTCAAATTTGGGCAGATTTTCATCAGATTGGCATAAGGCACCACCCTGTCAAATTTCACATCACTGCTGCAAAGCTTGGGGTCACCAGAGCTTTTCAGAGGAAAAGTCATCTGTGGTGGAGTGGTTTTTTTTAATGTGGGCACAACAATGTCTTTTCCCCTAGCTTTGGTCTCAGAAATGGCAGAACAGGCTGAAACTTTCCAACAAAATACATTTCAATCTGAGGCAGGCAGCAGCCTTTTAAGTCAGGTCAATACACCGACAGGAAGCATGTCAATTTTGGAACGTCCACATGTTTCATGCTGATCAAAAATTTGAAAACCAAAGATTTTGACATTTGCAAATGGACATTTTTCAGAATTTCCATTCTGTACAAAATGTTAATATTTTAACTTTTTTCCTTGATTTGTCAACATTGGTTTGCATCCCAAGTCAGTTTTTCCCATGGCATGGAAATTCTGAATTTCACTCAGCTCTGCCCTGTAGAATAGGCTCAGCTACAGCAGGGTAAAGCTGTTTTGTTCTAGGGTAGCACGAGGGAGAAAGCACTGATGCAATGTGATAGGTAGCTTTGTGGTGCAATGGCTAGTCCATGATCCCTGCTAATGGAGGTGGAGATGCACAGATTGGGGATTCACCTGAGTCAATCCTTTCAACATTTCCTTTATGGCCTGTATTATGCAGGAGGTCAGACTAGCTGGTTACAATGGTCCTCTCTGGCCTATAATCTGTGGACCTATTCAGTATATGGCACCTTTATATTGATATAACTTCATCCACACTGATGCTTATACCAGTATAAGTATATCAGAGGAGAAGCACATCCCTAACAGATATAGCAACACCTGTAAATCTTTCGGCTGTAGGCCAGATCTAAGTGTTGGCACATGGCAGAGATGAAACCTGTACTCCTAAATCTAATTGACACTTTGGGCATCTCAATCCAGAACCAGGCCCCATTGCTATTCCTGAAATCACCTCTCAGCTGAGGCCAAACTCCATAGGTGCCTAAACTCACTTGGCACCTACATTTTTGCAGTAAAAGCTCCTTTGTGCCTGTTTCTGCCTCTGAGTATGCACACAGCTACTTCTTTCTGAGCATCCAGATGCCTACCCCTTCCACCTCAAAGGAGAAGAGATTTCACCAGGGGTCTCCCACCTCTCCTGTGGGCACTCTAGTTGCTGAAATATGGGATATTCTGGTGTGGTTCTCCCTCGATCTCTCCTGTTAGAGCTGTTCTATTTTGGAATCTGTGATTTATTATCCCCAGCCTCCAGGAGACATCAAAGACATTTTAATGATCTCTTCTGACATTCTATCAGGGGGTAGCCATGTTCGTCTGTATCCACAAAAACAACACGGTGTCCGGTGGCACCTTAAAGGCTAACAGATTTATTTGAGCATAAGCTTTTGTGGGTAAAAAAACCACCACTTCAGATGCATGGAGTGAAAATTACAGATGCAGACATTGTTATCCTGACACATGAAGAGAAGGGAGTTCCCTCACAAGTGGAGAACCAGTGTTTGCAGGGCCAATTCAATCAGGGTGGATGTGGACCACTCCCAATAATTGATGAGGAGGTGTCCAGTCTGGCCAATGTACATGGCAGTGGGGCATTGCTGGCACATGATGGCATATATAACATTAGTAGACGTGCAGGTGAATGAGCCCCTGATGGTTGGCTGATGTGGTTGGGTCCTCTGATGGTGTCACTAGTTGAATAGGGACTGGGAGTGGCTGGCTCACTACAAAAGCAGCTTTGCCTCTCCTGGAATTGACACCTCCTCATCAATTATTGGGAGTGGACCATATCCACCCTGATCGAATTGGTACTTGTGAGGTAACTCCCTTCTCTTCATGTGTCAGTGTAACAATGCCTGTATCTATAATTTTCACTTCATGCATCTGAAGAAATGGGGTTTTTTTACCCACAAAAGTTTATGCCCAAATAAATCTGTTAGTCTTTAAGGTGCCACCGGACTCCTTGTTGTTTTTCTGACATTCTGAGGTTCATGCTGCTTCAGGGATTTTGTCCCTAGTTGCCACCGAACCAAATAAAAACCCCTTGTGTCAGCCCCACACCATTCTACTGGGATAAGTGATAACATACCTCTTTCTCCACAGGTAGGCTTAATCCACTCAGCTCTGACAGAATAGGAAGAAATATTCTCTTAATCTTTTGCTTTTGGACTTTAAATTAGATTCCCTGTCATCAGCTTTTCAGATATTTTGACCTGATATTTATTTTTGGCTTTTCTGCTTCAGACTAATACACAGTGGGAAAAGGTACATGAAGCTACAGGATTGCTTATGTTGACGGTATCTATTTGCAGAAGAATCAAATAGTGTAAGATAAATAACAGACAGGGAAAAACATAAAATATAATCTCTTGTTTTCTTTTGTCTTATTTTGCCATCTCATTTATTTAGTCTCAAATGTCGTCTTTCGCATGAAGAATTGTGGTGTTAACTCAACAATTCTCGAGAGGATCTGGTGCTGCAGTGACAATTTTCAGAACTGAAGTTCTCTATTTACACACTGAATGGGTACAGCATAAATTAAAGGCAACTCAAGATTCCAGTCTACAATACTACATCTCCTTCTGACAGTCTGCAGGTCAAGGCAGATACACAACAGTAGGTAAGAGGATCAGACCCAGAGTCCTCAGAAAACTTTGTCACACACCTGGTTCTGTGCCTGGTTTGGGGAGGAACATAATATTTCTGTCTCCACTTAATATCACTTGTAACACAATGCTCTTGGTTCTTGTCATTGGCACTGGAGATGAAGTCCAGGACTTCAGGATCTGAAAAAACGAACTACCTGATTTAAAATGCCTCTGTTTGTTAGCTCTGCGTGGTCCAGTCTCTGGAGAAGGACAGAGAGCTATGAAGTATGAGTTTAGGTTACAAAATCAAGCACCTTTATCAGCTCTATATTTAATAATCATAAAAAGAATCGGACATTTACTACTGGAGGAGCTGGTGGTGTTTTCTGTATTAGGTTACCGAGCACTTTCCATTCAAACAGATTCTTGTTTTTGAGAAGCTAAAACACCTCCATTGTTTGCAGCAAGTTTTTGAACTTCAGTTGGGAGAAAGCCCTTGGACTTGAGAAGAGCATTTTTGTTTGTTTGTTTTTTTTTGTTTTCCCCATGAAATTCTCTTCAGGTTTAGCTGAGTTTTAGCTTTTGATAACCACTGTCACCATTTTTTGTTTCAGTTGTGAGCAAAATTTGAGCTTCCGGCTAGTATAACACCTGTATTCTAAACAGATGGGCCCGTGTTACCACCAAAAAAAGCAGCAGACATTGACAATGTTACACCTGGAATAGTGACTGCTTCTGGACCTTCTCAACCAGAGTTGACTGGAGCAGGAGAGAGCCACCTCTGCATTACATATATGGCCCAGTGGTTCATTCCCCTCTCTGGGGATTTTACGTGGTCAGGCTCTCCCTCAGTTTCCCCAGAGGAAGAGAGGCAGAATACTGTGTCAGGCTCTCCACAGATCCTACACATCTCCCTGGTCATCTATAGGAAAATAGCTTGCTCTTGCAAAGGCCTGTAACAGAAGTGGTGGAAGTCTGTAATGCAGTGCAGGTGGTTACAGGTGCAAACCAAGAGGATGCAGAATGGAGGTGTTGTGACAGAAATGAGTTTTGTCTTTTTAAAAACCTAGGAAATTACATAGAATCATAGAATCATAGAATATAAGGGTTGGAAGGGACCCCAGAAGGTCATCTAGTCCAACCCCCTGCTCGAAGCAGGACCAATTCCCAGTTAAATCATCCCAGCCAGGGCTTTGTCAAGCCTGACCTTAAAAACCTCTAAGGAAGGAGATTCTACCACCTCCCTAGGTAACGCATTCCAGTGTTTCACCACCCTCTTAGTGAAAAAGTTTTTCCTAATATCCAATCTAAACCTCCCCCACTGCAGCTTGAGACCATTACTCCTCGTTCTGTCATCTGATACCATTGAGAACAGTCTAGAGCCATCCTCTTTGGAACCCCCTTTCAGGTAGTTGAAAGCAGCTATCAAATCCCCCCTCATTCTTCTCTTCTGCAGGCTAAACAATCCCAGCTCCCTCAGCCTCTCCTCATAACTCATGTGTTCCAGACCCCTAATCATTTTTGTTGCCCTTCGCTGGACTCTCTCCAATTTATCCACATCCTTCTTGAAGTGTGGGGCCCAAAACTGGACACAGTACTCCAGATGAGGCCTCACCAATGTCGAATAGAGGGGAACGATCACGTCCCTCGATCTGCTCGCTATGCCCCTACTTATGCATCCCAAAATGCCATTGGCCTTCTTGGCAACAAGGGCACACTGCTGACTCATATCCAGCTTCTCGTCCACTGTCACCCCTAGGTCCTTTTCCGCAGAACTGCTGCCTAGCCATTCAGTCCCTAGTCTGTAGCTGTGCATTGGGTTCTTCCGTCCTAAGTGCAGGACCCTGCACTTATCCTTATTGAACCTCATCAGATTTCTTTTGGCCCAATCCTCCAATTTGTCTAGGTCCTTCTGTATCCTATCCCTCCCCTCCAGCGTATCTACCACTCCTCCCAGTTTAGTATCATCCGCAAATTTGCTGAGAGTGCAATCCACACCATCCTCCAGATCATTTATGAAGATATTGAACAAAACCGGCCCCAGGACCGACCCTTGGGGCACTCCACTTGATACCGGCTGCCAACTAGACATGGAGCCATTGATAACTACCCGTTGAGCCCAACAATCTAGCCAGCTTTCTACCCACCTTGTAGTGCATTCATCCAGCCCATACTTCCTTAACTTGCTGACAAGAATACTGTGGGAGACCGTGTCAAAAGCTTTGCTAAAGTCAAGAAACAATACATCCACTGCTTTCCCTTCATCCACAGAACCAGTAATCTCATCATAGAAGGCGATTAGATTAGTCAGGCATGACCTTCCCTTGGTGAATCCATGCTGGCTGTTCCTGATCACTTTCCTCTCATGCAAGTGCTTCAGGATTGATTCTTTGAGGACCTGCTCCATGATTTTTCCAGGGACTGAAGTGAGGCTGACTGGCCTGTAGTTCCCAGGATCCTCCTTCTTCCCTTTTTTAAAGATTGGCACTACATTAGCCTTTTTCCAGTCATCCGGGACTTCCCCGGTTCGCCACGAGTTTTCAAAGATAATGGCCAATGGCTCTGCAATCACAGCCGCCAGTTCCTTCAGCACTCTCGGATGCAACTCGTCCGGCCCCATGGACTTGTGCACGTCCAGCTTTTCTAAACAGTCCCTAACCACCTCTATCTCCACAGAGGGCTGTCCATCTCTTCCCCATTTTGTGATGCCCAGCGTAGCAGTCTGGGAGCTAACCTTGTTAGTGAAAACAGAGGCAAAAAAAGCATATGCAAAACTATATTAACAGAACATCATTTAGGTTGTCTATTCAGTCACACAAAAGTTAGTCTGCCCTATACACTGAATAAGGCAGGGGTCCAGTGGTTTTAAGAAAAAACAGCATGTGATAATGCAATTAAAGACTATCATAATGCAAACACCCAAGAGGGCAGAATTAAGGTTGCATAGGCAACCACAAATCTGGCATTTCCTAATTTTCAGTTGCTGAAGTTTTCAACCGTAAAGACTTTTTGAGCAGGGTTGGTTTTTTTGGTATGTTTTATTTTGGGAGGCCGGGGGAGGAGGGGTTGATTCACAGTATGAATATTAAGAACAGTTACATTAGGTATGATACAGACATTTGCAAGGGATGTAAACCTTCAGGCTTCAGAGCATGAGGCAACCACTAATTGCCTGGATGTAGGATGAAAATACCCCTATAGGCCTGTTATTGAATAACTTCCTACCGTGAGGGCTTTGCCCCTTTCCCTGAAGCACACTGCAAAGACTGCCAATGCATAGTCAATACTCAATAAGATGCATCATTTGTCTGATCTGGTATGGCAATTCCTAAGTTCCCTATATTGACTAAAATTTTCATTTTTTTTTACTTGTCTAGCAGAGATGTAAAGAGAGAGGGAATATGCAGAATATCGAGACCTCTGTTTTTTCCAGTAACTAGGAAACTCCCACATTATCTCCAACTCATTTTCTTTCTATCCTAAAGATTACAAACGGGCATGAGATGCTTTGCGCCCATCAGCACAGATCTCACATTGTGTTACCGTGTCACTGGCCAGATTCTGATCTCAGTCTCACAAGTGTGAAGGTAGAGTAGCTCAGCTGAAGTCAATTAGTTAATGAGGAGTCAAACCAGCCCATAACTTCCTCCACCAAATACAAACCACAATGGAATTTACTGAGTGTACACCTACACCATGACTGGTAAGAAATGTCATTATTATTATCTTTTGAGCATCTCTTTGTGAATGTGACAGTGAAATTCCATAGAAACATAACGGCCATACTGGGTCAGACCAAAGGTCCATCTAGCCCAGTATCCTGTCTTCTGACAGTGGCCAGTGCCAGGTGCCCCAGGGGGAATGAACAGAACAGGCAATCATCAAATGATCCGTCCCCTGTCGCCCATTCCCAGCTTCTGGCAAACAGAGGCTAGGGACACCATCCCTGCCCATCCTGGCTAATAGCCATTGATGGACCTATCCTCCATGAGCTTATCTAGTTCTTTTTTGAACCCTGCTATAGTCTTGGCCCTCAAAACATCTTCTGGCAAGGAGTTCCACAGGTTAACTTCGTATTTATCCCTAGGAGATGCATTTTCTCATTTCTAGGCTCTGGGAATCTGAGAGTCAAAAGTAACCATAGAATCAGTTACAGTCCACACCACTTACAAATGTTAGTACCTCTGAGAGGATTTGTAAGAGGGAGGAAAAATAATGCACATGGTGACAAAGAATGTCTGTAAAACATAGACTGACTCCAATAGGACAGTGACACTTTAAGGCTGCATAGACAGTGATACCAAACTTTTCCGCTGGGGCTGCCTCATAGTAGGCACCTAAATTTCTATTTAGGCACCTATATAAAAGGGGCACTGAGCATCCCTTGTGCCCTTTGAGGTCGTTTGGATTAGGAAGAGAAAATCAATGACCATGAATAAACTCTATAGCATTGATTATTTGCGTACACTGATAGCAGATTATTTGCCTCCCTTCTAAACTAAACACTCCCAATCTATATATCTCTTATTTTATAGAAGATTTGACCCACTGGATGGTTTCATGCATATTAACACAGAGTATACAATATTTCTGTAGCTGGGTCATATCCTATCTCTAATGGAAAGCATGTGGGAAATACAAAGAGAACATTTCCTAGGAGTGTCCTTTGATGTGTTATGTTTATACACTGTTTCACAGGAACAATCACAGGGATTATGAGGGATCTGTACTCAATACTCTATTGGCCCGTGATTAACTGTAATCCTTATTTTTATTTTTCACCAGCAGAGGAGAGAGTTTCTGGAATAAATGGCAGAGAGAAATCACACCACGGTGACAGAGTTCATTTTCGTAGGATTCACAGATCATCCAGATCTACAGATCCCCCTCTTTATGTTGTTCCTAGTGATGTATGTGGTCAGCCTGATGGGGAATCTTGGGATGATAGCGTTAATCATGGTTGAAACCCGACTTCATACCCCCATGTACTTTTTCCTAAGCCAGATGTCCATTGTAGATATTGGATATTCCACAGCCATAGCTCCCAGGCTGCTCATGACCTTGGTAGCAGAGACGAGAACCATTCCTTTCATTGAGTGTGCGGCCCAACTATTCTTCGTCTGTTTTTTTGTGACCAGTGAATGTTGCCTCCTGGCTGTGATTGCGTATGACTGCTTCAAAGCTATCTGTAATCCACTGCTCTACAGAACCATTATGTCCAAGAGACACTGTGTCCCGTTGGTGGCTGGCACATATGTCTGTAGCTCTGTGAATTCAATTGTGCAAACTCTATTTATATTCAGTCTGTCCTTCTGCAGCTCCAGTGTTGTCAACCATTTCTTCTGTGACGTGCCCCCCATGCTGAAGCTGTCTTGCTCCGACACCCAGGTCACTGACCTTGTACTTTTCACTTTCTCGACTGTAATTGTCATGACTACTTTCCTGGGTGTCCTAATCTCCTACATGTGCATCCTTGTGGCCATTCTCAGGATCCATTCTTCCAAGGGGAGACGCAAAACCTTTTCCACCTGCGCCTCCCACCTGACAGTCGTCACTATGTTTTATGGGACACTGATATGTATATATTTAAGACCCAGTTCCAGCTATTTGATGGACCAAGACAAGGTTACCTCTGTGTTTTATGCCCTTGTGATCCCCATGTTGAACCCCCTGATCTACAGCCTGAGAAACAAGGAGGTAAATGATGCCTTTAAAAGGGTGTTATATAGGAAGATTTTTTCTTGGTAATTATAATCATTATTATATTTTAACCAATAAACAGCAGATAGAAGAATGAATTCTCTGTATCATTATCCTTAGTTCTCTGACTCAGCTACTCCATGTGACGTTACGTTGTATTGAACTGTGTACAGAAAATATAATGTTAGAAATTGCTGTTTTCAAGATCCACGAATGAGGGTCTGTGACACTACGTAGAATTGGCAAGATGCTCTGGCATTTGGCTTAAAGGACAATTGCTGTTGGTCCCAAAACCGATCCTTGAGGAACTCCACTGGTAACTTCCTCCAGCCTGACAGTTTGCCTTTCAGTATGACCCTCTGTAGTCTTTCCCCTTTAACCAATTCCTTATTCCTTTCAATTTTCATATTGATCCCCATCTTTTCCAATTAAATTAATAATTCCCCATGTGGCACTGTATCAAACACCTTACTGAAATCTAGGTAAATGATAAATACAATGGAGGGAGAGGAATTATTTAAGCTCAGTACCAATGTGGACAAAAGAACAAATGGATATTGTAGAAGAAAACAAGTTCTTACTTTTAGTTTGCATGCAACAAGTTAGAGACAGTTTTATTTTTAGGCAATTGCAAGAAGGAAGACAGCCGTTTGGATAGTGTCCGTTTTTATGCTAATTTTTAAAGTATAAACAATGTAAGGCAAATATTTATACCTTTTTATTACATAAAGCTCTGCTTTGTTTATACATTTTTTAAAATATTTTATTTCTTTTAAATATTTTTTTACTACAATTACATTTTATTATTTTAAGGCAAAGTTAAAAACAGCTTTGCTTTGCAATTTTTATTCGCTTGCACCAGTTTTGCCTTGATAAGTTTTGCGTTCTTAGGGGTTAGAGTTAGCCTGACTTTTGCTTTTTTTTTTTTAACAGAACTAAGATGGCTGCACTTAAATCCCTTTTTTCACACTCCCCCCTTTAGTGCTTTTAGCACAACCATCATTTTTAAACTTTTATTTTTTAGACCTTGTATTTTTGATTTTAGATTAAAAGGATCAGGTTTAGCCCCATAACTTTTGGTTGGATGTAACGATAATGCGTAATTAGTATGAACATGAAAGGTAGTTTTGTTGTTCTTGTTTTTTATAACCACAATAACAAATTTTTAAATTAAACAAAAACAATGTGTTTATTGTAATAGTAAGCTAGGGTTATTTTGTAGCCTTAGTTACATAGCACCATACATTATAATTAGTTGATAAGATAAATGCTTTATAGATGGTATGAAAGGCATGTGTTTTAATTTGATATATATTTTGAAGCACATAGAGTTGGCCTTGTAATTTACAGATTTTTTTGAACCTGTGGTAGGAGTGAGTGTAGGGTTTGGAATTGGTCGGGTATGAAGGTGGCTTAATTAAAGGGTATTTGAAGCCTAAGATTTAATTGTAGGACTTAATTTGCAGGCCAATAGATAAAGATTTTTTGCAGCAGTGGTGAAATTAAAATGTATGTTTTGCAAATGGTGACCTTAACGTTTACACAGCTGTAATTTCTCTTAGAAGAGCAGGTGTTTTGTTAGGGTCGCTTTTTGTTTTCTACTTTTTTAACAAACGCTGTTATAAACCGTGACAATTTTTTTTGGCTTTAGCTTTTGTGCGCACTGAGGCTGTGGGGGCTTTAAAGGCCAAAAATGTTTATTGGCTTTTTATTTTTATGTAAACACTGGGTGTTATTTTAGGAGCACTGACTATAAATTGGCTAGGCATACCAGGGGAATTAATTTTTTTAATATTACCGTGAATTGTTTCATGTTCTATGCATTTTTTTATGGACCCGGCAGGATTTGGTATGTGGGAGCCCACACCCCTTTCACTGGCCTGTAGGCTTGGAAGGAGCACTGCGAGTGACTGCAACTTTACCCTGAAAACGTTTAAGTTTGTTTTTACGGCCACAGATGAGATGGCACTTTTGAAGCACTAGTAAGGGCAGTGGACCAAGCCTGGTGCTTAAGGTTACTTTGAATGGCTGTTAGCTGGTTATCTGGGAAATTCTGAATGTTTGAACATGCCAGATTTTACTGCATTTTTTTTCGCCTTAGTGATATTTAATACCATTTTTGTTAACCGCTTTTGGGTCCTTGAACTAAGGGTGGAGATAACGTGTAATTTACCAACTTTAGCCTGTACCTGGGTTAACTGTCCTTTAGTAATAAGTCCAGTGGCCTTTTTTAGCTGTTTTAATTTGTTATTATGCTGTTGGCCTTGAAATGTTTTAAATTGCTGCTGCACTCCTGGCACCATTTTATAGGTGTTTTACCAGATTTCCTTTTTCTAGAGGAGACCCAGGGCCTTTGTTGTGCCAAAAGAACAGCAGCCCCCTTGGAGCAGTTTGGATATATAAAATTGACCTGAAACAAGATAGGGCCAAAAAAAATTTACAATTTTTAATGTAACATTAATTACTGTTAATTAGTATTTTAAAACATTTTTTTAATAAATACGATACCACATTTGTTTAAAATTTTTCATGTACCTTTAAGAAGCATTGACATGAACAGCATAGGAAGGGGTATATTGCAATACGGTACAGATTAGGTTATTAATTACTGGGACTATTTTAGTACAGGTAATTTTTTGGTGGCAGAACACACCTTTTTTAAATATGAATTTGATTATTTACTAATTGGGTCACCAAAAACAATAAGGACCCATTTTTTATATATATATACTACAGACCCCTGGAATGGCCATTATATTAACCCCATTATAAAACCCACTAATTTACATTTTAAATTCTTTAGGCTTATTTGTAGTCATGTGATATACCTTTACTTTTACTGACCGGTTTGTTTTATTTAATTGTTTGCTTATATGGGATATTTTGAATGTTAAAAATATTTTTAAACAATATTTAAATAAATTACTAAAGTGGGAAGGCCTTGGCTATTGGGTGTTATTAGACTATATGGTATTGTCTGTACTGGGATGTGTTACGGGGGATAGTATAGTGGAGAAAATGGTGGGGGCAGTGGCAACAAGGCCCTTCTGGTATTTGTTATTTAACAGCCAATCAGAAAGGACAATACATGCTGAAGATACTTATTTAAAAACACAGGGCGCAGCCAGTGGAATAAAGCCCCACATTTAATTAATACCACTTTGTTAAGCATGGGTTTTACAAGGCTTTTTTGGCTAGTGTATAATTTTTTGTTTTTTTACCAGGGTTAGTTTTTAATGTTTTTTGTGGTTAGGAATTTTTGGATGTTGGCAGTTTTAGCAGAGAGAGCGGGTTTTTTTTTTGTTTGAAGCAGTTGTGGTTTAGTACCATGTAGGGGAGAAGTGACCAGCACGTTACCCTGCAGTGGTCTGGGTTTTTTTAGCAAATGCTGGCTGTGTGGTAATTTCATTACTGGACAAGTGAGCGGTTACTAGCACTTCAGTTTGTTTGTTTGTTAGTTTTGCTGTCCAGAAGGAGGAAAAGCAATACCAGAAGGAGGGAGCGGCTGATTAGTAGTTGAAGTAGAGTTATTTTGAGGCCGAGGGGCTTTTTTGCAGAAAGAAGCATGGGTTCAGGCAGTGAGCTCTTGGCACTTTACAGCAGTGTTGGTAGTTAGCAGGACTTGCTAAGGGCCTTTTTAGCGTGGGGCCAGAGCAGTTTTGTGTTGATGGACCTGTACGTAGACCCAGTTACCTGTTTTTTAACCAATGGCAGGTTGGTTGACATTTCTTGGAGCAGGACTTTTCTTACCTGTGAATACAGAGACCTAACACATTTTATTAATGCCTGGCAGTGTTCTGCAGATTTTACGGCTGCTTGGACCCATTTTAAGCCCCCATTTTTTTCTTGGGGCAGTTAGGTTTTAATAAAACCCCTTATGTATTTTTAGCTCATTTGACTAAAATGTTTATGGCCAAATGATTTTAATGAAATCATTTTTTTGCCTGGATTTATTTGCAGACCTTTTTTTGGAAAAGGGCCCTTTTTTTTTTTTTCCGACTGGCTGCAAAGAAACCAAGAATTTCTTTTTTTTTCCAGCATTTTGTAAAATTTAACTGCTTAACTTTTTTAACAATTATAGAGTTAACCTTATTTTTTTTAAATTACTTATTTTTTAAAATGACACTTAAAATAGTAAAATCTAAGTTAATTAATTGTTCTAGGGATTTAAATTTTTGATGCTTGTAATTAGCTATGCTTTTAAAGTTTTTAACTTTAAAAAAAAAATTGTGTTGCTTGCTTGGGCCCGATTTTGCTTTTTTTGCGGAACCGTTCCTTTTTATGGGTACAAGCCTTGTTTTATTACCACTTTAGCAAGGAGGGTGGGCTTTTTAACTAGCTCCCACCCCTTGGGGTTATTTTTTTGGAAACATTTTTATTTCCAAGGGCTACCCGGGTGGTGGTGTGTGAGGCTGGCCACCTGGGCAGAATGCATGGCCAATTGGCGTTGTCACTGTTTCATGTTTTTTACGGCAGACACACGGCCATTGAGGCATATGCTGAGCACACATGGTTACAATGCAGGGCAGCTTTTTTTTTATTTTTAGGCCAAACTGACTTTTAAATTAACCCTCCCCCGCCTTTATTTTTTTTTTTCATTTAGCTTTAACTAATTGGGGATATGAAAGAGCTGAGAGGGTTAACAATGTAGTTTGGGTAGGGAGGCATTTGGTTGCATTACATTTAGTTTTTAAATTTTGTACTTGAGTTTTTAATTTGGGGAGGGAGTTTTTTGGCTTTTGCACTTGAGACTTATGGAGGTTTTTGTAGCTTTTTTTTTTTTTTTTTTGAGGTGTATGATTTTATTTAAATTGAAGGTACCTTTTAGTGGGAATTGTTAAGAGGGATTATTATGTAAAAATTTTAATTACACAAGGGAGTATTTTGTTCACTTAGCGGCTTATAAAATAGTTTTCCCAGTTTATTTTGTTTGCTGTGTTAGCTGCTTAAAAGCTAAAAAGATTTTTA
The DNA here is from genome assembly GCF_965140285.1 of Lepidochelys kempii. Classification (NCBI taxonomy): domain Eukaryota; kingdom Metazoa; phylum Chordata; order Testudines; family Cheloniidae; genus Lepidochelys; species Lepidochelys kempii. The sequence continues at coordinate 4,604,955 of NC_136385.1, forward strand.
CATACTTTAGGGAAAGGGTTTGCGGGGTAGCAGCTTATAAGTAGGAAAGGCTTTTACTTTTTTGCACTGTTTGCTGGGTCACGAGGTTTGGCTGAACCCTCCCCCCTTATGTTTAGAACTTTTTTACTTAGAGATTGAGGGCCCTGGTGAGCCTGAAGTTTGCTTAAGTCCCAGACCTCGATAACGGCACTTACTTTTTACACATTTATTATTTATTTTTATTTTATTTACTTTGATTTTTAGATGCATTTTTTAATCTATAACCTTCATGTTTTATGTTTGGACGTAATACACCCTTATTGAGGCAGCAAAAATTTTTAGCTTTGATTTGGTTTGACCTCAACCTCATATTGGGGGTGCGGAAAAAAGTTTTTCAGCACCACTTTGCATTTGGCCTTGTTGCATCATAAATAAGTTTGCATGGCGTGAGCCCAAAGGGACAGACAGTCCCATGGTTAGGATTTTTTTTTTGATACCCCAGTATCGATTTTATAGGTTTTTTTTTTTACCTTTTCTTTGGTGCTTTGGGCTTTGAAGGGGAAAGGTTTGTAGTAGTTGCTCCTGTTTTAGCCGGGCATCGTTATCCGAGTCACGGCACCAAATTGTAGAAGAAAACAAGTTCTTACTTTTAGTTTGGATGCAACAGGTTAGAGACAGTTTTATTTTTAGGCAATTGCAAGAAGGAAGACGTCCGTTTGGACAGAGTGTCCTTACGCAAATTTTTGAAGTATAAAAAATGTAAAGCAAGTATTTATAGCTTTTTATTATTTATGTAATAATAAAGCTTTGTTTTGTTTATACTTTTTTATATTTTATTTGTAGCAAAAAATGTTAAACAATTACATTTTATTGTTATTGTAAGGCAAGGTTAAAACCAGCTTTGCTTTGCAATTTTTATACGCTTACCAGTTTTGCCTTTACAAGTTTTGCATTAGAGTTAGCCTGACTTTTGCTTTCTTTTCAACAGAACTAAGATGGCTGCACTTAAATCCCTTTTTGTTACTTCCACAGGAAGTTTAGACTTGAAATTAGATGAAGGTTTCTAACCATCAGAGGAGTGAAGTTCTGGAACAGCCTTCCAAGGGAAGCAGTGGGGGCAAAAGACCTAGCTGGTTTCAAGATTAAGCTTGATAAATTTGTGGAGGAGATAGTATGATGGGTTAACATGATTTTGGCAATTAATTGATCTTTGACTATTTGTGGTAGATGGGGCCTAGTGGCCTGGGATGGGATGTTGGATGGAATGGGATCTGAGTTACCCAGAAAAGAATTCTCTGTTGTATCTGGCTGGTGAATCTTGCCCACATGCTCAGGGTTCAGCTGATTGCCATATTTGGGGTCAGGAAGGAATTTTCTCCCAGGGCAGACTGGCAGAAGCCCTGGGGCTCTTTTGCCTTCCTCTGCAGCATAGGGCACGGGTCACTTGCTGGAGGATTCTCTGCACCTTGAAGTCTTTAAACCATGATTTGAGGACTTCAATAGCTCAGACGCAGGTGAGAGGTTTATTGTAGGAGTGGGTGGGTGAGATTCTGTGGCCTGCACACAACACTCGCCATTAAAGGCGTGTGTTCTGTATGGCTGATGTCAGGTGTGCAGTCCAGAATAAGAGGGTAATATCTTCCTGACTTAAGATCTCCCACAATCATCCATTTGACTTTTGTTGCCAGTAACTGAATGATCTCATTTTGAATGGTTTTCCAAGGTAGTAGTGTGTGTACATTTCTTGGGTGATGACACTTCTTAGAAGCTCCTGGAGTACAGCACCAAACTCAGCCATCAGCTCCACAATTTTAAGGAAGTTTCCATTGTTTGGCACATACAGCTGATCTGAAATGCCACGCAGTGCTAGGTTTTGGGTAGCAAGCATTCTCACAATGGCAAGGAGCCTTTTCCGAACATTTTGCCAGGAAAGAGACTCTGATGCAATCTTCTCTTGATGCTGATCATCTATGGAGGCCTTTAACCTTAGTCTCATCTCAAGCTCTTTCCACTTATGGAATGCTCTCTGGTGATTTGCTGCCTTCTCATGGCATGCCAGATTTCTAGCCAGATTTTTCCAGTCCTTTGTTTCTGTAGAGCCTAAAGAGGCTGGAACATTAGAATGCAGTATTCTCGATTTTTGAATACATAAGCCGTGGCCTCTCCACTTTCTCACCATTGGGGATTTCATGCCAGTAATGTGTTGGATGGGAACTACTATTTTCATTGTCTTTGGGGAACATGAAGTTTTTCACTTGCTGTGGCCCAGGCAGTACAAGGAAGTCCCTCAGGCTACTGCTCAAGTGGGTCCACAGTCCTGGATCATCTAGACTCAAGGAATTCAACTCAGCAGCAGCAGTTTCGTGCGCCTCCACCACACTCTTCTCTGATCTACACTTTTCTTCAGGAACGTGCATGGTTACATCCATTGGAGATGCAGATATGGATGCTGCAGTAGCTGCCAGGTCACCTGCACTCTGACTAACTGGAAGATCAGGTATCTCCTCACCACTCACATCCTCACTGGGGCTGGAAGGCTCACCGTGAACATTTGTGTCTATGTATCTCAGGAGAGCTCCTTCCTGCTTAGATAAAGAAAGCAAAAGAAGCATTTCTCTTTTTCTGAATGCTGCCTCAGAGGGACGTTTTCTTCTTTCACTCATGACTGCTGTTCTGTGCCAGCTATAGTGGCTCTCAACGCTCAGTTGAAGGGGACAAATAAGCAGGCTGGTAGCAGGGCCTGAGTGAGGGAAGAAATCAGCGTCTTAAGGGCCTAACTGGCTCCTACTACCTCAGCTGACTTCCTGTTCTCCTCAGGTAGGTTCAGGGAAGCAGCAGGAAACAGGAAGCTCCCTGAGAAGCTGGGGTTAATCAGTCCAGGCTCCTGGGGATGCTAGAGAGGTACATAAGAGGCTCCTCCTCCTCTCTCTCCCTGCAGCTCCTGCTGAGGTCAGCCTGGGAGGCTGGATGTGCACATTACAGGCAGTAGACTGTCAGGGCAGCATAATCTACTGAAAAACCGTGTATTGCTCATTGCAACCCAAGCTCTCACTGTGTGGCTTTTTGTCCTGCCTCTGTTGCGTAGAGCATGAGCAGAGGTTTATGAGATGGCAGCTGCTGCTGTGGCCAGCCATCTCAGTACCTTTCCCATTGTCTCTCTTCTGGCTGTGGATGCTGGACTGCAGCAGTTCTGCGGAGGTCCCAGCCTCGCTCTTTAATGTCCACTCTCCACTTGCTTGGATGGCGCTTCATGGACCATTGAGTAGCCTCCTGAAAACATCCCAGTTGTGGACACAGGCACCAGCAACCGATTCCCCAAGCCAAACTCCCCTTCGCAATCCAGAGAAACAGCCTGGAGCACAGGGTTTGGCCCATGCTGACTGTAGACACCACAGCTGCTGCACGGTGACTCCTGTGACCCCTCCAGCCCATCAGCACTCGGCTCTCCTGCATTCTGCTGAGTGGCTGAGATCTGAGGGAACAGAAACCCTTTGTTAGAGATGGAAAATCTCTTCACAGAGTCACTCTGTTAATGGCTGCCAGACCTCTTCCCTGTGAAACCCCAAATGTGCAGGCCCTCTGATTCCCACAGGGGAGATCTCTGCTCATTCACTGGTCACCCGTGGCTGCAGTCTCTGACGGGGGGAATGTAGGGGGTCTCTGCAGATGGTCCCTTCTACAGCACCCATAATGGGAGGAGGTTTGGCCTTGTGATGTGAGGCATGGATCTGAGACTTAGGGCTCCTGGATTCTGTGACTCTGGAAGGGGGGCGAGGTCTAGTGGGTAGAGCTGGATTGGTTGACAATGAGTGAGCAGAGCTTGTGCTGAAGGACCCTGGTTCAATCCCCCCCAATTCCTGTGGTGTCTACATGTGGCCAGTGATGAGCTGCCAATCTTAACAACCGGTTCCCTATAAAAAGTTCTGATTTAAGGGATGTGCCCCAGTATGTATTTTTTGTACCAACAGGGTTACCAAATGTCTGTATTTTCCTGGGACTAATTTTTAAAATTTAAAAATTCCTCCTAGACGGCGATTTAAGAACCAAAAAGCCTGACCTGTCTGGGAAAATACAGATGTATATTAACCCTGCGTAAAGTTCTTTTTTAAAAAGATGGGCCTGTACTAGAAATGAGCTCCGTTTCACACGTGCGGGTCCCCGCCACTCCCTGGGGGTGTGCTAGGGTGACCAGATGTCCTGATTTTATAGGGACAGTCCCGATTTTGGGGTCTTTTACTTATATAGGCTCCTATTACCCCCCGGCTCCTACTACCCCCACCCCGTGTCCTGATTTATCACACTTGCTGTCTGGTCACCCTAGGGTGTGCACATGTGTGGGTCCCAGCTGCTCCCTGCCCCCCTCATTGAAGCAGGTGTGCAGGGTTACTGCCCTGGGAACAGCAGGGCACCAGTGGATGTGGGGGTGGGAGCAGCAGGGGGTGGCTGGAGACAGGGGCTGGCTGCGGGCAGGGGGTGCGGCAGGGGGTGGCTGCAGGCAGGGGGAGCGGAAGGGGGTGGCTGGAGACAGGGGCTGGCTGTGGGCAGGGTGGTGGGTGCTCACGGGAAGAGCAGCAGGACGTAGCCCAGGCCCAGCAGAGCAGCCAGGGACCCAGCAGGCAGTAGAGGGAGCCCCAGGGCCAGGGGAGCAGCAGCAGCACCAGGGGCTGGCTGCAGGCAGGGGGAGCGGCAGTGGCTGGAGACAGGGGCTGGCTGTGGGCAGGGGCTGGCTGCGGGCAGGGGGAGCGGCAGGGGGTGGCTGGAGACAGGGGCTGGCTGTGGGCAGGGTGGTGGGTGCTCACGGGGAGAGCAGCAGGATGCAGCCCAGGCCCAGCAGAGCAGCCAGGGACCCAGCAGGCAGTAGTGGGAGCCCCAGGGCCAGGGGAGCAGCAGCAGCCCCAGGGCTCGTGCCCAGGGCCAGGCGGCAGCCCACGTGGCTCCCACAGCGCAGCGCCCCCGGTGGCCGGAGGAGGAATTACATCACTTCCCGGCCGGAGCCCTTCAAAGCCTCAGCGCCCCCTGCAGGGAAGCGGGTTAACAACTGGTTCTAAAATGGCTTCAAAATGTAACAACCGGTTCGTGCGAACCGGCTCCAGCTCACCACTGCATGTGGCCATGACTTTACTTACCTGTCAGTGTAGGTTGTTCAGACCATTCCTGGACACATGGTACATCTGCTGCTGGCCATCCCTGAGATGTAGGTCCTTCATCCACACAAGGACATGGCATATCAAGGTCAATCCAGCAGCTCCCATCTGGTCTTCACCTCTGCAATGGACGGCTAGTCCGACCCTGACCAGAGAAAGACAGGGTGGTGTTCTTCAGCGGAATCTGTTGGAGCTCCCGTATCCCCCGCTCCAGCTCTCTCCCCCACACGCGAAGGAATTTCCGAAGATACCACTGTTGGGGACACTGGGGCATGCCCACTAGGTAACTCGAGGGGATGGAAGACCACGAGTGTCGATAAAGACCCCTCGCACTAGGCCCAGGTGTCCTTGGCCCCCCCTCCTGCCTGGAGGCACTCGCAGCAGCTCTGCGTACTAGGCCCACGTGTCCTTGCCCCAGCCCCGCCTGGAGGCACACACAGCAGTTATGCTAAGAATCTGCAACAATATGTTGCAGAGTCAGACTGCCTGCAACTAAGCAAGGCCAAACAGGGGAAAGATGGAAGAACAATGCTAAATAAAGCAGCTTTATGTATAGTTTAACAAATGATACAGAAAATCAGGGAACTAGCTGGGAACTGGATTGGCTGGCTATATGGATACTTGGGGCAGCTTGCTATTGGATAAGTATGCTGGAAAAAAGAATGTATAAAAGCCTGTGTAACTTCCTGCTCTGTGTGCAGGATTTGAGATTTTATTCTCCCTGTACCTTTTTGCAGCTGCAAATAAACTTTTCTGTTTCTCCACCCCGTTGTGATTATTGGGTGCAGCACACTGGGTAATGAACCAACTCAAGCTGTTGTTCAGCCTCTCGGCACTGGGTGCCGGCAACACCACTAATCATGGATAAACAAAGCAGCCAAGATGAGGTCAGTGTGGGTTGATTTACTGAGCAGACTGGTTCTAAGGGAAGAACAGATTTCTCCCCTGCTCTAGGGAGATTCCCATCGGAAAAGTATCTGATGGTGGGGGTGGGGGCAATGCAAGCCCCCAGCCCCTTGAATGGCAGGAAATCAGGACTCGGGGAGTTAAGGGGTGTCTCTGTCCTGCTGCAGGGAGCAGGCCTGGAGAGCAGAAAGGGCACTAGTGGCGTTGTAGGAAAGAAAGTGACTTCTACCGGTGAAGGTGGCTGAAGCGTCTTGCAGACATTAGTCGAAGATCCTCACACCTCCTTTGGGGATCCTTTTTCCCTAGGAATAAAATAAGGAGAATGACGTGTGAAGCCCAGGTCTGGGATCCAGGGAAAAGGCAGAATCTCAGCCAGGCTACGTGCCAGGAACCTGATCTTTATCCCAAGAACCACAATTACCCAGATGAGGTTTTCTCCCCCATTTGCTTCCAGGTTATTTACTCACAGGATACATTCGCTTGCTTTGCTGTGTTTCCACTCTCTGCATCTGTTCATTGGTTTAAGTAACATTCTTTCAGTTTTTGCTTCTGTTTCCTCTTATTACAGGGTAGCATCTGCTTCGCACCTTCAAAAAATAAATTAAAAACAAAATCCTGATTCTACATTGAAGAGAAAAGTTTCTGAGAATTAGGCTGCAGAACTTTAGTGTCTGCATATGTCATTCACTAGTATTTATTGTGGTGCAGGTCTGATGCAATCTGCCCACCCAAGAATACCCACATGAAGCATGGGGTGCCCTTAGAATACCAGTTAAAAGAGAGAAAGAGAGTGGATTAATAGCGGGGGGGGGGGGGGAATCCAAAAGAAATCCAGTGCATCAGCACTTCTCTTCATCACTGCAGCACCAGTCCCGGGAGCAATACAGGTTAAAAATCTCCATGGTTCTTTCCCCCTAGAACCACATCCGAGCAGAAAAAGGCCTTCAGCCAATTATTTCCTTACACTCTGAATGGGTGAAATTCAGCCCTGTGCAGACAGCCAGGGCAAGGTCTGTGCATCACAGTGGGTTTAAGTGGCCACTTCACTGCCCAGGTGCTGTGAGTCTTCGGTGGCATAGTTTTCATCCTGGATTGGAACAGCCAGTGGGAATCCTGTGAGGTACAGAGCAGAGAGAGGTTGGGGCCACAACGTTCACCTCAGAGGCTGAGCTTCTACAGACTTTTGGGATGTTCCCATCTGAGGAGGATGATTTTGGCCAGCCCTAGTTCAGAGCTTTCAGCACCTCAACCAGTGAGTCTCTGGCACAATTGTTCTAATGTATCTGAACTTTTCAGGCCTTGCCCCCACCTCTGACACCCCTTGTATCTCACCATTGCCCTCTAACAGCCCCTGTCCCTTCTCTTGATCCCTGCCATGCCCAAATACAGAGAGTAGCTCATGCTCCTTCTCTCTTAGACCTTCTTCTTACACAATCCTTCCCTACCTTTTGATAAACTGATCACTGTGCCCTTCCCCAGCTCCTGGAGGAATTGCGGCTCCTCAGGACAACCTGGGAATGGGTGTCTCCTACCTCCGGGTGGGGTGTGTGGTTTTCCATCTAAGCATCCCTGAGAGCCAGTACTTCTCGATTTCACAGGATGAGGCCATGGCTCCCCAAGCCGGGCCAGCTGCAGGCTGCATTGCTGTTGGCGACATGGACAGATCCCAGAACCTGGAAGACAGAGCGGGGAGGAAACCCTTGCTCATTTCCCTTTCAGAGCCCCCTTCAAAGACGGGTCAAGAGGGAAGGAGAGGAGGAAGGGCAGAAAGTGAAGCTGCCCCTGTGGGGAGGGCACTCCTGTGGAACCCAGTCAGTTCCCAGCTCTCCCCCACATTGCTCGGTGTGACCTTGGAGAGGTCACTTCCTCACCTTCATTCCCTGTCTGTAAAATGGGGGTACAAGTCCCCCCCACACACACACAGGAAGGAGAAGGGAGGAGAGACCCATTTTCGGTGAGGGACTCAGACACTCTGGGCACAGATTGTGCCAGAGTGAGGGAAGGGACCCAGAGTTTGCTCCCTAGACCCAGGGGAGGAAGATGTTATCAGAAGGTCAGCAAAGGGGATGGGCCAGGAACTGCTGCCATGGACAGATCTTAGGGATTTGGTCAGTGCCAGGGACTTTGTACCTCCCTTCAGCAAATGGCTTCCCTCTTGTCATCAGCAGTCCATACAGTATCTGAACTCCTTCCAAGTGTCCTGAAGGGGCTCCCTTCATTCTTCTTGCAGGTGATGGATTCGTTGACCCAGGTCGATAGCTGGGAATTTCGGAGAGGTCATTTGTAGCATGACATGAAATCAGTGGGAAATCTACATTTAGCAAAATAAAGGTTTCATTGGCCTTTGCAAATTTGGAACTGATCTGTCCTATCAATCGACGGTACATGTTCAGAAGAGGATGAAGCACGCCATCGTGGTCAGGTAATCTATGAGAGTCAGTTCCATCATGTGGCCATTTGATTCGGTAAAATTCCTGGCAATGGCTGCCCATGGCCAGGGCAGGGTCTCCAGAGGCCTGAAATGCCAAGCAGTTTGGTGCGTGGTGCCTTGCTGAAAGTGCAAAAGTCACATCAGTCAAGCTAAGTCTGAATTTCAGCCCACATCTGGCACCAGCAAATGAAGCAGACCCTGGTGGTCATAGTAGATGCGTCTACTTCCAGGATGAGCACTGAGCCTCCAAATAGGTGCAGTAGTGAAGGCAGTTGTGAGCTGTTTGTGGGCTTTTTGGAACTTGGGTGACCAAACAAACGTGGCCATTATGTGGAGGAGAGCTCTCTTGGGTGTTATTGGCTCTGAGAACCCTGGGCCGAAGCAGCAGTAAAGTGGGTGAAGTCTAGGAAGCGCTGGTCTTCTTGAGGACTTCAAACTTCGTCCCATCTATGAATGGCTTCCACCTTATTTGGATCAATCGTAACATTTTCCGGGGAGAGGATGTAGCCCAAAAACTCTGTGGAGAGTTGGCCGGATGTACGCTTTTCGAATTCTGTGCTGAGACCATGCTGCCGAAACCTCTCCAGGTTCAGGTGTGGTGGGCATGCTGCTCTTGGTTCTCCAAAAAAAAGAAGTCTGTCACCTGAATAGATGACACTGTGCAGATCCACAATGGCCCCAAATACATCACTGATGAAGTGTTGCAAGGACAGGGGACCGTTAGTTAGCTCAAATGGCATGTCTGACAGTTAAAATGTCCATAGTGTGCTTTGAAATCTGCCTTCCATTTGTCCCCTGCCCAAATGAGTGTTAGATTGGAAATCCTCACAGATGAAGTTTGATGAACAACTTTGCAGATTTCCTGCGAGCAAACAATTGTGGGATTCCTAACTGAGGGTTATGGTTCCAAATGATCCTTTTTTTCAGGGGCTGATTGTCTAAAGAGAGACATAGTAGAGTCCCATATTTCTTCTTCCCCAAAAGGGCCTGGGCACCCGTGGGAAACGCTAATTTGCTCATAAACTCTTAGGACCGGTTTTCAAGCCTGTACGCAGGGACAGCCACTAATTCTGGTTCCACCAATGTGTAAATACTGGTGAAGGCAACTTTCAACCAAGGTTGCAGGTCAAGAGGGCAGTCATAGTCCTGGTGCAGAGGCAACAAGTCCCCATTTCTTTCAAAGGTATCCATGTAATCCGGATATTGATCAGGAATGCCGGGTGTCCGAGTCAAGAAGGTGGAGTAGGTCCAGAGGCAGAGGCTGGTTCAAGGAACCCCGATATTTTCAGTCATTTCCATTGTGCAGCTCCAGCAGGGACATCATCGGGCCAGGCTCATGTAGTGAGGCCCTGGTTCACACCTGGTGTGGTGTGTCCCTGTTGCATACAGGCCACTGACTTGCGGAGATCCTGCTTTTCTCCAAAAAGTTGCACCACCTAATGTCACGTACTGCATCTGATAATGATGCCCAGGGGTGGGAGCACAGGTCGCAGCAAGGTGCAGGATTGTGCCGAGGCTAAGAGTGGTACTAGAATCAAGGTCCAGGGACACAGCAGGGTCAAAACCGAGATCAGAGTCCATCGACAAAGCAGAAGCAGAACCAGGGCCAGAGTCTAAATCCATGCCAAAGGTCATAGCCCGGTAGTCACAGAGCAAAAATCAGCCAAGTCAATGTCAAGCCAGAGTCCAGATACAGGCCGAGGGTCAAAGCCGGGTAGTCAACGTCCGAGTGGTTGGGGAAGATCAGGAGGAGAAGGCAATGCTGGAGCGGGTCAGTGGAGGGCCTGGAGCGGGGCTAAAGAAGGGCAAGGAGATATGGAATCAAGATGGGCAGGCAACATCTGGAGCCAAGAAGGGTCACGCCAAAGTCATAATCAGAGACCGGAGCCAAGGGTCAAACCAGAGTCAACAATGAAGAACCGGAGGGCAGGGCAGGACAGGGTGGTGCATGCAGGCGGGAACCAGGATGACTTACAGGTTCTCCTAGGCACTGCCCAGCTGGATCCCTAGAGACCCCTAATCGGGGGACTCCCTTCCTAGGAATAAAAGAAGGAGAGCAAGATGACAAAGATGTCTCTGACCCTGGGGTCCAAGCCAAGGGGAGCTCCCACCCAAGCATTGTGCCAGGACCCCATCACCCTCCTGGTTCATTTCACACTCAGAGACCCGACCCCCCAGCAGGAGGGGAGAATAAAGGGCAGAAAGTGAAGTTGCCTCTTGGGGAAAGGGACTAGCCTGGGATCCACTCCAGTTCCCAGATCTACCCCCAGGAGTATGTGACCAGGATCGCAACCCTTCTTCTGTGTCTCAGTCCCCACCTGCCAGATGGGGAGGATCCTTCCTTGCCCCAAGGTGTTAGGGGGGAGTTTCATTCCTGTCTGGGAAGGGTTCAGATACTATGTGTGTGGCTTGGGCCCCAGGTGGGGGATGGTCAGACATTCACTGCGACGGGGCAACATGGGCCATGGGGAGGTCTGAGCAGTGACGACAGGGGAGGGCTCCACATCGGGCCACCCCTCCCAGACTGCAATGGTTACTGAGGATAAACCCTGGCTCTCGATGCTCCCATTTCTGGGCCAGTCCCATGGCCCTGAAAGCCTGATGCTTCTGAAACTGGCCTCTGGGCATGGGGGCAGGGACTGTATCTGGCCTGGTCCCAGCTCCAGCGGTCAGGGTGGGGCAGGGTGGTGAGAGTGAGCTGCTCGGCCTGGGTTTCTCTCAGTGCTGTGGGGTTTATGGCCCCTCCCCCTAGCCCTTCTCCCCCAGGCACAGCAAGAAAGAGCATTACCTGCGGCAGGGAGTGGGAGCTTCTGGGCATGGGAAGGGGAGGCCCTTCAAGGCTGTCCCACGGAGCACAGCCCCTGCAGCGCTTTGGGCACCTGGCGCAAGCACCGGATGTAAAACAGGTGCACCATGATCGCCGATGTCACGTCCTCCTGCTGTAAGGGAACAAGGATCCGTCAGAGCCTCCGACACCCATGGCAATGAAGGGCATGAACGGCACTGGGAGCAAGCAAAATTTCCACCCCAACCCTCCCCACATCCAAGGGACAGATTCCCGCACCCAACCCTCCGAGACGAAATCTTGTCTCCTCTCGAGTGACCTCCAACCCCACTCCCACCACTGTGGAATGAACTCCTGTCCCCTTCCTCTCAGTCCCCCTGTGAGAGCTATTCTACCTCCCAACCCGGCCGGGGATTAAGCTCCACTCCCCACAATCCCCTCATCCACCCTCTCCCGCTCCAGCTGAGGGGCTGGAAGGCTCTGGGCAGCAGTGCTGTGGGGTGAGAGGAGTTGGAAACCTTTCCCAAGGGACCCCCCCCCCAGTTATTAAGATGATGCCATGGACAGTAGCTCTGGGGAATGGGGCACTTCAGCAGCCTCTGCTGACTGACTCCTCCAGTTCTCCCAGAGCAGGTGGTGGCTGGGATAACATGATACTAGGGCCCTAGGAACCAGCCTGAGGCCGGGAGGGGTATGAAACTCTCACAGGGGGAGTTGGCAGCCCCAAGCATGAGCAATAGCAGCGTGTCATGTTGATGTGACACATGTTTGGAAATAGCCGAGCTGGGTCTGCTCTGCTTTGAGCTGCTCAGGGGAGAAGCTGACACCTACCAATGGCACCTGCCCGGGTTCATCCTCTCCTTGCTCCCAGGTCAGTGCAAGGGGATGGGATGGGAGTGACTGTCAATGGCCTGGAGGTGAAAGGCCCTGGATGTCACTCCCCAATTGATCCTTCTTTGGTTACCTCATTCCCGATCAGCTGGCCGGCTTCCCCCAGGATAGAATATGTCAGCACAAGCCCAGCCTGGCTGACACGGAGCTGGGGGTCATGTATGGCCAGAAGCGCTGCCTGGAGGAAAGATCTTTTCTGGCCTTCCGTGAAGATCTCTCCAAAGACCTAAAACCAACAGCACCAGAGCCCTTGTCAATTGTCCAGAACCAGGCTCCAAATCCCTCTAGTATCTCACAAGGTGGACAAGAGTCCTCCTTGTGCAGCCAACTTTTGGGGTCCCATGGACCAAGGAACCCCCTATCAGGAAGAGGTTGCAGGCACTGAGGAATAGCTCTTTCTGGAGCGGGAGTCACCACAGGTGCCATGACATGCTGGGAACGTGTCTGCGCGCTCTGGAACCCAGCTCACAAAGACAACAAAGGACCCGCTACTGCTCCCAGCAGCGCTATTTCCTGCAGCTCACCCGCTAGAGGTTAGGGGCCTTTTCGATCTGCTTCTGTTCCTGCTCCCCATCCCACCGACAATCCCACGAGCGTCACATATGCTGCAGTGACTCAGCCCAGGAAAGGAGCTCAGTGTCCCTCACACAAGGCCCAGGGCAGGGGCAGGTTCTGCTTCCTGACTCGCCCTGGTGCTCGGCAAACCCCACACCCTGCCTGTGCTTCCAGAGGTGCAGGGAATCCAACAAGGATCTGGTCCAGCAATTGCTGGTGTGAGCTTCCCAACTCACTGACCCAGGGGCTCACCTCTCAGACACCAGCGTGTCAGCCAGGGAGACAGTGAGCAGAGCCCGATTCCTGGAGATACAATCCTTCATTAACTCAACCCACCAGAGGATCCCTTTTATGCCATGTAACCATGGATCCATGCAACACACACAAGCCTGGACCGTTAGCAAGGGTCCAGCCCAGGCTCCTCGGCCTCTTGCAGCCAAACACTGTCTGCTGGAAATAAGTATCATAGAATATCAGGTTTGGATGGGACCTCAGGAGTTCATCTAGTCCAACCCCCTGCTCAAAGCAGGACCAATCCCCAACTAAATCATCCAACAGATTTTTGTCCCAGGTCCCTAAATGGCCCCCTCAAGGATTGAACTCATAACCCTAGGTTTAGCAGGCCAATGCTCAAACCACTGAGCTATCCCTCCCCCTACAGAACACACTCACTGCAGGGGGAGACAGCTCCACACCTGAGCTACTGCAATGCCCTGGCGGAGAGTCCTTACCTCCCCCACCCTGGCCATGTTTCTGTACGCCAGGCGCTCGGTGTCTTGGAGCCCGTCCCGACACCACAGATCGCTCTCCTCTCTGATGGTCAGCCCTGGGGGAGAAAGACACACCCATTGGGGAGGTTTGGCATCTGGCTTTAATGCCTGTTTCCTTCTCTTCCCTTTGCTGGGTGAACACTGGCTGGGGTTCTCATGGCATCCACGGCCCAATGGACTGGCAGGGTCCCCACCAGGTGCTTTAGTACCTGAAGGGGGATTTGTCTCATTCATCACAGTAATCAGGTGACCCTTACGGTCCTTGTGCTCTGGGCATGGGTGCCTGTTAATGGTGGCTGCTAATGCTGAAAACGCCCCACAGCCACTGACTTCAGGATCTGGCCCTAGCTACCCAACTGGTGACACTCTACAAGCTTTGTGTCCATCCCCTGTGGTCCCTGCCCCTGCCTTCATGATGGGCTCTTTCCCTCCATGTGTCTCAATAGGTCCGTTCCTGTCCCCTCACCAGCTGGCAGCCCCCTGGGGGGCTGATTTCTCTGGACTGGGGGACAGAGCCAGGCTATGAGGTAAAGCAGCCAATTTCCCTGGCATCTTCGTCCCCTTCCTCTCTCCCTGAATTAGGGAGATGAGTGTGAGTCATCATCTAAGCTGGGGTCAGTCTCAGAGGAGGGAGCTTCTTTCTGTAGGGTCCCTTGGCCAGTAAGTGGGGGGCCCAAAACAGGGGCCTTCTTTCCATTGGGGTCCCTCTGCCCTCCTGCAGTTGGTCTAAGAGCAGAGGCCTTAGTTCTATTGGTGTCCCAATGGCCAGCTGGAGCTAGTCTCCAAGGGACTCATTTCTATGGGGTCCCATTGCCCAGCTGAGTTTCTTACCCCTCCTCTGCAGCAGGAGCCTCTGCAGCCAATAGATCCCAGCCCTGGCTTGCCGGCTGATGTCATCGGCTGGGTCAGAGAGGTAGAGACCCAGCCGCAGCACAAAGTTGCCCGCCTTGGGGAAATCGGAGGAGGTCTGGTGGAGGAGGAGAAGGGGGGAATCCATCAACATTCTGCCTTCAGCTCCCCAGCTCCCCGGGGCCAGAGCTCTGCTCCCATCCATCTGTAGGAGGCAATGAGGGAGAGGAACTAGAGCCCTCTTTCTCTCTGCCCCCAAGGGAGCTTGGAGCAAAGGGACCCACGGCCTGGGCCCTCTATGAGCACTAGCTGCCAGGCTTCTCCAGAGTAACAAGGGCACTGAGGCCAGGCACGACCCTGCCAGCCAGTGGCCTATGGAATGTCGCAGTCCCTTACGGAGCCAGGGGGGACCACTTAACCAGGGGATGAGGAATTTGACTCAAGCCCTGGCTCTGCAGGATGCTGGGGTCAAAGGTCACTTACGTCAAATCCGGAGAGGGAGGTGGCAAATCGGAGCAGGGCAGCGCTGCTCCGTATGGCCCTAGCTCTCTCCTGGGTGTTTCTGGAGTCGAGCCAGAAATGGAGGTGCTGCGGGAGAAGAAGGCAGGGGACAGTCAGCCGGCAGGCTTACATGCTCTACAAATGAGCCTCTCCCGCTCCACATGGGGCAGAGAACTTGTGCTCAGGGTGGAATATCTGACTCCTCATGTGGGGGTTCATGACACTGCCCACATCTTGCTGGGCACAAGCTGTCACTGTCTCTCCAGCCTGGGACAAAGCTCAGCCTTGGGGCTGGTCTATTTGCTCTGAACCCCTGATCCATCAACAGCCCATCAGGATCGAGGCACATGCCCTGTGCCCCCAGACCCCAGCTCCAGAGGCCTTGGTAGGATGGATGGAGGGGCCGTGGGGACAATCACTCCAGGAACTGCCGTGTCCCTAGGACAGAAGAGCTGATTCCCTCAGTCTTCTCCTGTATTTCAGGGTCTCCCTAGAAAGGAGCCAGTAACTTTTCTCAGAGGCCTGTGTCCCAGGTTGCACAGGGGTTTCAGTCTGTCAGTCCCCAGCCAGGCCTGGTGCTCACTGTTAGTGCTCAATGGAACCATGCAGAGCTCTGGCTGACAGTCCCAGCTCCTTCCCTCTGCCCCCGCCCCTTCCCCGCCACCGCTACCCCGGATGGCGGAAGGGTCCCAGCATTCAACTGCACTGATGGCTCTGGGAAAGCGTGGCCATCTGGGTCCAAACTGGGAGGACACAATGGAAACATGGTTCTTCTAGTCTCTCCTTTGCAGCCCTCCCACGGGGTTCATGGGAAATTCCCCCCCAGACCCTCCCATTCTGCTCACCTCCAAGAGGTGCTGCAGCTTGTCCGTGGTGGGGGTCTCTGCCAGCAGGCCCCCGAGCATGGTGTCCAGGCTCTCTAAGTAGGTGTTGTGCAGAGCCTGTGTCATAAATATAAAGGCAAGGGTAAACCCCTTTAAAATCCCTCCTGGCCAGAGGAAAAATCCTCTCACCTGTAAAGGGTTCAGAAGCTAAAGGTAACCTCTCTGGCACCTGACCAAAATGACCAATGAGGAGACAAGATACTTTCAAAAGCTGGGAAGAGGGAGAAAAACAAAGGGTCTGTGTCTGTCTGTGTGATGCTTTTGCCGGAGACAGAACAGGAATGGAGTCTTAGAACTTAGTAAGTAATCTAGCTAGGTGGGTGTTAGATTATGATTTCTTGAAATGGCTGAGAAAAGAGCTTTGCTGAATAGAAAGAATATTCCTGTCTGTGTGTCTTTTTTGTAACTTAAGGTTTTACCTAGAGGGATTCTCTATGTTTTGAATCTAATTAACCTGTAAGGTATTTACCATCCTGATTTTACAGAGGTAATTCTTTTCTTTTTACTTCTATTAAAAGTCTTCTTGTAAGGAAACTGAATACTTTTTCATTCTTCTAAGATCCAAGGGCTTGGGTCTGTGGTCACCTATGCACATTGGTGAGGATTTTTACCAAACCTTCCCCAGGAAGTGGTGTGCAAGGGTTGGGAGGATTTTGGGTGGAAAGGCGTGTCCAAACTTTGTTTTCCCAGTAAACCCAGATAAAGTTTGGAAGTGGAAATCCAAGGGTAAAATAGTTTGTACCTTGGGGAAGTTTTAACCTAAGCTGGTAAAAGTAAGCTTAGGAGGTTTTCATGCAGGTCCCCACAACTGTACCCTAGAGTTCAGAGTGGGGAGGGAACCTTGACAGCCTGCAAGAAGAGGGAGCGCCCGTCAGTCATGGGACATGGGGCTACCCCTCTCAGGGGACCAGGAGGGTTCTCTGGGGAGCCCTGGCCAGACCCAAAAGGTACATCCTGGCCTCTGCCATTCACATCACTGCAGGGACACTTAAAAAGAGTTCATGGCTGGATGCCTGCTGGCTCTTCAATCCTTGCCCTTAGCAGTTCTCTGCGCAGGGCCTGGTACCCAGCAGAATATGGAAAAGCCAAACCGCAATGGGTGGGAGGTAGGATCCCTGGGAAAGTCCAGGCAGCAGAGCACAGAATGAGGAGAAGAGGGAAGGCTGGGATCAGCCACAGAGGGGTAACGCAATCCTCACTGGCGGGAAGGGGCCCTCCCTTCAAGTTTGTGTCATCCCCCCCACCCCACACGCCCTGCCCGGGCTTGCCCCCCGCTCTGCTCACCCCTCCCCTATTCTCAGCAGCTCCATCAAACCGAGGGGGCAGGGACCAGAGGCCGCTCCTGCTCCTGGGACAGAGAAGTAGGATCATGACCTACCCGGAAGTGGGTGGTGTCCTGCCCCGTGCCCATGGTGAAAATGGTGTATTGTAGAGCCCGCAGGAGGCGTGACTCCAGCTCCAGGGCAAGTGGTGGCTTCAGTTTGCTGGAGGGAAAGAGGAGCCCGTGTTATGCTTGGCAGCACCGGAGTGGCGCTGGCAGTGTCATGCACATGACCCTCCTCCCCTGCAATGATCCCTCCCATGGCCACTGTAACGTTACAGGAGTGAAATCACCCCCAGCCAGGAAAGAGGGGATGTTCCCACCTCCTCTGCTGGGGGATGCAAACAGACACGGCTGGGGTTAATCTAGGCCCGAGAGGATCTGCACCAGGGTTAGGGCAGCTGGATGGGAGGGTCCTGGTACCTGAGGCTGCAAACCGCGGCCATGGAGCTGGAGACGATGGAACTCGGCTCAGACACCATGGGCAGATCTTCAATCAGCTGCTGAGAGACCCCAAGGAGATAAAATTGCATGTGAGATTCAGGCCCTGTAGACCCATAGGCGCTTCCCAGGGAGGAGGCCAAAGTGCTCTGCAGAAACAGTCAGTGTCACCCCCACCCCCAACCAGCTGGCCTCCCCATTCCTCCCATCCATCAAACTTACTCTTTCCTTCCTCCTCTCCCACCCAATTCTTCCCTCCCCTCAGCCTCAGCTGCCCCTCCAGCATTACAGTTTCCCCACTGCCAGTTCCCCATCAGTGTCAGAATTTCCTCTTTCCCTGCTCCCCAGTCCTCATCCCCAGGAAGCCCTGTCCTCTGCTTCCCCCTCCAGCCCCACTAACTCTTCCTCCCATGTTGGGCTCCCTCACGCCAGGAGCCGGGCACGGGGTCCCACTCACCGCAATGCTCTCCACAAGGGCCGCTTTGGAGAAGTGCGGCTCCAGAGTGTCCCACCCCTGCTGCTGTGCCGACAAGCACAGACGTGGGACAGCATGGAGGAAGCGGAGCTGTTTGGCCCTGTCCTCCACCCACTAAGAGTGGGGTTGTGGTAGAGAGAGAGAGAGAGAGAGATGGTCAGGTAGGGACCTCCCCACCCCACCTCCAAAAGCTCCAGGTCTCAGGACCTCCCTGGAGTTGGACAGGGAAAGCCACCCCTCTTCCCAAAACCAGTGTCACCCTGCACAGACTAGGGTTGTAACTGGGGCAGTGTCTGCGGGGAGCGGACACCTTGGCCTGCATGAGATGAACACCCCCACTTTGGGGTGCCAGGTAACAGGGGAGAAGTGCCCCCCATTGCGGGTGATGGATTCTCTGGGACAAGACCCCGAATGTGGGTGGGGATGGAACAAGGGGCAGGACGGACTTGGGGGCAGCACCGCTGGAAGATTTTTGTACCTCAACTCTGCCCTGGAGGTGCTGCTGGATGACCCTGATGGTGTCTTGTTCAGGGGACACATCCTCCTCCTCCTCCTCCTCCAGCTGGGCACTGAGGGTCTCTGCACCAGGGAGAGAAGGAGAAAAGCATCATTTATGCTACTGCTGTGAGAATGCAGGGTAGAGAAATGGCTCAATGTCCCCCATCCTCAACAAGGAACCCCATGGCATCAAGGTCCCCACCCTGCCCTTCCCAGAGATGACCTCAGCCCCGTCAGCCTCAGGGCCCCGTGGCCATCAGCCCCCACCCAACATTACCAGGGGAGGCTGGAGTTCCCCCAACTCTGCCCAGCATCTCCTGCCATGGAGTGTGGCTGGGCCACTCCCACTGGTGTCAGTGGGGCTCCCGTGGCTCCGTCCTGGCGCCTTGGTGAGCCAATGCGCACAGGGTGTGTCATAAATATCAAGGGAAGGGTAACCACCTTTGTGTATACTGTGCTATAAAATCCCTCCTGGCCAGAGCCAAAACCTTTTCACCTCTAAAGGGTTAAGAAGCTAAGATAACCTCGCTAGCACCTGACCCAAAATGACCAATGAGGGAACAAAATACTTTCAAATCTGGAGGGGGACGGGGGACTAATCAAGGGTTTTGTCTGTCTGTGTAATGCTTTTGCTGGGGACAAATCAGAAATGCAAGCCTTCCAACTCCTGTTAAATTAGTAAGTAATCTAACTAGCAAATTTGTTAGATTTTCTTTTGTTTAATGGCTGGTAAAATAAGCTGTGTTGGAGGGAATGTATATTCCTGTTTTTGTGTCTTTTTGTATCTTAAGGTTTTGCCTAGAGGGATTCTCTGTGTTATAAATCTGATGATCCTGTAAGGTATTTACCATCCTGATTTTACAGAGATAATTCTTTTACCTTTACTTTTATTAAAATTCTTCTTTTAAAAAACTAACTAATTTTTCATTGTTCTTAAGAACCAAGGGCTTGGGTCTCGGTTCACCTGTACCAATTGGTGAGGATTATTATTAAGCCTTTGCAGGAAAGGGGGTGTAGAGCCTTGGGGGATATTTTGAGGGAAGATGTCTCCAAGTGGTCTCTTTCCCTGTTCTTTGTTTAAAATGCTTGGTGGTGGCAGCATACTGTTCAAGGACAAGGCAAAGTTTGTACCTTGGGGAAGTTTCTAACCTAAACTGGTAAAAACAAGCTTAGGGGGTCTTTCATGCAGGTCCCCACATCTGTACCCTAAAGTTCAGAGTGGGGAAGGAACCTTGACATGGTGGCAGTGGTGGGATCATTTTGGACCAGAAGCACAGCAGGATTTTAAAAGGTTTTGTAAAAGGTGATTGCAGCTGTAGATTTTGTCTCTCTGTCTGGGGGACAGAGCAGCAGGCATAACAAAAGGAGTTTTCTGTCGGCTGAGAACAGCTATCAAAGAAAAAAGGTATCGGGTTACAGCACAGCAAAATTTTACAAGTCAGGGTTTTTGGGTTTTTTGCTTTATTTCTAACTCTTGGGTGTAAAGTGAGTTAAAAACAGAGAGGTTAGGAGGACAGAATGCCATGTTCAACAGAAGCTGCAATTAGCCAGATTTGAGGCTGAGGAAAAACAAAAGGAACATAAAAGATGGGTCGAACTCAGGCAGAGAAAATGAAGGCAAAAAAAGAAATGGAGGCAAAGGAAAAAGAAATGGAGGGGAGGAAAAAAGAAAAGAAGCATGCAGAGGAGAAGAAGGAAAAAGAGAGGAAGCATACAGTGGAGATGGAGAAGGCAAGGGCTCGGCAGAATATACTAAATAACCCGAACAATCCTTCCCCAACAATCCACAAATCCTTCCCCAACAATCCATTACACTATGTCCACAGTATAATGAATCCAGTGATATTGCTGAATATTTTCTCACCTTTGAGAGACTTTGCACACTCCATCAAATCCCTGAAGCTCACAAGATGACCAGATCGGCCGCAAGATTGCCTGGAAGAGCTCTGGACATATTCAATAAGATGGTGATTGAGGAGGCTTCGAACTATAATAAATCCAAGGGTTTGGTTTTAAAACAATTTCAAGTTACACCTGAAACTTACAGAGTAAAAGTGAAAGCCCTTAAGAGAGGACCTGGACTAAGTAATGTGGCTTATGTAAACCAGAGAACAGATCTGTTTGAGAAATGGCTCAATGGACAGGATGTAACTAGCTTTGGAGGAATACGGGATTTGATAATACAGGAGCAATTCCTGAATATGTCCAAGGATGATAGATGGCAGTGTTTATGGGATAAAAAAATGGACTCAGCAGGAAGTCTTGCTTTTTATGCTGATCTATACAAGCAGTCCCAGACTGCCAGAGAGGCGGGGCAAACCGGAACAAAACGGGTGGAGGGAGGAGAGAGGGACAACCCTGGTCACAGTTGGAGCGGATACCAGAAGGGACACCCTCAGACCACATCCTACTACCCGGGGCAGCCCAAGGCCCCAACTACACCCCAAGGAACACTCCAGACACCTTGTTGTCCCACCACACCGTTCTCCAGCAACCCACCTCGCCCCAGTGACCAGTCAGCTGGGCAAAGTTTTCAATGTAACAAGCCGGGACATGTCAAGCCCAACTGCCCCAAGAACCCCTGGAAATTATAGTTCATTGCACCAAAATCACACCAGAGGTCCTCAGGCCCAGATGCCTCCCAGATACCCTCAGAGTGGAGGGAAACTGTGAGTGTGGGCAGGAAGAAGGTCACAAAATGGAGGGACACCGGAGTATTGGCTATCCAGGCTTCCTTAGTGGACCCCAATTTAATTGACCCAGAGGTCCAAGTGACAATTCAACCCTTCAAGGCCAACTGTTTTGACTTGCCTACAGACAAGTTGTCTGTTCGCTACAAGGGCTTGTCAGGAACGTGGACTTTTGCAGTTTATGATAATTATCCCATCCCAATGCTGTTGAGGGAAGACTTGGCCAATCATGTGAAGCTAGCCAAGAAGTTGGGAATGGTCACCCGCAGACAGGCTAAGCAAGCTGTCACACCTAGCTCTATTTCGGAGACTTCTACAAGGACGCACTCAAAGATACTGGAACCAGACCCCATACAAACGTCTGCAACAGCAGTAGTGAATCCAGTCACAGAGACCCAGACAGAGCCAGTCCCGGAACTGGAACCGGCAAAAAAAACAGCACCAGACCCATTGCCAGCACTGAATCCAGTACTTGCAACCCCAACACCAGAGGGACCCAACCAACTTGCATTGGCAGCAGCAGATAACCCTACACAAGAGGCTCAACCAGAGCCTAAACCCCAACATAGTGCACCAGCCAAGAGCGGTTCACAGTCAACTAAAACAGCCCCATCACCTGCATCGCTTCCAGAGGGACCAAGCCCAGGTCCACAATCCAATCAGGAACTGATGTCTCCAGCATCAAGGGAACAGTTCCAGACCGAACAGAAAGCAGATCAAAGCCTCCAGAGAGCTTGGACGGCGGCACGGAACAACCCACCGCCTCTCAGCTCTTCGAATCAATCCAGGTTTGTTGTAAAAAAAGGACTTTTATACAAGCAAACTCTTTCTGGTGGATACGAGGAAAACTGGCATCCTCAGAGACAGTTGGTAGTTCCAACTAAGTACCGGGTAATGCTATTAAGCTTAGCCCATGATCATCCTAGTGGCCATGCTGGGGTGAACAGAACCAAAAACCATTTGGGAAAGTCGTTCCACTGGGAGGGAATGGGCAAGAATGTTTCTACCTACGTCCGGTCTTGTGAGGTGTGCCACAGAGTGGGAAAACCCCAAGACCAGGTCAAAGCCCCTCTCCAGCCACTCCCCATCATTGAGGTTCCATTTCAGCAAGTAGCTGTAAATATTCTGGCTCCTTTTCCAAAAAAGACAGCCAGAGGAAAGCAGTACATACTGACTTTCATGGATTTTGCCACCCGATGGCCAGAAGCAGTAGCTGTAAGCAACACCAGGGCTAAACGTGTGTGCCAGGCACTAGCAGACATTTTTGCCAGTGTAAGTTGGCCCTCCGACATCCTTACAGATGCAGGAACTAATTTCCTGGCAGGAACTATGGAATGCCTTTGGGAAGCTCATGGGGTGAACCACTTGGTTGCCACTCCTTACCACCATCAAACAAATGGCATGGTGGAGAAGTTTAATGAAACTTTGGGGGCCATAATATGTAAATTTGTAAATAAGCACTCCAATAATTGGGACCTAGTGTTGCAGCAGTTGCTTTTTGACTACAAAGCTGTACCACATCCCAGTTTAGGGTTTTCACCATTTGAACTTGTATATGGCCACAAGGTTAAGGGGCCATTACAGTTGGTAAAGCAGCAATGGGAGGGGTTTACACCTTCTCCAGGAACTAACATTCTGAACTTTGTAACTAACCTGCAAAACACCTGCCAAACCTCTTTAGCCCTTGCCAAAGAAAACCTACAGGATGCTCAAAAAGAGCCAAAAGCCTGGTATGATAAACATGCCAGAAAGCATTCCTTCAGTGTAGGGGACCAGATCATGGTCTTGAAGGCACTCTAGGCCCACAGAATAAAAGCATTGTGGGAAGGGCCATTAATGGTCCAAGAGCTCCTGGGAGCTGTTAATTTTCTCATAGCATTCCCCACCTCCAACCGAAAGCCTAAGGTGTACCATATTAATTCTCTAAAGCCCTTTTATTCCAAAGAATTAAAGATTTGTCAGTTTACAGCCCAGGGAGGAGATAACGCTGAGTGGCCTAAAGGTGTCTACTACAAAGGAAAAAGTGCTGGTGGTGTGGAAAAGGTAAACCTCTCCATGACCCTTGGGCATATGCAGCGACAGCAAATCAAGGAGCTGTGCACTAGCTACACGCCGACGTTCTCAGCCACCCAGGACTGACTGAACGGGCATACAACTCCATTGACACAGGTAATGCTCACCCAATTAGAGCCCGACCTTACCGGGTGTCTCCTCAAGCCAGAACTGCTATAGAATGGAAGATCCAGGATATGCTACAAATGGGTGTAATCTGCCCCTCTGGCAGTGCATGGGCATCTCCAGTGGTTCTAGTTCCCAACCCAAATGAGGAAGTACGTTTTTGCATGGAATACCATAAGCTGAATGCTGTAACGCTCCCAAACAACTATCCAATGCCACGAACAAATAAACTAGTGAAGAAACTGGGACGGGCCCAGTTCATCCCTATCTTGGACTTAACCCAGGGGTATTGGCAAGTACCGCTAAATAAATCCACCAAGAAAAGGTCAGCCTTCATCACACATGTCGGGCTGTATGAATTTAATGTGCTCTCTTTCAGGCTGCAGAATGCACCCGCCACCTTCCAAAAACTTGTAGATGGTCTCCTAGCGGAATTGGAAAAATGTGCAGTCACAGACCTTGATGATGTGGCCATATTTTTGGAATCCTGGGCAAAACACCTGGAACACCTACAAAAAGTCTTCAAGAGCATAAGGGAGGCAAAACTAACTGTTAAGACTAAAAAGTGTCAAATAGGCCTAAACAGAGTAGCTTACCTTGAACATCAGGTGGGTCAAGAAACTATCAACCCCCTACAGGCCAAAGTGAATGCTATCCAAAAGTGGCCTGTCCCAAAGTAAAAAAAAAAAAAAAAAACCTGGTCCAATCCTTCTTAGGCTTGGCCAGATATTACAGGCCATTTGTTGCGCAATACAGCCAAATCGCCAATTTCAAGTTACACCTAAAACGTACAAAGTAAAATTTCAAACCCTTAAAAAAGGCCTGAACTAATGTGGCTTATGTAAACCAAATAACAAATCTGTTTCATAAATGGCTCAACAAACGGGCTGTTACTAACTTTGAAGGAAATGTATATTCCTGTTTTTGTGTCTTTTTGTAACTTAAGGTTTTGCCTCAAGAAATTCTCTGTTTTAAATCTAATTACCCTGTAAGGTATTTACCATCCTAACTTTATATAGGTGATTCTTTTCTCTTTTCTTTAATTAAAATTCGTCTTTTAAACACCTAATTAATTTTTCATTGTTCTTAAAATCCAAGACTTTGGGTCTGTGTTCACCTTTACCAATTGGTAAAAATTATTATGAAGCCTTCCCCAGGAAAGGGGGTGTAGGGCTGGGGGAAATATTTTCGGGGAAAACGTCTCCAAGTGGTCTCTTTCCCTGTTCTTTGTTTAAAATGCTTCGTGGTGGCAGCAGACTGTTCAAGGACAAGGCAAAGTTTATACCTTGGGAAAGTTTTTTTAACCTAAGCTGGTAAAAATAAGCTTAGGGGTCTTTCATGCAGGTCCCTACCTCTGTACCGTAAAGTTCAGAGTAGGGAAGAAACCTTGACAGGGTGTTACTAGTCCCCCGCTGCCCCTGTCCTCCCCCCTGTCCCGTGGGTCTCCCCTCACCTGCACAGAGGGAGCCTTCAGCCTCAGGGCTCTCAGACCCCAAGGAGGGGCTGCTGGCCCCTCGGGAGAAGGAGGAGCTGCTGGTCCCCGTGCCAGAGTCGCCCAGCTCCTGCTCTGGGCTGGCTGGGGGCTCCTCGGTGGCCAGGCTGGTGGATGGCTCCGGTTGGGCACTGGGGTGCGGCTCCTGGCTCCTCCGCTTCCTGTGAAGAAAGCTGCAGAGCCACCTTCCCTGGCTCCCACCCTCTCTTGGGTCCCTCCTACATAGCATCACCCTGGGCCACCTCCATTTGTGACCAGAAGGGGCCTCAGGGCATGCTAAGGGAGCTGGTGTCTTCCTCCTCCTCCAGAAAGCCAGGGAGCTCCTCCTCCTCGCCTGGCCACTGGCCTCTTCCCCGCCCGCGGGGACAGAGGGGCCGCTCTCCTCCTGGGAAAGCCGGCCGCTGCTCCCTACCGTCTCCGGAGCCACCAGCCCGGCCTTCCTCCTCAGCATCCGCCTCAGCCGTTGCATCCTGGGAATGAGTGGGGAGCAGCCATGAGTCTGGGTTCAAGGCAGCCTCTCATTAATGTGCCTGCCTGTTCCTCCATCCACCTCCCCTCCGCTGAGGCAATTTCTCCTCACCACACACCCCACCCCAGAGCATGGGGGCTGCCGTCCACACCCACTGGCAGCAGCTCACAGCACAGGCTGCTCCCAACGTTCCCCCTCACCCCTGGGGCCCTGTGACACCAGGGGAGTCTCGTCCTTTCAGAGCAGTGGGGCTCTCTGTTAGTTTGGACAAGCAGCTCCCTCCACCCCAGAAGGTCCCGCTCCCTTTATTGTCAGGAGATGGATAAACTCAGCCTAGCAACCGGGGGTTCACAACACTGACCTATGGCCAGCAGCACACCTCCCATCTCCAGGTCTCCTCGTACCTCACGCACATTCCTGAAGCGTGATGACCCAAGGGCTGTAGGGGAGTGTCCCCAGCCCCAGTGAGGGAAACAGAGGCCTGGGCAGGAGAAGCCACTGCCTCAGGGTCGTTGAGGGAGTCAGGGATAGAGCCGGGGATGGAGCCTTTCTCCAGGCTCCCGCACTAACCACTCGAGGAACAGTCCCTTCCAGAGCTGGGAAGTGCCAGTGGGACTCGATTCCCAGTCTCCCTGGCTCTGAGTGTGACTTGTTGTTGTGACTGAGGCAGGGGGGTGGGAATCTGGACTCCTGGCTTTCACTGGTGATTTTCTTCTATTCCCAGCCTCCCTGGCCCTGAGTGTGACCTATGGAGGTGGTGGAATCTTCATCCTTAGAGATTTGTAAGGCCCAGCTTGACCAAAAAAATCATCTATTTTAAATTAAGGGCAAAATTTATGAAAATCTCTTCAATAATTTAAACAGAAGAGGAAAAAATAACATGAAATCGAACATGTTCAATGCCAAGTTTTTGAGAGAGTCACACCACTGACATGATAGCTAAAGCCCTGGAAGCAAAGTTAGCTGAAATGCTAAGCCAGCTTTGGACAGCAATAGCTTCCTTGGAAGGTGCAGAAACTATTGTCTTCTTTTCAGTTTATTCAAAGAGTTCAGTTCAATGACTCGTTCGTTGAAATTCAAGAAAGCCATTGAGAGTTCACAAAACAGGCAACTTCTTTTCCTCCCTCAATCTATGGATAAAAACTAGGTGTGAGGGGATGGATATACTAGTTCATAAATCTAGAAACACGTGAAAACCAGAACGTATCATTTTAGTTCACTAACCACACTTCAAATTTCCTTTGTTTAAGAAATCAGTTTTAAATGCAAAACATTTTCATGCAACGTTTTTCTTATGCTTCTCTTTCTAGCTCCAGCATGACCGTGGTTTGTGACCAAAGAGAGGTCACTTCTTTTCTCTTTCCCTCTCTATCATGGAGATGGAGAAAATTCTCTAAGTCCTAGCAGGCAAGAGATTTGAGCACGTCAGGCGTGTTAGAGCCCTTGTGCTCTAAAGGACAATGGGTGATTGTTGTTTGGGGCAAGAACCCCAACAGATTTGATACTTGTCCCCCATCCAAAGCCAATAACACATCTCTGTATTTTCAATCATGAGTTAGACATTCTCAGCACTCCTCTATCTCCCGCAGCCCTCAGGTGTTCCTTGGATTATGGAGGCTTGGTTGCAAAGAGGACTGGAATTTTTTTACTGGCTTCCTGGGTGTCCCTAGCCAATGAGGGTCTCAGTCTGGCCTCCGAGGCCCACACCCCCCAGACACTGAAGATCAGGATGGATAGATTTCAATTCACATTTTTTGTCTTTGTATTTTTGAATTATTTTCCTAATGAAAGATTGATTCTCATGAAATTCACAGAGCTGGCAGATGACAGAACAAGGAGCAATGATCTCAAGTTGCAGTGTGGAAGGCTTGGATATTAGGAAAAACTTTTTCACTGGGAGGGTGGGGATGCCTTTGAATCTGCTAGGATAGGGTCCCCCATCTTCTACTTAGAGCCTATATTTTTCTTACCTTCTACACAGATGACGATTTCTTTCCACAGAAAAAGACAGTCATAAAAATAATCCCGAGAATCTCCTCCACACCAACCGTCTCTTGGTCCCCACTGAGAGACCGCGAGATGGAGGCTTGCTGCAGCAAGGCTACAGGGGTCTCCGAGGTTCCCCCTGCCTCGCACCCCTGTCCTGCCGGGCTGTTGTCAAGGGAACTCTGTGGGGTCACACCCGCCTCATCATCTTTGCCCAATAGGCTGAGTTCCTGCCAAAGGCCTTTGTGAAGTCACTGCCACACTCACCTTTCCCTTGCAGGCCTGATGTCTGCCCCTGGCCAGCCCGGCTGGATGTTTCAGCTGCACCCTGGATCTCCCCACTTGCTCATTATTGATTCTGGGGAGTGAGCAGGCCACCCAGTAAAACAGCAGAGTCTATTCCTCACCCCACACTGAGTTTTTCATAGAGGCATCGGTTGTGAAACTATTTGATCTCCTAATCCGGCCTCTATTTCACTGGCTATGACATTTCACACGCTTACCACCATATTAAGCCCAATTCCTTGTAATTCACAAAAAGGTGCCATGGCACCTTCCAGAATGATAACCAGTTGTGATGGGAGGATACCAGGAAACAGAGAATCCACCCCTTCCCCAGGCCCTACGCTACCATCACTCCCAGCTATCTTCGAGACACCACCGACATCCTGGGGAAACTACAATCCATCGGTGATCTTCCAGAAAAGGCCATCCTGGCCACCATGGATGTAGAAGCCCTCTACACCAACATTCCACACAAAGATGGACTACAAGCCATCAGGAACAGTATCACCAATAATGTCATGGCAAACCTGGTGGCTGAACTTTGTGACTTTGTCCTCACCTATAACTATTTCACATTTGGGACAATGTATACCTTCAAATCAGCGGCACTGCCATGGGTATCCGCATGGCCCGACAGTATGCCATCATTTTTATGGCTGACTTAGAACAACGCTTCCTCAGCTCTCGTCCCCTAATGCCCCTACTCTACTTGCGCTACACTAATGACATCTTCATCATCTGGACCCATGGAAAAGAAGCCCTTTAGGAATTCCACCATGATTTCAACAATTTCCATCCCACCATCAACCTCAGCCTGGACCAGTCCGCACAATAGATCTACTTTCTGGACACTACGGTGCTAAGAAGGGATGGTCACATAAACACCAACCTATACCGGAAACCTACTGACCACCATGCTTACCTACATGCCTCCAGCTTTCATCCAGACCACACCACACAATCCATTGTCTACAGCCAAGCTCTACGATACAACTGCATTTGCTCCAACCCCTCACACAGAGGCAAACACCTACAAGATCTCTATCAAGCATTCTTACAACTACAGTACCCACCTGCTGAAGTGAAGAAACAGATTGACAGAGCCAGAAGAGTACCCAGAAGTTACCTACTACAGGACAGGCCCAACAAAGAAAATAACAGAACGCCACTAGCCATAACCTTCAGCCCCCAAATAAAACCTCTCCAACGCATCATCAAGGATCTACACCCTATCTTTAAGAATGACCCATCACTCTCACAGATCTTGGGAGACAGGCCAGTCCTTGCTTACAGACAGGCCCCCAACCTGAAGCAAATACTCACCAGCAACTACACACCACACCACAGAACCACTAACCCAGGAACCTATCCTTGCAACAAAGCCCGTTGCCAACTGTGTCCACATATCTATCTAGGGGACACGATCATAGGGCCTAATCACATCAGCCACACTATCAGAGGCTCGTTCACCTGCACATCTACCAACGTGATATATGCCATCATGTGCCAGCAATGCCCCTCTGCCATGTACATTGGCCAAACTGGACAGTCTCTATGTAAAAGAATAAATGGACACAAATCAGATGTCAAGAATTATAACATTCAAAAACTGGTTGAAGAACACTTCAATCTCTTTGGTCACTCGATTACAGACCTAAAAGTGGCAAGTCTTCAACAAAGAAACTTCAAAAACAGACTCCAGTGAGAGACTGCTGAATTGGAATTAATTTGCAAACTGGTACAATTAATTTAGGCATGAATATAGCCTGGGAGTGGATGGGTCATTACACAAAGTAAAACTATTTCCCCATGTTTATCCCCCCGCCACCACCTGCTGTTCCTCAGACGGTCTTGTCAACCGCTGGAAATGGCCCACCTTGATTATCACTACAAAAGGTTTTTTATTTTTTGTTTTTTTCCCTCTCTCCTGCTGGTAATAGCTCACCTTACCTGATCACTCTCATTACAGTGTGTATGCTAACACCCATTGTTTCATGTTCTCTGTGTATATGAAATCTCCCCACTGTATTTTCCACTGCATGCATCTGATGAAGTGAGCTGTAGTTCACGAATGCTTATGCTCAAATAAATGTGTTAGTCTCTAAGGTGCCACAAGTCCTCCTTTTCTGTTTGTTCCAGTGGTTAGTCTCCCTCACTGTCAAAAATGTGTGCCTTACTTCTCATTTGAATTTCTCTGGCTTCAACTGACAGCTGTTGGTTCTTGTTTTGCCTTTCTTGGCAAGATCAAATTAGCCCTGCCCCATGAAATCTGATCTCCCTGTCCTGCTGGGATCCCTCCAGCCAGGAGAACCCAGTAGGGGCCTCCTAGCTGTTTGTCTGCTGGGCTGGGGATGTCAGGTGCACCAGAGGCATGCAGAAGTGAGTGCACTGCATTAGCCCGGCGTTGGGCTCAGGGGTTTGGCCTTGGTGACTTCTGCTCCAGCCACGTCTCTGGGTGTCTGGGCTAGGGGCTTCTGACCCCCGTGGCTGCAGCCAAGGCTGGGGTGCTGAGCTCAGGACTTTCATGCCCCTCCCCACTTCTCTCAGCACTCTGGGTGTCTGCCTGGCATCTGCAGCTGGGGCTCAGGGCATCCCTTGCATTTCCTTCTGGGGCTCAGGGGTCTATTTTTAAGGATGCCCCCAAATAGGTCCTTGCATTAATTTGCCAGGGGACTAGTAGGTAGGAGCCCCCAGCTGAGGTGCTCTCAGCAGCAGGGACCCATCCGCACATCTTAGAACCTCCTCTCACTTCAGAAAGTTTCTTGGCTGCTGCCCTCAGAGCCCAGGACTGAAGGCAGCACAGAAGTGAGCGTGGCAATGCTGTAACCCCCCTACAACAACCTCTGAACTCCCCCACTATCCCATTTTCATTGGGACTCCCAGCAAACGAAATATCATTGAGATGGACATGTTCCAACGAGACAATTCAGTTAAGAGTAGGATACCAGAGGAGGAAAAATCACTTTTGTCGTGGCAATGAGGGTGGCCCATTTCAAACAGTTGACCAGAAGGTGTCAGTAAGAATAGGGGGAAATTAGTATGGGGGAAGTTAGGACTTTTGGCTGCAGAATTTTATTTCATTTTTTTATGAGATTGTGTCTTTTAGGTTTTCTGGCACACAAGCAGAGAAGTTAGAGAAAAACATAAATGATTCTTGCTGGAAGTTTGCAATGTCTCGCTAATTTGTTTCTTAAGACCAGAACAAAAACACATAAGAACCCCAAAATCAGAAGGAGAGAATGTAAGCTTCTGCCTATAACAGAGAGGCACAATTCACTGGGTACCTGCTGACTGACTGCTGCTACACCCCCACTGAGCTGCTTAGCATGCAAGTAGGTCCAGGAACCGTGCCCAAAATTTAAAGTCGCAGTACTCAATTTTAACACAACCACAAATACATCAGAGCATCCAAATTTTCTGTTTTACAAGGTCTCCCCTTGTTTTGGAACACTGGTTTCTAAACATGCCATCGGGACTTTGAATCAAATTTCAGCTACTAATTAGCATGTGTGTGGAACAATCACTAATGTGCATTCGGTGTTATGTTGTTGGTTTCTTTAGGAAATCTGGGGAAACGAGAGCACTGGGAAAGCCTGTTCCCCCCCCCCCCCGACACACACACTGCACATTTGCTGCCCACTGGTGCTGCCTGAGCAGTAGCATTGTGACATCAGAGATAATCCACCACTCAGCGCTCCCTGCCTCCAGCTCCTTGTCACACCTGGGGAGAATGACTAGCCCCTGGCTGCCATGGCAACAGCTACCTTTGACAACTGATTGCCCCCTTCTTACCAGAACATCATCACAGAAAGGAAGTTTGTAATGAAACAGGACCAGATTTGGATAAGCAGGACAGTTTCCTGCTGGGCTCATTTGGGTTTGTACTATGGTACTGTACAGTGTTTCTTTTCAAAGAGCAATTGTTTGCTACTTTCCTTAGTAAAGGCTCAGTGAAAATAAGAGGCAAAATTCCTGCTCTTTTACTTGGATATTGTTTATCTGCTTCTTACAAATTGAGGATTAGAGCTTAGAACTTTCACTGATACTGAAGTTGCATAAAATGAGTTTTATTTTAATACAGTTTAATTTCATTACTTTCTATACTCTGATCAACACAGCACTGAGTGGTGAAAAGGGACCTTCACAAAGATAAGAATGGCAATAAAATATATACTGAAAACAATAGATGAGTAAGAGCTTCATTGTTTAAACAGCACATATATAATAGATGCTCTTTCTATTCAAAAACGAAGGAAATTAAGAAACCAAAAACCCTTCATTTAACGCTTCTTAGGTTAGCTTTCATCAATAAATTAAACCATCAAATAATTAGGAAATACAAAGTCAAGGTTTTAAAAAGGATTAAAAGTTTAAGAAGTTTAGCATTCTCAGGTTAGCAAATGTCCAAATAAGTGTTGCCGTGGCACCCTTAATTCAGTCCTCTTGTGCCTTTGCCCAATGATGCAGACGTTAATTACATGATCCCATGTTATTTTTTTCCCTCGCGACCCCTGCCTTATTCAGTGCACAGAATTCTTTGCTCTGTGGCTGTGTATTGAAGGAGTCTGTTGTCTGCAGGATCCCTGCCTCATTTATTCCAGAGTTAATGTTTCATGGGCAATACTCATTCTGGTATTTCCTAACTTGAGAGTACTTGACTTCGTAGCCTTTGTCCTAATTTTTATGGCTTACTTTACTGAGGAGACCAACCTTTATGACAAAGGTGGGTTTTGTTTTGTTTTTTGTTTGTTTTTTGGTGATGTATCTATTATTTATCTGTTCAGTACCAATCGTGTGTGCTTTACAAAACAGAAAGAGTAAGGTCACTCCCTAAAACTGTTACGAATTATACCTGATAGGACACGCACACAACTGCTGCGAATTATACCTGGTAGGACACGCACACAAATGCTGTTACGAATTATACCTGATAGGTCACTCACTGTTCGAATCTAGGCTGAGGCACATAAACAAAGTCCACAACTGCAGAGTTCCCACAAAACACCAAGTTTATTTCGCTCGAGCGTGGTGACCCCCTGCTAGCCAGGAGGGGACCCCGAATACAGATTATACAAAGGTTATATACTTTTTAGCAAAGCATATTGCCCTCGTGCATCAGAAACCTTAGCCAATAAACAAACCCTTTTCTTATCTACCACCTATCCCTGCTTGGTGCATTCCTCGTGCTAAACCAGTATGTTAATTACACAGCATGGTCCGAAAGCCATGCATCAGGAATTTTTTTATCAGGATGGGAGGCCTCACATCACAGGCCAGGAGATACGGAGTTAGAGACTGACAAAAAACAGATACTGGGAGTCAAGGCAGGCTGGAGACAAGGAGGAGGATTTTCACAGGGATGCAGTGTCTAAGGAACACTCCTCCTGGTGCATGATGTGCTTGCTTTTAGACAATGGTGGGCCCCAAACCAAAATGGAGTCACATGTGCTAACTTTTCCTTAACAATACAAAGACCTTATGATCTAAGGAAGACGGACACATACAAAGAAAGCAGGATATGTAAGGACTACTAATTTTTTTCTTTCTTTCTTTCTTTCGATGAATAGTTGTCACAAATATAAAGGGAAGGGTAAACCCCTTTAAAATCTCTCTTGGCCAGAGGAATAATCCTCTCACCTGTAAAGGGTGAAGAAGCTAAAGGTAACCTCGCTGGCACCTAACCAAAATGACCAATGAGGAGACAAGATACTTTCAAAAGCTGGGAGGAGGGAGAAAAACAAAGGGTCTGTGTCTGTCTGTATGCTGCTTTTGCCGGGGACAGAATAGGAATGGAGTATTAGAACTTTTAGTAAGTAATCTAGTTAGGTATGTGTTAGATTATGATTTCTTGAAATGGCTGAGAAAAGAGCTGTGCTGAATAGAATGACTATTCCTGTCTGTGTGTCTTTTTTGTAACTTAAGGTTTTGCCTGGAGGGATTCTCTCTGTTTTGAATCTAATTACCCTGCAAGGTTTCTGCCATCCTGAGTTTACAGAGGTGATTCCTTTACTTCTATTAAAAGTCTTCTTGTAAGGAAACTGAATGCTTTTTCATTGTTCTAAGATCCAAGGCTTTGGGTCTGTGGTCACCTATGCACATTGGTGAGGATTTTTACCAAACCTTCCCCAGGAAGTGGGGTGCAAGGGTTGGGAGGATTTTAGGGGGAAAGACGTGTCCAAACTCCATTTTTTCAGAAACCCAGATAAAGTTTGGTGGTGGCAGTGGAAATCCAAGGGTAAAATAATTTTGTACCTTGGGGAAGTTTTAACCTAAGCTGGTAAAAGTAAGCTTAGGAGGTTTTCATGCAGGTCCCCACATCTGTACCCTAGAGTTCAAAGTGGGGAAGGAACCTTGACACCTCCCCAAATATGATATAAACTAGCATATAAATAAAATATTAAAAGGTATTTTTAAGATATAGTTAAAGGACTATCCTCAATTAATAAACCTCCTTTCATAGTACCCTTGTAATTGTTGCCTTACTCACTAGTGTTTTCCAGGAGTGGCTTTTGAGTTTCAAAAAAAAAAAAGTTTGATTATATCCAAACCAAACTTTCCAGTTGGAACATTTCAGTCAAAAGTTTAGACCTGGTCTTTTGTAAAAGGTACGAATGGGGTAAGTCTATCATTGCCTGTCATGATCTTCATCCAGTATAATTCTGAGCTATCAGTAATTGTATATATGTTTGAGAAAGAAATGTGTCCATATTAGAAAGAAAAAGTTTTTGGCTGAAAGCTAAAGTACTTACTGCACTATCTTGTCTTATATTTAGATTGTCAGCTGTTTGGGGCAGGGACTATCTTTCTGTTCTGCTTCCAACAATGGAGGTCTTAGATATTGTGTGTGGCGGGGAGAGGGAATCATGAGAATCTTTTATAGTGAGGCAATCTAAATATAGGGTTTGTTACTAGCTCCCTCTATAACTTGTCTCACAATTATCATCACTATGTGTACACACAGATTACATTAATGTAATATTAAGGTTACAATTTTTAATAAAGTTGAGAAATGCTCAAGTTAAGATTCTCATATTAACCTTAACTTCTCATATTAACCTTAACTTCCACGGCACATTCTGTGTCCCGGTACTGGAGGGAGGGTTAGTCTTGACGGGGTCCAATTTTATCCCCTCACCTTAGTGCAGCAGTCCCTTAATTGGCTGTTTGTTCCAACCCTCCCTCCCAGTCTCTTCACCACAGTATCACACCTGCCTCCTACCTGCCTCTCCCATACCCTGTGCCCTTTTCTTTACATTGAATTGATCCCCTCCTAAATACCCCCTCAAAAAATATATCTTGGAACTAACATGTTTGCTGCCATTACATTGTTCACTCTGCTGGCATGTCTCGACTAGTTAAATTACAAGCTCTTCAGGGCAGGGACTGTCTGCTAGCACAATGGGGCTTCTTCCGGTTAGACGTTAGGCCAGGGATAGTCAATTATTTTTTTGTCACGGTCCAAATTTGTTGGTCAAGGTATAGTCAAGGTCCAGACTCCAGAGGAAATAATAATAAAAAAATTAGAAGAAGAAGAAAATAAAAAGATTTGGGGTTCCATTCAAAAGCATCTGGCAGTCTGGATTTGGCCTGCGGTCTGCCTATTGATTACCCCTGCCTTAGGCCCTTCTTACTGATGTAATAAACATGATTAATAATATTAAATAGTAACATTGATCATATGTGTTTAGATTCTGTGCTGCCCTTTATTTGCAGTCCATGAAGAGGAGGACAAGATGGCTTTAAACCACCTTTACAAACTCCTGATTGTGGGCTACTCTGGGGCAAAACATCTTCCAATGCAGGGGCTTTCTAAGTAATAGCAGCCTGTCCCTGACTGCCTGTGAGCAGCAGGACTTCCCACAATCTCTGCAGAGCTACGTTTTGTGGGTCCATCCCTGATATGTTTTGATTGCCTGCAGCTCCACCCCGGGTATGCCTCCTACCCTAGGGATTCAGACCGCACCCTTGGTCCTGCGGCTGTCATCAGTTCTTGTGTAGAGGGGATTCTATCCCAGCTGGAAACGCTCCTCTGGACATTTTACCCAACACAAAGCCTGTGGTAAATGATAATCATCTCGTCTGAGGACATTTTGGTGTCAATCTCATTTAAAGTAATGGGAGACAGCAATCATTTCTAATATGGGAAATTTCAGGATTTTTAAGCCAGGAATAAGGAGATCCTATTGGACTTTTAAAAGACACCATGTAACTCTAAATTCACAGTGTGAGTTGGCAACATGGTATACTGGCCAAGTTCACTTACATCTCACTTATCATGCCTATAACAAGGGTAACCGCTGAATACTCTTTTAATCTGTTCTTCTTTATTAGCTAAGGAGACACTAGAGCCCAAAGAAAAATGGAAAAGGAAGAAGAAAAAAAGGATGCTTTCCATGTTCCCCATTCCGTAGAAAAAGCAAAGGATCTATAGGTAAGCGGGACTCTTCCCATTTGGTTTGGGGCTCTACTCCTCACTCCCAGGAACTGTGACGGGTGCACTATCGGCAACGCTGGGAGCCTGAAGCAACTCATGGAAATCGGGGCCATCACAGGCAGCTTGTGGGTATAAGAGGATGAGGTTTTTTTGGATGGGGTGGTAGAAGGGGGACGGATATCTGGAGCGCCTACACCATTCTGCCTCTGATTCCCATTACACTGCGTTCTGCCACATTCCATTAATATCCTCCAGCTGCCCCCCTTTCCCTGTTCTGCATCTCACCCCATCTACAGTGGAATCAGGCTTTCATCCTCACTGCCAGGGTGCCAGCAGGGGGAGCTTTGAGACCACAGCAGACACTCACCCTGCTAGCAGTTCAATGCCCGATGCCACGGTGGCCACCAGCAACTGCAAGGAGCAATTGCAGGGAAAGTTTTTGTCAGCCTCAAGCCCTGGGCGAGAGGATACTCTGAGTTCTTTGCAGGCAGATCATGCTCAGTGCGGTTGGCACAGAGAATTTCAGGGATGGAGCGCATTCACTAAGGTTAACTTGGAGCTGTGTGGGGATGGATCATGCTCAGTGAGGATGGAATCTTAGATTTTGGCTGCCAGCTTCTAAAAAGCCTCTACTGAGCATGTGCCAAGAGTTATTTTCAGAGGCGTATAAATTGGGTAGTTCTGGAAGAATTTTCTGAGAGACAGCGAAAGGCCCCCTTGCTTCAAATGTCAAGTCCCTGTTCTAAAGTATGGAGCTGTTAGACCTTCTCAAAGAAACAGTTGTAAATTTTTTTTAACAATGGCAAAGCATCACTTCCTGTATAGAGGGGATTCTCCCCCCGCTGGAACCATTCCTCTGGCCCTTTTACCCAGCATAAAGCGTCCAGAGCAGGAATGAAAATATCACCCAGTGCTTTTTTTTTTCCCCAGGGAAAAAAGAAATAAAATAAACTCAAGCAAAAAACAAACAAAACGGTCTATCCTGATTTCACTATGTACTTGTACAGTTGCACAAAGTCAAAAGTGTATGAAGCTTGCAGAACGTCCCAGTAAAATAGCAACATGTAACCTGTGTGACATTCAGTAGTCCTATAAATACGAAAGCACCTCTGAATTTAGAAGACATTTCATTCTACACATACGACAAAAACATTTTTTTTCTTTTGGTTATAACTGTTATTATTTAACACCTCTTTTTTCTAAATTAACCTGGGTATTGGGCCTCAGTGAGGAATAGAAAAGCCTCCTAAGAAATTTTCACCTGCAATCTTCAGCTGCTTTTAAAATTATTTGAGTGAAACCAAAACAATAATAAAAAACCCACAAACAAACCCAACACTTAACGTATTTTTGCAGAAGTAAAGGTTGCATTTTTGCATCTTCATCTATTTCAGATATGGCCCAGGATTTCATAGTAAAATTCCCTACAAATAGCTGAGGACTCCATCTTATACATTGCACTTCTCAGATTATTACAAGGAAATTAGCAGTGATCCTTCCACATTTTCAGTTTGTTTGTATTCACACAAATGGGGAAGAAAATACATGTGTTTGTGTCTAGTGAGAAAGTCAATTATTGATGAAGTACCGATAATTTATTTTCTTTCATTTCACTATCTGATGGTTTAAATCAGGAGCAAGATTCAGCGACACAGAGAGCTCCAAAGTCAAGGCAGAAAGATGTCTTAAAGCTGGAGCAAGAAGGGTACATTGAGCCGGTCCTGGAGCTGGAGGAGACAGAAGGACTTAATGGTATTTCCTCTCATAATTTTTGCACTGTACCTAAATTCAGTGGGTGAAATTCTGGTGCCTTTGAAGTCAATAGAACATAGGACTTGAAGGAATCTCCTCGGTCATCAAATTCAGTCCCTGCTGTCATAGGCAACCCCATGACATCATTTCATTCATAAACTTTTCAAGCTCCATCTTCAAACTAGTTAGGTTGTTTCCCCCCACTTCTCCTATTGGGTGGCTGTTGAAGAACCACTCTCCTCCAACAGGAATTTGTCACTGACTTCAGTGGAGCCAGAATTTCACCCAACATGCTTTACTTAAGTTTACAAAAATGATCCATTAGGACCTTCAAAAACCAAATACATATGAGATTGGCCTAAATATCACAAGAGTAAAACTATAATTATACTATACTTCACGGTTTGTAAATTTCTTGTCTGGTTTGTGAGCCTTTAGGGGAAAGCTGCTTCCTGATTTAGTCTGTGGAGTGCCTTAGGGTCAAATTCAACACTAAACAAATATACAAACTGCAGACTTCCCCCCTATCTGCTTGAAGATGACTCCCCTTATCTACTCCTAACCCCTGCAAGGGTGGAGCTGCCATTTTGTGCCTCTTCATCTCTCTCCCTTACCCCTATCCTATACCCTTCCCCTCCCTGCCCCACTAGGTCCCCTCCTCCACTCCACACTCCTCCCATTGCCCCCCAGAGGCTTCTGTCCCCAGTGCCACCTTGCATTCACTTGCCCCCACATTTTCCCACCCTCTCCCCTGCCCTTACAGTATCTTACCCATCACATTTTCCCTCTTTCACCCCCTATTTCCCTGAGATCTCCTCAGTCCTCCCCGCCACCTCTCTGAATAGCCTCTTCTCCTCATGAGGATGTCTTCTGCTTCCCACGTTCCTCCCAGTTCCTCAGAGTTACTTGTCCAGCCATTAACCACAGAGTCCAGAAAGTGGCCATTGTCTCTGAGGGCACCCTGGCTTCAGTGTAATGGAAAACTGTGGGAGATGGCAGCCATCTCTATTTGGGGCAGCCTTACTTCCACATGCAAAGCCTGTAGTGAATGATAGTCGTCTCATCCCAGGGCAGTTTGGCATCAATCTCATTTCAAGTAATGGGAGACAGCGATTATTTCTACTATGGGAAATTTCAGGATTTTAAAGCCAGGAATAAGGAGATCCTATTGGACTTTACAAAGATACCATGTAACTCTAAATTCACAATAAGAGTTGGTACCATGGCATACTGGCTAAGTTCACTTACATTGCACTTATCATGGTTCTTACAAGGGCAACCACTGAGCCCCGTCATGCACACTTCTCTTTAAGAGGGAATCTGGTTGTGGTCTCTCTTCTGGGTTTTTACTGCCCACTCGGGAAAAGAAGTCTGCCATTTGCATGGGCCTTACCGGGTCAGTGGCCAACTTGAAAATCGTAGGGCTGCAGTGAAAGTTACCACCTCATGACCCAGGCATTGATGTCCTTCATAATGTTAAGCAATCGAAGTTGCATGTGGTCAGTGACCAACTGGAAGGGGTTCCCCAGTAGATGATACCTAAGTGCATTGATTGCCTACTTCACCACCAACACCTCCTTTTCTATCATTGAATACTTCTGCTCTCAGGGAAACAACTTCCTGCTCAAATAAAGGACTGGATGCTCCTCTCCCTCAGCTTCTTGAGAAAACACTGCTCCCAATCCCATTTCTGACACGTCAGTCTGTAATATGAAGGCTCTGTCAAAGTCTGGGTGGAATAGGATGGGCTCCCTAGTTAGTCGATCCTTCAGTTCCAGGAAGGCTCTCTCACACTCTGCTGACTACTGTATCTTGTGAAGCTGGAAGCTCTTTTTTAGGTCGGGTAAGGGTGACATGAGTGTTGCAAGGTTTGGCACAAAGTAGCAATAGTATTCTGCTAGGCCCAAGACTTGGCTTATCGGCCTTTTTGTCATAGGGG
Source organism: Lepidochelys kempii (assembly GCF_965140285.1). Taxonomy (NCBI): domain Eukaryota; kingdom Metazoa; phylum Chordata; order Testudines; family Cheloniidae; genus Lepidochelys; species Lepidochelys kempii. The sequence goes on from NC_136385.1 coordinate 4,644,610, forward strand.
CCGGGCAGTCCCCTATGGCTTGTACTTTATCCAACTGGGGGTGTAGGGTACCTCGTCCCACACTGTACCCCAACTATGTTACCTCTCGCTGCCCAAGATGGCACTTGACTAGGTTGGTGGTGTGCCCGGCTTCCCCTATAGCTTGCAAGATGGTTGTGAGGTGTTGGAGATGTTCTTCCCACATGAGGTTGTCTACAACTATATTGTGTACGTAGGCTGCTGCATATAGGTGGTGAGATTGCAGCAGCCTGTCCATAAGTCACTAAAATGTGGCTGCGGCCGCACAGAAACCAAAAGGTATGGTGACTAACTGGTACAGTCCAAACGGGGTGTGACCAGCAGTGCGAGGGGAACCCCTCACTGGAAATGCCAATGTCAGGGCAGGCTGCAAAGGGGAGAGCAGATGCTCCCCAGACTGGTGGGTAACACTGAAGTTAAACTCCCCAACCAGTCACAAACTGTGCTTCTAATCCCCCACACTGGTTATCAAGAAGCAAAAATGAAATCACACAGCCCCTTAATTGCTTTCCAGCCTCTGGCTCCCAATCAATACCTACGTCCAGTACAGTGAGAAGTTATCTAAAAACTCTGCTCACATATACAAAATGTTCTTCTGACCCCAAAGGGTCAGCCATGTCACCAGGCCAGTATAGGTTTGGATACTACCCAAAATACCACTCTGCCAGCCAGGTTTATTATAAAGAAAAAAGAAAGAACAAGAAGATAGATGTTAAATGGTAAAGCAGTTACATATATACAAAGATTTGAAAGTCCATATATCAGGCTCCTATCAGTACTTGTGAGTTTGCTGGCTTGAATATCCCTCTGGAACACAACCCCAGCTAGGATGGGTCATTCAGTCCTTTGTTCAGAGCTTCATTTTGTAGCAAAGTTCATCCAGAGATAAGAAGCAGGACTGAAGACAAAATGGAGAAGATGCAGCTGCCTTTTATAGTCTTTTGTCATGCAGCCTGTGCTTCCTTTGTTCCAAACACAAGCTGCCCTACACATGGCTTGAAAGCCTTAGAGTTCTGTCCATAGGCATGCCCCTGCCAGAAAATGACCACATGGTGACAGGGATGCTGGAAGATGGGGAGGCCAAGGGGCCATGACCCTCCGCCTTTTTGCCATGGGCCCAGCCCCCTGCTCCTCTTACTCTGGGAGAAAGAGACTTCTTTTAGTCTTTTTTCTTCAACCTTCTTGGCCAATACCAGATGCCTTTGTAGGACCCTCTCCTAAAGTTTAGCCTTTTCAGAGTCTGATAAACTGGATCTTTGAAGAATGTCTTTCATCTCTGAATCCAATTGGTGAGGAGGTGTGGTTCTGATATTTTCTTCATCACTAGAGGCATGTTTCATCACTGGAGGCGTGTTTGTTCTAGCTGATGGCTAGGAACGAGGTACAATTTTTCAACCATTTTATTTAAAATGCCTGACAGCAAAGCTCAACAAAGGTTTGATAAAACCCCTGATCTGTTTTACAATCATCTTTTATTCTTTTGAGGAACAGGTTTTTGTAATCGCTCAGTGTTTTACTAATCCCCCATTTTCTTTTTAGCATGCTTACTTGTTAGGGTTTCTGGGGGACTTTTCCTTTTACAGAGTTGAGTGCTATTTCAGAGCTGGCCACTACCAGGTTGTCAGAGGCTGAGCACAGAATAACCTTCCTTTGATGCGGTCTGGCTTTGATGAGGAGTTTCAAAAGAGCTAGGTTTCTGTGTACATGGCTAGACATGCTTATCAGGGGGATGCTCTTTTTTTAAAATGGCTAAGGATTGTTAAAAAAAATTACTACTTTTATGTTTTTTTCAAGGTGTATGCATAGGGCCAGTCTGGGGGAGAAATGCTTGTTCTTAACCTGTAGGCTTCGGGTGCTAAAACATTTAAATCCACCAGCAGAAACTTGTGGGCTTTTTGATAGCATCCTCAAAAGCCTCCCAAAAGAATTGTGTTTTCCCAGGGTACGTTTGCCATGCCTGGGTGGTAACTTGCAGTTTATCTCCATGGTTTTAAAGAGAACCATATACTTTGTATTTAAAATAATCATTTGTCTTTTTTCCCCTGGCAAAACACATTTTGCACAATGTACAAAATACTCAGCTTCCTGTGGTGTATGTACTTTGTAAAGGCTTTCTCAATTTCACTGCTTTCAGAAGAAGACTTCTTCAGGTCATCTCTAATAAATATGCCTTGTGAAAAGGAAAAAATACTTTTTTTTCCTTCAAAAATGGTCAACAGTGCCAAATGTGTATGTGTCAACATATGAAACTGGAGGATAAAAGAGGGTGTGGAAACCTGTAAAAATATATATATTGATGAATCCTATTGAGCTGTATACTACTAATGTCTAGAGTGAAAATATAGATAGGTAGATCCCAGGATATTGGAAAGCCAATGTGGGTGAGGTAATATCTTTTCTTAGACCAACTTCTGTTGGTGAGAGTGACAAGCTTTTGAGCCACAAAGAGCTCTTCTTCAGGTCTGTGAACATTACTCCCAATGTCAGAGCAAAATGCAAGATGGAACAGATTGTTTAGCATAAGTAGTTAGCACATATTGTAAGGGACCATTCAAAGTAGAATGGGCCATTAGCACCGCTGCAAACATAGGAAAAAAAGAAGGGGTTAGTGGATTACAGATTGTTTTAATAAACCATAAATCTAGTGTCTCTGTTCAATCCATGATGTCCATAATCCATGATTTGGTGTCCAGCAGAGTAATGAATGTAAGCTCCCTGGTTCTTCTTTTGAAAATGCTGTGCAAGTTGCCTTTGAGGATTGGGTCTGATAGGTCAGATATAGAGTGATTACTTTATGAAAAGTGTTCACCCACAGGTGATAGGGTGTTTTTGTCTTTTATCATTTTCCTGTGTATATACATTTGAGTTTATAATGCTTATCTGTTTCATCCATATAATCATTATTCAGGCATTTAGTGCACTGGATGAAGTGTGCTACATGTGATAGGCATGTATAAGATCCTGGGATCTTGAAAGGTGTTTTGTGTGGAATGTTGATCATTATAGTAATGGAGATATGTCTGCAAGTTTTGCATCTATAGTTCTGGCAGAGTCTGGTGCTGCTTTGAGTGGGTGTGTCCTGGTCTGTGGGGACCTTCCTCTTGATGACGAGTGTTACCTGGGGTTTTCAGAACCCACAGCAGGGGCAACTTAACTATTTCACTCCATGCAGTGTCAGGAATCAATCAATAGGAACACAGCACTTCTGTCTGATCAAGGATTAAATGCAAGTAAGTATGCTCTTATCTAACACTGCAGTTTATTAGATTTAAGCATACAGAGACATAAGCAATAGGTTTAGAACATCCCAGATCTTTTTCCTAAGATCTGGAATGGTATTGAGTAATTAACAGCAGGTTTGCAGTGGCCAGTTGCTCACCCACCAGGGAGAAAGGGTGTCAGAAAAAAGTGTCTCAAGATGGCTTCAGAGGACTGCTCCACAATATACTCTATTAGCTAATCTTTTATAACTAACTTCTACAAAACACATAGGTCATAATGACCCCAACTGGATCATCTCTTTTCTAACTTTCAGTCAACTTTTCATATCAGAGGTGCCTAGATTCAAAGTTTTCCAACCACCAAGGTTTTCAGTCTCACTTGTTTACTTGTCTGTCCCCTCCTCCCATTCTGATTAGCAAAAAACTATCTGCTAGATATGACCTCGCTTCTAAAAGCCTGTCTCCAAATTAACCCTTAACTATGTGGTGTTCTATTTCATTAATTCCTATTGGCAGAATGCACATAATATGGTTGCAATTAGTTTGATCACATAATGGGGTATACACATCCCTCAAACCAGGGCAACAATGAGTTTGAAGAGATTGTTCGAAGACCAGAAGAGATGATTCTTGAAATATTTCTTTCATGATGGGGTACCCATCGAGTATGGGGTGTAGTTGTTTACACCCATTGGTGGTTACACTAGCTTTACTGTATGGGTTCCAGTGTGGGGTGCTAGGTGACAAATAGGGGTATGCAGTCAGAAGGGGGTTTATTTCTGTATTGAAGCAGATTCTCCTGGGGTATTTGGGTGGCCTGTTGCATGATACAATCTACTTCTCTGATGGAGTTTCCTTGTTTGGTGAAGGTGGTTTTAAGTGAACATAACAACGGCCATACTGGGTCAGACCAAAGTCCATCTAGCTCAGTATTCTGTCTTCTGACAGAGGCCAATGCCGGGTGCTTCAGAAGGAATGAATAAAAATGGTAATCATCAAGTGATCCATCCCCTGTCACCCATTCCCAACTTCTGGCAAAGAGAGGCTCGGGACACCATCCCTGCCCATCCTGGCTGAGAGCCATTGATGGACCTATCTTCCATCAATTTACCTAGGTCTTTTTTGACCACTGTTACAGTTTTGGCCTTCACAATATCGACAACAAGAGTGTTAAGCCAGGGATAGTCAATAGGCGGACCATGGGCCAAATCCGGACTGTGAGATGCTTTTGAATGGACCCCACAATGTTTTTATTTGTTTATTATCATTATGGGTTTCTCAATTTTTTTTTCTTGGAATCTGGACCTTGACTATACCTTGACCAAGAAATTTGGACCTTGACAAAAATAAGCTATCCCTTCATTAAGGTATATATCACTCACTTTCTCCTCAGAGCACATTCTGTGGTATCTGAGTGCCTGGCTGTTAATAACATATTTCTTGGTATGGTTGGGGTGGTTACTAGATCTATGAAGGTAGGTGTGGTGATCCATGGGTTTCTTGTATATGGTTGTCTGTAGGGTTCCATTGTTGAAGCTGATTGTGGTGTCCAGAAGTTGATGCTAGTGTGGGAAAGCTCCAGAGAGAGTTTAATGGATGGGTGGTGGTTGTTGAAGTTGTGGTGGAAGTCTGAGGGAGTTTAAGCTGTCTTCCCATAGGATGAAAATTTCTCAGGTATATCACTGGTTTCATGATGCACTTCTCCAGAAATTCTTCTTCAGGATGACCCATGAAGAGGTTAGCATATTGGGGAGCCATCCTAGTACCCCTGGCTGTTCTCATGCTTTGGACAAAATGTTTATTGTTGAAGGTAAATCTATGACAGGCGAGGATGAACTGGATGAGTTTGGCTATGTGTTTGGAATGGATAATTGATGGTTGTCCACTGTCTTTTAAATATTTGGGGCAGGCAGCTATCCTATCATTGTGAGGGATATTGGTGTATAGGAAAGTGACATCCATGGTGGCAAGGATGGTATTCTGAGGAAGGTTGTTAATACTGTGGAGTAGAGTAGGGCTCAAATGTACTTGAGCCATCCAGCTACTGTGAGAGTGGACTGTCTGGAAAGACTCTTGCCTAGGCTCACAGCACATGCACGTTTCAATCTCTTTGGCTCATGTGTGTTTGTACGCAGTGTTCTAGAAAGCCAAAGGTTTCCTTTAATAGATGTTTTCAGTATTGCTTCCTCAAACGGGCAGTGAGTGCCACACACTGGCTGAAATAAACGATGAGTGACTGAGATCAAGTAGGGGATGTTGAGCTCTGTGGTGCACAATTCCCTCCATTATAAGACTGCTGATTTTGCAAAATGCTGTGTTTTTGACGAGCTGTGTCTAGGGAACTCCTTGCTCAAATGACCCCGAAATTTGGGTCACTAACCCTATCCTGTTCCCCCATGAGACAACAAATTTCAAGACAGTCCAAGTAAGCATACAGATCTTACAGTACTTAGAAGAATTAACATTTAAGTAGAAAGGGCTTCTCAATCTAAACTAAAGTAGAGCTGGTGCTTCATTATAGAAGCATAGGACTGGAAGGGATCTCGAGAGGTCATCAAGTCCAGTCCCCTGCCCTCATGGCATGACCAAGCACCATCTAGACCACCCCTGACAGGTGTTTGTCTAACCTGCTCTTAAAAATCTCCAATGACGGAGATTCCCAACCTCCCTAGGCAATTTATTCCAGTGCTTAACCACCCTGACAGTTCGGACATTAGGAAAAATTTCCTATCTAAACTTCCCTTGCTGCAATTTAAGCCAATTGCTTCTTGTCCAATCACCAGAGGATAGGAAAATAATTTTTCTTCCTCCTCCTTATAACAACCTTTTAGGTACTTGAAAACTGTTATCATGTCCCTTCTCAGTCTTCTCTTTTCCAGACTAAACAAACCCAGTTTTTTTCAATCTTCCCTCATAGGTCATGCTTTCTAGATCTTGAATCATTTTTGTTGCTCTTCTCTGGACTTTTTCCAGTTTGTCCACATCTTTACTGAAATGTGGCACCCAGAACTGGACACAATACTCCAGCTGAGGCATAATCAACGTGGACTGGAGCAGAAGAATTACTTTGCATGTCTTCCTTACAACACTCCTGCTAATACATCCCAGAATGATGTTTGGTTTTTTTTGCAACAGTCTTACACTGTTAACTCATATTTAGCTTGTGGTCCACTCTGACCTCTTGATCCCTTTTTTGCAGTAATCCTTCCCAGGCAGTCATTTTCCATTTTGTACATGTACAACTGATTGTTCCTTCCTAAGTGGAATATTTTGCATTTGTTCTTATTGAATTTCATCCTAGTTACCTCAGACCATTTCTCCAGTTTGTCCAGCACTTTTTCAATTATAATCCTATCCTCCAAAGCACTTGCAACTCCTCCCACCTTGGTATCGTCTGCAAATTGTATAAGTGTACTCTCTATGCCATTATCTAAATCATTGATGACTATATTGAACAGAACTAGACCCAGAACTGATCCTTGCAGAAGCCCACTCGTTATGCCCTTCCAGCATGACTGTGAGCCATTGATAACTACCCTGAGAATGGTTATCCAACCAGTTATGCACCAACCTTATAATAGCTCCATCATGGTTGTATTTCCCTAGTTTTTTAATGAGAAGGTCATTTGAGACTATATCAGATGCCTTATTAAAGTCTCGATATACCACATCTACCGCTTCCCCCCATCCACACAGTCATCAGCCTGTTAAAGAAAACTATCGGGTCAGTTTGATATGATTTGTTCTTGACAAATCCATGCTGACTATTACATATCGCCTTATTATCTTCTAGATGTTTGCAAATTGATTCCTTCATTATTTGCTCCATTATCTTTCCGGGTCCAGAAGTTAAGCTGACTGGTCTGTAATTCCCTGGGTTGTCCTTATTTTCCTTTTTATAGATAGGCACTATATGTGCCCTTTTCCAGTCTTCTGGAATATCACCCGTCTTCCATGACTTTTCAAAGATAATAGCTAATGGCTCAGATATCTCCTCAGTCAGCTCCTTGTGTATTCTAGGATGCACTTCATTGGGCTCTAGTGACTTGAAGACATCTCACTTGTCTAAGTAATTTTCAACTTGCTCTTTCCCTGTTTTGAACCTACTCCATTTTCACTGGTGTTCACTATGTTAGGCATCCAATTGCCACCAACCTTCTTGGTGAAAACCGAAACAAAGAAGTCATTAAGCACGTCTGCCATTTCCACATTTTCTGTTATTGCTTTTTTGTCTTCATTGAGTAATGGGCCTACTCTGTCCTTGGTCTTCCTCTTGCTTATCATGTATTTGTAGAATGTTTTCTTGTTACCCTTTGTCTCTAGCTTGTTTGATTTCCTTTTGTGCCTTGGTCTTTCTAATTTTGCCCCTACATACTTGTGTTATTTGTTTGTATTCATCCTTTGTAATTTGACCTAGTTTCTACTTTTTGTAGGACTCTTTTTTTTATTTTTAGATCATGGAAGATCTCCTGATTAAGCCAGGGTGGTCTCTTTCCACTCTTCCTATCTTTCCTGTGCAGTGGAATAGTTTGCTCTTGTGACGTTAATAATGTCTCTATAACACATAATAAATGGGTTAATCATTTATCAGATACAAATACCCTAACACTGCACTGGAGACATTATCGTACCAGTACTGGCCTGGAGGTGTCTTAGCATTAGCTCCCCATGTTGCAATGTGGGTAAATTTGCTTTGTAAGTAATGACAGTCCTCGCAGCTCCCCAAAAGGACAGAGAAAGTAGCGTGAGTGAAGGGACTGATTTGGTCGCTGGGAGGTAAGCAAAGCCACAGTGCTGTTAGCTACATCTGTAAAAGACATGTCCCAGCAAAGAGATGGAGGAAGATATGAAGAAAATCAAAAATAAGTCTTCCCAGAAGGCGTAATCTGCACTGACTGCTGAAAGGGAAATAAAGGGTCAAATCCTCCGGATGAGTCATTGATGCCCAGCACAGCTCAGGGTGAGGGGTGTAGGCTACCATCACAGCCACCTGATCCTCAGACTGCCAGGCACCAGTCTGATCCTGAGCAGCAGCTTAGAGCAGCCAAGGGGTCATTTCAGCTTCTGGGATCACCACAGAGACAGGTTCCTGAGTCTATGTCGCCTCCTCCAGTAGCTGTGAGCTGGGATGTCATAGAGCTGGTTATACTGGAAGATTTTCTAGGAAATTCTCAGTTCGCCACTTAAGCCATTTTCAAGTGGACTCTGCACTGCGCTGAGGATAAGGATTGGGATCAAACAATGCAAACCAACCTAGTAGAGTTCAAAGTGGGCCAGAACTATGTTTTATTTGCATGGAAGTAATCCCATTGGCTTCATTTTTGTTAAACCAATATAAGTAAGAGAAGAATTGAATCCAGGATGTACAAGTCATCTGTTACTTACTAGGTACTGCTTTTCTTTAAATTACAAACATCAGGCTGTCTATGGAATGAGTAAACTGTATATAAAGTCACCATTTTCTACTCTGAAATTTTGGTTTGTTTTAACTTCCTTCTGCAGAAAGAAGTAAAGCATTTCAAGATGTTCTGTCCAGATTAAACCTGGAGAAGCACAGAAGCATCAAGATCAGGCTGAGGGATGTTTTGGAGATCTGCCCAGAAAGCATCAAGAACAGGATTCCAGAGGCATTAGGTGATTTACCTTGGCATTTCCTGAGGAAGGTCATGGCTCTGAATGGGACGGCCAGAAATACAAGCATTGGGCACAAGGCTCCTGCAGAAGAAATGGATGATTATGAGGAGAAACTGCATACTGATGGCACTTTCTGTTTTAGTGACACTGAGATGAAAGTTTCTCTGCAATCTCTTGATGTTCTTTGTGCTGTTCTGCTTTGCTCAGTTTCCTACAGCAGGAGATCCTGTCCAAAATGTCCATGTGCCAGTTTGACCTCCCTCTGCTGCTACCCACCCTCAACACCCCTAAGGGCACCCTATTACTGTGGGCCATGAGGGACATTGTGAGGAAGTGGAGGCTGCACTCCCTGGCAGAGAGCAGAGGGTTCAGAGAGGAGAGCCTGGTGCTCACAGAAATGCCAACGATTTCTTTTGTGTGGATGGGGAGCTACAGCTTCTCCAAGTCCCAACTCCTCAATGAGGTTCTCAGCCCCTCCCAGCAGCACCACGATTTCTTTATCCATCGGGACATGGAGTCTGGGAACTTCCTTCAGAAAATCGCAGATGGGCTGGTTGAGATTTCCTGGTATTTCCCTGGGGGGACGGAAAATTCTGATCTTTTCCCAGAACCCATTGCAGTTACAAATTTGCATGGAGACATTGAGTCCCACTGGCTACAGTTTAGCTTTTTAACAGCGGTCTCCTCCACAGTGTTCATAGTTACCGAGAGCATCGGTGAGAAAGAATACGAGCTGTTGTCATCTCTGAAAAAATCCAGCTCTAAATATTACTTCATCCTCAACTGCAAGAATAAGAAACCCAAAGAAACTCTGGGATTTCTTAATAAGCTGTCCTCAGTGTTGAAACTGAGCAAATCACTAGTACTGGTGAAAGATAGTATCATGAATAATGCAGGATTTGTGGAAAAAGGTGAAGTCCACCATAGGAACCATAGTGAATTCATCTCCGAAGACAGTGAGTTTGGAAGCCATGGCTGTGACGGCACGTGACCTGGGAATCCAGGTGGATGAGGAGTGTCAGGCATGTCAGTGTGCGAGGAAATATACTGAAGAAATCACTGCAGAAATAAGAGATGGGGCAAAATACAAAAGGGAAATGCTGAGCCTGCAAGGAGACCCATGGAAAAACTTGGCTAAATTGGAAAAAGAGATGTGCCAAATGAAAAGGCAAGGGGACGTGGCCATTGAAGACTATAAATCTGCACTGAAACAGAAATGGTTAGAGATACGTAGACAGCGGAATCAGTGTGACCGTACTAATGGTTTGACTAAGTTTATCAATGGAATAGTACAGTTGAATCCAGTGGAGAAACATTACTTTCTGAAATGGATGAAATTTAGCCTGGATAATATTGCTAGGGGGAATCTTTCTGAAATGCGGGCGGACTAAAAAGAGAAATGTGTAACTCCAGGAGTGGACCGAAAACAGCTGGAGGAATTAGATAAATTAATATATGATAGTTCTTTGGGGGTGGAGCATTTCATGCGTGAGTTGGGGCATTTCTATGAAGCTGAATGCTCAATGGTTAAAGAAGGGAAAATGGAAGAAAGCCAAAGACAATTCTCCCATCTCCCATGCACAGCAGCTGACCTGATGCTGGAAGGGTTTCCTGTGGAGCTGATCGATGGAGATGCCTCCAACATCCCCATGAACTGGGTAGTAGATGTTCTAACTCATCTCCATATCAGACTAGGGGGTAGATCCAGAATGGTGGTTATAACAGTGCTGGGAGTGCAGAGCACTGGGAAATCCACTCTTCTCAACACCATGTTCGGCCTGCAGTTTGCAGTGAGTAGCGATCGATGTACGCGAGGAGCGTTCATGACACTCATTAAAGTTACAGAAGCTGTTCAGGAGCTGCTTGGCTGTGATTTCATCCTGGTGATAGACACTGAAGGTCTGAAGGCCCCTGAACTAACAGCACTGGAAGACAGTTATCACCATGACAATGAGCTGGCCACTCTGGTGATTGGACTGAGTGACATCACCATCGTTAACATGGCCATGGAGAATGCCACAGAAATGAAGGATGTTCTGCAAATTGTGGTCCATGCATTTCTCAGAATGGAGGAAATAGGACAACAGCCAAACTGCCAGTTTGTGCACCAGAATGTCAGTGATGTGTCTGCTCATGATCAAAACATGAGGGACAGGAAACACCTCCTGGAGCAGCTGAATGAAATGACCAAAGCTGCAGCAAGGATGGAAAAGCAAAGCAGGGAAATGGCATTTTCTGATATTATGGAGTATGACCCAGAAAAACACAATTGGTACATGCCTGGCTTGCGGCATGGAGTCCCTCTCATGGCTCCCGTAAACACTGGATACAGTGAGAGTGTGTGTGAGCTAAAGAAATACCTGTTTGAATTCATAGAGAACCGTTCACGGAAAAGAGCTGGAAAGGATATTCCTGATTTTATTGTATGGTTGAAGAGCCTGTGGAAGTCAGTGAAACATGAGAACTTCATCTTTAGCTTTAGAAACAGCCTTGTAGCTGAAGCCTATCACCAGCTGTCTGTGAAGTATTCTGAATGGGAATGGGGTTTCCGCAAGGAGATGTATCTCTGGATATCTGAAAAAGAAACTTTTATCTAGAATCAGCTGCCAGAGACACTAGAGGGTGATCTCTTTCACAGCTTAAAAATGGAAGCACAAGGGAAGCTACAGCAGGGAGAACAGAAGCTCTTGAATAATTTAGAACAGTATTTTAAAGGTGAAGCTCCAAATTTGAACCTGATAGAAAAGTACAGAGAAGATTTCAAAAGGAGCGCAAATAGCCTCAAAAGAGAACTTGAAAATTCTTCAACCAGTAACTGTAAGGAAGCAATTCGAATACGAAGAGGACAGCACAAGATAGACAATATCCAGTCTGAGTACAAGCAGAAAATTGAAGGGGAAGTTGACAGACTCTTGGCTGAATACCGAAACAGAGAAGATAAATTAGACCATGAGAAACTGAAAAAAGAATTTGAAACGATGTGGCGAGAAACCTTGTCAGAGTTAACGCTCTGTACTTTACAGAAATGTCAAGTTGTTCAAGATATGGATCTCCAGCTGAGAAAGGATCTGAAGCACAGAGGGGGTGCTGTCAGACAGATACTGCAACATGCAAAAAGCCTGCTGGATTATAGAATGAAGTCTTTCACAATGAAGAAGGAATACTTAAACCTAAAATGGACCAGAGCAGTTGCAGAATACTTCTCACAGGAATGTTACTGTAAAACTGAAGAGCTTGCTCTATCTTTAATGACTGAATGCAAGAAATACATTGAAGAAAAAGTTAAATCCAAAACAGACTATGATGAAACCTATTGTGGAGAACTGCTGCATATGGTTAATGAGAGGTTAAAAGAGGAGGAGATTGAGAAACTTCACACTTCTCCTTTGTTTGAAGTTGACCTGAAGCTTCACGTTTGGGGGAAGCAGCTTGGGCATTTCAGAAGATGCATGAAGATTTTATCAAAGAAAACAATCCTCAGCAACATCTGGAGAAGCTGAAACCTCATTATTTCTCCATATTTACTGATCTCCATTTGGAAAAGAAAGAGAGCCAAACGAGGGCGAGGAATTTCTGTGATCAGTGTCTCAAACCTGCCCTGGTGGGTTATGTCAACAAAAGGCTCGGACTAGAAATAGTTGACAATTTTCTCAGCAGTGAACAGGCCCTTGAATACACCAGCCGAAGCTTCTTTCAGTTCTTTTTGCTAAAGAAGCTGCTGGAAGAGATGAACTTTGACAACTATGTGAAATAGATAAGTAACTATGAAGAGTTTGTCAAATCCTGGATACAGAGATGTCTGATAGACCACTATGGAGGGAAGGCAAGTTTGAGGGATTTGGAGAAAGGGATTCTATCCAGAATAATAAATAAAATCAAGGGAGTTCTGAAAAACTCCATAAATAAAAACAATAACACAGTTTCTGCCTTTTTAGACAGCTTTTGCAAAGAGCTGCAGCAGGACCTGGTCATTTCCAGCAATAGCTTAGTTGGAGTACAGTTTAAAACCACAGCAAAAATTGAGCAGCTTTCTGGTAACATTGAAATCTTCCTTCTGGAGCTGGAACAACAAATCTTAACCCAGTTTAATCATTTGGAACTTGAGACCAAACTCTCCAGCCTGCCAGTGAAACCCCAGGATGAGATCTTCAAGCGAGTGTTTGGCTGTGGGAAGCAGTGTCCGTTCTGTGAAGCCCCCTGTGAAGCAGGAGGCACTGACCATAAAGAGCATTTTGTATCAGTCCATCGACCCAAAGGGTTAGGGAACTTCAGGGATTGTGATTCACAAAAGCTTGAGCATTCCATATGCTCCTCTGATGTGGTTTCCAATCGTGAATTCCGAATTGCAGCTGCAGATGGGAAATTTCATCCCTTCAAAGATTACCGCCATTACTACCCAGACTGGCACATTCAGCCTGGTCCCAATATTGATGCTTCTGATTTCAGGAAATTTGTTTTCAAATCATTCAGTGACCAGTTAGCTAGAGCGTATGGTGCTAAAGCAGCAGATCTTCCAGGAGACTGGAAAAATCTAACTAAAGAGCAGGCGCTGAAGAGCCTAAAGGAAGTGTTTTACATGAAATAATAGACATGCCAAGAGTCTCTTTAAATAGGATACACTTCAACAAAACAAAACCCTTAATTTTAAAAAATGGAATATGAACCAATCTGACAGCCTATACCGTTTTTTAAATTGAAAACTAAAAAAAAAAAAATCAATTGCAGGTCACTTCTTCCAGTTAGTGCAAGGCTGCTGCACAGGAACAGCCATACCAAAGCAAACTGATAGTCCATGTATCCCTGTGTCCTTGCTGAACCAGAATAACAGCCCATCTAGCCTGGTATCCCCACCTCTCTGCAGTACTGGATCAGACCAATCACCCATATAGCCTAGTATCCCACATCCTTGCTGTATTGGATCAGACCTAAAGGCCATCTAGCTCGGTATCTCATCTCCCTGCTGTACTGGATCAAACCAGTGATCCATCCTGTCTCTGACAGTGGCCATTACAAGATGTCTCAGTGGGAGGTGCAAGAAACCATCTAATGGAAATTGTATAGAAACGTTTCTGGAGGAGAAGCTTCTTCCTAACATAACTATGTAAACAGGGTCCGAATGAGTTCTCCCATGACAGCTAGCTGGGAGCGGGAGAGACTTTAGGAGGAAATTGTATTTACATGAACTCACCTACTCTGCCTAGATATCCAGCAGATATAGAGGTGTTGCTCAAAGTGATCAATATTGACTTGTGTTGGGTTACAGATCACTTTAGTACTGAATGAAGGGGTAGTGAAATGTTGTTGTCAGTGTTGTTGCATTTATTGTATAAGTAAAGGGGAGCAGAACTGTGCTTAACCTGTCTCAAATGAGGGGTCACCCTCAGCTGAAAGGACTCATTAAGCCAGGTGCTTGAATGCCTGACTCCTGCGAAAGTAAGAGGGGTGAGGAGAGGTATCTCTGCCAGGAGGAGTGAACTCTCCCTAAGGGTCCCTGGTCTGGTTTAACCTGTTTCTCCCCACTGTTCAGAAAATAGGGCCTTTTGTTATTTTAAGTGCTCAAAAGAGCTGACAATTACTTGTGGCAGGACAGCATTTCTGCCCAGCCTAATAGCTGAAAATCACTAAGGACTTGGCTACACTTGTGAGTTAGAGTGCATTAAAAGCAACCCCGGGCACCCTAACTCATGACCCATCCACACTGTCAAGGCACGTAGAGCACCTGGACTTTGTAGCGGGAGTGCCCCTGGTAATCCACCTCCACCAGAAGCATAATGCTTGGTGCATCTCGGCTGAAACGCCCCAGCGTCAGTGTGAACGAGGTGTTGCATTACTGCGCTCTGATCCGCCTCCAGAAACGTCCCCTAATCCCCTTAAGTCAAGTGGCCACTCTTGTCATTGTTTGGAATCGGCTATAGGAATGCGGATATGTCCTTTCAAAGCGCCGTTTCTGACAGCTGGCATGCTTATCTGCTCTGGGACAAAGCAAACCATTACTGTGGAATGTTGCTTGAGAGTCAGGGAGAGGGGAGACTGCTGCTGTCTGAACTTACAAGACAGCATGCTGACATGCTCTCATCCCCCCCAAAACCCACTCTCTCTCCCCCCACATACACACAAAACACTCCCTGTCACACTCCACCCAACACCACCCCATTTGAAAAGCATGTTGCAGCCACTTGCATGCTGGGATAGCTACCACAATGCACTGCTCTGTGGCCGTTGCAAGAGCTGCCGTTGTGCTGGCATTGTGAACACACAGCAGCGCTTTCCCTGCAGCGCTCTCTGAGGGGCACTGCAGCTCCTGGCGCTGTACATCTGACAGTGTAGACATAGCCTAAGTTACATCAGTGAA
Source organism: Lepidochelys kempii (assembly GCF_965140285.1). Taxonomy (NCBI): domain Eukaryota; kingdom Metazoa; phylum Chordata; order Testudines; family Cheloniidae; genus Lepidochelys; species Lepidochelys kempii. The sequence continues at coordinate 4,659,835 of NC_136385.1, forward strand.
ACTTTCTTTATTCAAGACAAGGGCAGATTCAGGACCTGAGTATTACATAGTAGGAAGTAATTACTTTAGAATAGGCTGTAAACACAGATAAATGATTGGCATGTATGTTGAGTGTTTAAACTGAGTCTCTCCCCCCCCCAAATAAGAATCCGTTGAAGACAATTAAACTGTTATATTTAGAGCATGACTGTCATTTACTCTCCCTATTGTGCATTAAGAAATTAGTATTCTTGTTTTAATGTAATCACGCATAAGAAACAACAGAAAACCATTTACAGTTAAACAAAATAAACTTGGGAACAGACTTTTTTGTGGTGGCTTATTTATTTTGAAATGTTGCCTTGAAACTTTTTGTTTTATTTAGCCCTGAGAGGAAGGATAGTGGGTGAGGTCAGCAAACATTTCAGGAGATGTGATGCTTCCAAAGTACAAACCCAAGATCCCAAGCAATACAGGACCCCTTAACATTTAAATGAGCCCTTCTGAGAGGCCTGATGCTGATAAGAACGACTGACCTCATGAAAAATGGGCTTTGTTTTCTCATTTAAACAGTGAGAACATTTCATGGAGCCCTGAGCTCTCACTTGGGGAGGGGGTGGGGGGTGGAGACCCAATGCGGCACAAGTTAGTAACCGCTGTGGTGGGATAGGCAGGGCCAGCTGTGGAGTCAATGGAGCAACCCCCAGGTGAAGCAGTTAAACCCCAACCCAAAGACTGGATTTTCCACAGTTACAAGGGAAATTAGATAACTATACACACACACACACAAACAGACCGAAATATGTAGGGTTAGAAATCCCCAGTAACAACACTGATGGCCCAAACTCTCTGCAGTGACCCCAACCCGTGACACTCCCTCTCTGTGTCCCTTCTCGACAGTGGGGCTGTGAGTGTAGCTGGATTGGGCAGTGGCTCCCTCTACTGTCCCACGGGGGAATCTCTTCTCTTCATTGCCACATGCCACGCAGTTGCCGTACTCTATCTGTCAGCCCAGCTGCTCAGTGGATTTGCCCATGTCACCCGGTTTCAATTGTTCCTTTCCACATAGAATCATAGGACTGGAAGGGACCTTGAAAGATCATCAAATCCAGGGATTCTCAACCTTTTTCTTGCTGAGGCCCCATTCAACATCCTATAAAAACAACAGGGCCCGGCAGGGGGTAAGCGTGGGCTCCAGGCCAGGGGGACACACTTGGGCATAGGCATAGTTTTACTTCAATTTTTTTTTGGTGGCGGGGGGGTAAGGAAGGCCTGGCATGGCTCATCCCAGCTCCACACAGCAGGGTCCAGGGAGGATGTGCCATCTCCACCCCCTGACTCGCTCAGGAGGGCACCCAGCTTGTCTGGGCTCTGGGGGGATGCAACCAAAAATGTAACTGAAAGGGGGGATTCAGTTCAAAAAGTTTGAAAACTGCTCAGGTGCGGGCAGGAGGTTAGTTAGGGGCTGTGTGAAATGAGGGGAGTAGCTCAGGGTACAGGGAGGGGATAGCTAAGGACTGTGTATGGGCAGGGGGTAGCTCAGGGTGCAGGCAGGGGGTAGCTATGGGCTGTATGCAGGCAGGGGGGCTTCCAGTGCAATGCCCAGCTTCAGGGGCAAGGCACTGGGACTCCCGGCTTCAGCCTCCCTGCTGCTCCTGGCTTGTGGGGGAGGGGAGGTTTGCCGGCTCGAGCACCACGTTGCTCCTGGCTTGGAGGGGATGTGGGGACCCTGCCGGCTTCAGCCCCACCTAGCTTCTGGCTGTGCCACTCCTGGCTTGGGGTGGATGGGGAGGGCACCGCGGGCTTCAGCCCCGCGCCGCTCCTAACTAGAGCAGGGGGCCCACTGGCTTCAGACCCGCACCGCTCCTGGCTTAGAGGGAAGGGGGGGGCAGGCTTCAGCACTGGGGCTCCAGGTTTCAGCCGTGGGGCTCCGCGGACCCCCTGAAAGGGCTCACTGACCCCCAGCTGAGAACCACTGATCTAATCCAGGCCCCTGCACTCATGGCATGACTAAGCATTATCTAGATCATCCCGGACAGGTGTTTGTCTAACCTACTCTTAAAAATCTCCACTGATGGAGATTCCAGAACCCCTCAGGCAATTTATTTCAGTGCTTAACCACCCTGGCAGGAAGTTAGCCATTGATAGCTACTCTCTGGGAATGGTTTTCCACCAGTTTTGCACGCATCTTACAGTAGCTCCATCTAAGTTGTCTTTCCCTAGTTTGTTTATGAGAAGGTCAGGTGAGACTGCATCAAAAGCCTTACTACCGTCAACATATACCACATCTACTGCTTCTCCCCATCCACAAGGCTCGTTACCCTGTCAAAGAAAGCTATCAGGTTGGTTTGACACGATTTGTTCTTGACAAATCCATGCTGACTATTACTTATCACCTGATTATCTTCCAAATGTTTGCAAATTTAGAGCTTAATTATTTGCTCCATTATCTTTCCAGGTACAGAAGTTAAGCTGACTGGTCTGTATTTCCCCAGGTTGTCCTCATTTCCCTTTTTATAGATGCCCATTTCCAGTCTTCTGGAATCTCTCCTGTTTTCCATGACTTTTCAAAGATAATCACTAATGGCTCAGATATCTCCTCAGTCAGCTTCTTGAGTATTCTAGGATACATTTCATCAGGCCCTGGTGACCTGAAGACATCTAATTGGTCTAAATTTTTTACTTGTTCTTTTCCTATTTTATCCTCGGATCCCACCTCATTTTCACTGGCATTCAGTATGCTAGATGTCCAATTACCACTAACCCTCTTCTTGAACACTGAAACAAAGAAGTCATTAAGCACCTCTGCCATTTCCACATTTTCTGTTATTGTTTTTTCCCTCTTCATTGAGTAATGGGCCTACCCTGTCCTTGATCTTCCTCTTGCTTCTAACGTATTTGTAGAATGTTTTCTTGTCACCCTTTATGTCTCTAGCTATGATCTGTTTTGTTCCTTGGCCTTTCTCGTTTTGTCCCTACATACTTGTGTTATTTATGTTCATCCTTTGTCGTAATTTGACCTAGTTTCCACTTTACGTACAACAATTTTTTGATTTTTAGATCATTGAGGATCTCCTGGTTAAGCCAGCATGGTCTCTGGCTATACTTCCTATCTTTCCTATGCAGTGGAATAGTTTGCTTTAAGGCCCTGTAGTGGGGCAACTGCCCCACTCCAGTAAAACAGGGGTTAAAAGCATCCCTGGAGAGGGCTGTGGCTGGGCTAGGCTGATTCGGAAAGCAGCCACAGCTGTGGCCAGCTCAGTCAGGGTCCAGCTGGCCCTTATAAGAGGGCTTGGGGCCAGAAGTGAGAGGAGTATCACTCTAGCCCTGGAGGGAGAAGGGCTAGCTGCCTGGGAGCAATGTACCTGAAGTGGAGCAGGGCTGGGGAAGGGCAAAGGGAGCTGGGGAGCAGCAGCCTGGTAAATCCCCAGGCTGAGGCCTCGTTGAAGGCCTAAGAAAGGTACTGGGGAGGCAGAGGGACAGCCTGGGGATAGGCAAAGGCACCAGGTCCTACCCCCTTGCCAATGATGAGTAGCCATTACAGTCTGCTCCAGTGAGCAGGGGCTAGATGATGACTGGCAGTAGCCACTGAGGCAAGGTGGGTTTAGAGGGTTGGGGGTTCCCCTGGGAGGGGAGACCCAGAGTGTGGGGGTACAGCTATGGGGCAGCACCCCAAGGTAAAAGGGCACCGAGGTCCAGGAGGGATATGGGGGCCCTAAGGCAGGCAAGACACCAGCCTGCAGAGGGGGCTCCCAGTGCTGAAGAGCTAACTTCCAAGATGACCAGCAGGAGGCGCTATGCCAGTGAGCCTTCGCCTTCCTACAGGCACATAATAATGTCTCTGAAAAACTGCCAGCTCTTGAACTGTTTTTCCCTTTAGACTTGCTACCCAGGGATCTTACCTACCAACTCCCTGAATTTTCTTAAGTCAGCCTTCTTGAAAGGCAGCACCTTGCACAGACGCATTGAATGTTGCCTGACATTATCAAGCTCTTTCTGAAATTCCTCACAATCCACCCAAACAAAAGAATTCGGTGGCCCGGGCAAGTTTTCCTATCTCAAGTTTTTTAGACCATTATTCCAGGTCAATAATAAACACACAGAACATGGCCAATCCTAGTGTTGCCACGCAGGGCCTCCCACTCTCCAGGTGATCATTAATTCCCACCTCTCCCCATCCAATTCTTACACCTCACATATGGGCTCTGTCTCTCCGCTGCTCCCAGCACTGGGCTCTTCTCCCCTCCTGCTGCTGCACTGAGGCTCTCCGGCCTCCCTCCTTTGGGTGGCTCAGGTCTCCCTCCCCACAGCTCGGCCTGGGGGCAATGGGGCAACAGGTCTCCTGGGGCAGGGACGCTGCAGGGGCTAGGGTGACCAGATGTTCTGATATTCAGGGCTTTTTCTTGTATAGGTGCCTATTACCCCCCCACACACACACTCCCGATTTTTCAAACTTGCTATCTGGGCACCCTCGCAGGGGCTGGGGCTGCAGTGCAAGCAGCCCCATCGTGCGAGTTCCCCACCCCAGGGCAGAGGGGCCCAGCTGGGCTGATTTGGGGGGGGGGGCAGGGGGAAGCAGCAACAGTTCCTGTAATCTGACCTTTCCCACACCCTCCCCCCACAAATCTCCCCATGGGTCTTCTACTAACCCCCCCAAATCCTCTCTGCTCCCCTGAATCTGCCTCTTGACACCCTGCCTCGCCCTGCACCTCCTGCCCTTCAGTCACCCCCAAAAAGCCTTTTCCCCCTCCTGCCCCTCATGCCCCCTGAACTGCCACCTGCCGCCTCCTGCTTCCATCTCCTTCGCTTGCCCTTTGAACGGCACCCGCCCCATTCTGCTCCCTGCCCTGAAGCAAACAACCCCCCACCCTTTGGCTTGATAACACCCCTCCCCTGCTCCAACCTCTGTGCCCCCAGCCCCAAACCGCATGGGGCTGGGAGGAGGAGAAAGTCCTTGCCTGCTAATAAAGCCAGTTTGTGCCCCACAGCCCTGCCTTGGGGAGGGAGGGGATCAGCCTGAACTTCTCCCCCCCCCCAACCTCCCCCCAACACTGACCCCTGTAAACTGCCCCCGAACTTCCCCCTCCTCAACAATCCCCTCAACTCTGCCCCCCAAATCTACCCCATGCCTGGACTCTGCCCCTCCCCCATCCTGGCCCCCTCCTCAGTCCCCCTAATGAGCCCTGTATGAACCCCCAACCCCCTCTGCTCCCCTGAACCCACCCCCTGACCCCTGCAGCCCCTCCTGCACCTCAGCCCCCCTGAACTGCCCCCTCCCTTCCCTAGTGACCCCCAGCTCCACAGGGTAACTCTGCTGTGTCGGTTTAACTGTCACCCCAGGACATGCCAAGCTCCCCTCCCCCCTTACAGCCACCTGGGCCCTCATTAGCCTCGGGGGTGGGAGCTAATTTGCACAGAGGATAATGGAGCAGCCAATCAGGGGCTGGCCTGGGTGCCGGGGGGGGGGGCTATAAAGGGCTCCTCAGGGCTTGCAGACCCCTGGGCATGGCTGTGGCTGTGCTGGGAGCCCGGGCTGCAGGGTCAGGGAGGGGTCTGGGCCCAGCCCCAGAGCCGGCAGGGGAAGCGGGAGGCTCTGGTGCTGCGCAGGGTGGGGCAAGAGCTGGGTACAAGAGGCCCCAGTCACTGCAGCTCCCCCTCTGTGGGGCTCCAGGGGAGAGGTCTGGAGCATTTGTCACACGCTTGGGATCCCCCCTGTAAGGGAGGACAAACTGGGCTTCATTCATACCCCAGTCTCAGTCATAATGCTGGGGTAACAGCGGGGGCCCCTTTCATAAAACACCTCATTATTTTTAGCTCTTTGTTTCATGGGTTGCAAGCCTCCCACATTCTCATCCAGTGAAAGAGAGCCGTCCCCTCCCGCTGGCATCGACCCCCATCCCTCTGACTGCTACCGACACGGCCTGGCCTGGGAATGTGAAGGAACCTCTCCGAACTGAGAGGAGACACGCACAGAAACATACAGTCCTCTGTATTGGAGAGCGAGAGGCTGGAGAGACACAGACATACCCTCAGTTCACTGAGCTCTCATGTTAATAACAGTTTGAAGAACATCCATCCAGTCTAGAAGAAAGGTTTGCACTCTCCGAGCAGCTCAGCACAGGGGATGGGGGCGCTGGGGCAGTAAAAAGGCTCCAGGGAGCCCTGAACCACGGTGGCTCCTGCTGGGGTGCCCAGGCACAATGGGGCACAGCTCGGTAACTGCTGGGGTGGGAGAGGCTGTAACAGCACTGAGGGAAGCTGAATGCAGGGGGATTTCTAGTTAAAAGGGAAGTTAGAGTTATTACAGTAAATGTGTAGGGAGAGAAACAACCATAATGGCATTTCAGTGTCAAAGTCTCTGCAGACACCCCAGCCCTGGGATGCCCTATCACCTCCCAGCCCCTGTCCCTTCTCTCCAGTGGGGCTGAGAGCACGTCTGCATGGGGCAATGGCTCCTGCTTGTGTCCCCCAGGAGGAATCTCTTCTCTTCGTTGTTACATTCTTCCCAGTGACCCTGGTCTGTCAGTGCAGCAGCTTAGTGGGTTTCTCCACGTCACCAATTTTAAATTGTTCCTTTCCCCATGCAGCACCTTGAGCTTTCTCCATGGAATATCGCTGGCCAGCACATTGCCCAGCTACTGCTTTTGTAGCCCTCGCTAGTGTCCCTCACAATCCTCCCAAGCAGAAGAATTCTGTGGTATCAGCAAATTTCCCCATCTCACTGGCCATTCCATTATTCCAGGTGATAATTAATACACAGAACCATCCCAACCTTTGTATTGATCCCTAAGGTCCTCCTGGCTATTTACCTTATTCTCAGGTGGGAAACAGGGGAATTTATTCCTTCTAAAATCTTCCTCGTAGAGGCAATTCTGTCCTCGATGCCTCACCACCCCTTACACAGGGCAATCGGCCCTAGGGGAGGTGTCAGTCTGAGACTCACAAGGACGCCTCCAAGCACTGGGCAATAAACAACACAGAGCTATTAAAATTTAGAAGAGAAAGGGTAAAATTTTCAAAAGTGCCTAAGGCTGCATCTACATTAGAGCTGAGGGGTGTGATTCCCAGCCATACCTGTGCTAGCTCTGCTCAAGCCAGCACACTGAAAATAGCAGGGGTGGGGCATAGCCAAGCAGTCCTGTTGACAGCCATGGGGTCTGGGGTTCACTAGAGAGGGGATGATATTGAACTTTCTTTGGGCTGTGCCATTGGCCATTATCTTTGAAAACTCATGGCGATCAGGGGAAGTCCTGGAAGACTGGAAAAAGGCTAATGTAGTGCCAATCTTTTAAAAAGGGAAGAAGGAGGATTCTGGGAACTACAGGCCAGTCAGCCTCACCTCAGTCCCCGGAAAAATCATGGAGCAGGTCCTCAAGGAATCAATCCTGAAGCACTTATACAAGAGGAAAATGATCAGTAACAGTCAGCATGGATTCACCAAGGGAAAGTCATGCCTGACTAATCTAATTGCCTTCTATGATGAGATAACTGGTTCTGTGGATGAAGGGAAATCAGTGGACGTGTTATTCCTTGACTTTAGCAAAGGTTTTGATATTCTTGTCAGCAAGTTAGGGAAGTATGGGCTGGATGGATGCACTACAAGGTGCGCAGAAAGTTGGCTAGATTGTCTGGCTCAACAGGTAGTGATCAATGGCTCCATGTCTAGTTGGAAGCTGGTATCTAGCGGAGTGCCCCAAGGGTCGGTCCTGGGGCCGGTTTTGTTCAATTTCTTCATTAATGATCTGGAGGATGGTGTGGATTGCACCCTCAGCAAGTTTGCAGATGACATGAAACTGGGAGGAGTGGTAGATATTCTGGAGGGTGGGGATAGGATACAGAGGGACCTAGACAAATTGGAGGATTGGGCCAAAAGAAATCTGATGAGGTTCAACAAGAACAAGTGCAGAGTCCTGCACTTAGGATGGAAGAATCCAATGCACCACTGCAGACTAGGGACCAAATGGCTAGGCAGCAGTTCTGCGGAAAAGGGCCAAGGGGTTACAGTGTACGAGAAGCTGGATATGAGTCAACAGTGTGCCCTTGTTGCCAAGAAGGCCAATGGCATTTTGGGATGTACAAGTAGGGGCATAGCGAGCAGATCGAGGGACGTGATCGTTCCCCTCTATTCAACATTGGTGAGGCCTCATCGGGAGTACTGTGTCCAGTTTTGGGCCCCACACTACAAGAAGGATGTGGATAAATTGGAGAGAGTCCAGCGAAGGGCAACAAAAATGATTAGGGGTCTGGAACACAGGACTTATGAGGAGAGGCTGAGGGATCTGGGATTGTTTAGTCTACAGAAGAGAAGAATGAGGGGGGATTTGATAGCTGCTTTCAACTACCTGAAAGGTGGATCCAAGGAGGATGGATCTAGACTATTCTCAGTGATAGCAGATGACAGGACAAGCAGTAATGGTCTCAAGTTGCAGTGGGGGAGGTTTAGGTTGGATATTAGGAAAAACTTTTTCACTCGGAGGGTGGTGAAACACTGGAATGCGTTCCCTTTGGAGGTGGTAGAATCTCCTTCCTTAGAAGTTTTTAAGGTCAGGCTTGACAAAGCCCTGGCTGGGATGATTTAATTGGGGATTGGTCCTGCTCTGGGCAGGGGGTTGGACTAGATGACCTCCAGAGGTCCCTTTCAACTCTGATATTCTATGATTCTATGATTCTCTTGCAGTGATTTCCCATAAACCCTGGGAAAAGCTGTTTGTCCACTCTGCCCAAAATACCTTCCTCTCCATATCCTGTTCCTGACTCATTTACTAAATTTAAATTGATTTACATTTCTGACAGCCTGAGATCTTGCTGTATATCAAGCAGAGCAGGCACTTTGTTGGGATCTCTAGATGCTGACAGAGCACAGAATAAAGACACATGGCTCAAACCCTGAACTCCTTACTTAGGATTTCAAATGGCAGTTGCCTCAGTAAGTTTTAGTGGGGGCTTGGCTACATTTTCAGGATTCCAAGCTCGAGGACACTAACCCATTCTAGTGCACTAAAAACAGAGTGTAGTCGTAGGGGCACAAGTGGCTACGTGTAAACACCCATCCACGATGCTAGCCACATCCTCTGGCAGCTAGTCCCTCCTGCCACTCACACTGCTGCAGCAATGTTATTTTTAGTGCCCAACCTGGATCAGAGCTAGTGTGTGTATCTCTACCTGAGCTGGGAATCAGACCCCCAGCTTGAAGTGTAGACGTACCCGAAGTAAAACTGTGTAAGTAGCTTCGGCTCTAGTCAATAATGACTTATTTAATGAAGGTGGGATATTGGTACCCTTCCCAGGATAGAGTCCCCCATCCTGTAAGTATGGCTTACATCCTTCATCAGCAAGGAGATGTGGAGAACTTTAACAGAACTGTGAAAGATAGACATGGGAAAAGGATACTTTACAAGTACGATGGCTTTGCTAATGAGGGCACAACAACTCCCATCAGCCCTCTCCCTACTGTACATCCCTTTACCCTGCCCAGGAACCTAAGTATTTAGTCAGTTCCTGGTGGGCTTATTCATTGATTCCAAGGCCAGAAGGGACAATGGTGATTGTCTAGTCTAGTCTGACCTTCTGTATAACACAGGCCAGAGAACTGCCCCATAATTCATAGAGCAGATGTTTTTTTTTAAATGGCCAAACTTGAATGAAAAATGATCAGTGATAGAGAATCCACCATGACCCTTGGTAAATTGTTCCAATGTCTAATTACCCTCACTGTCAAAAATGTACAACTTATTCCCAGTCTGAATTTGTGTAGCTTCAACTTCCATCCATTGGAGCGAGTTATACCATCTCTGCTAGAGAAAATATTTGTTCCCCATTTAGATACTTATAGACTGTAATCAAGTCACCCCTTCACCTTCTCTTTGTTAAGCTAAATCACTCTAAGGCATGTTTCAGAGTAGCAGCCGTGTTAGTCTATATTTGCAAAAAGAAAAGGAGTACTTGTGGCACCTTAAAGACTAACCAATTTATTTGAGCATAAGCTTTCGTGAGCTCCTTCAGGATAGGTTGTAGATCCTTGATAATGCGTTGGAGAGGTTTTAGTTGGGGGCTGAAGGTGACGGCTAGTGGCGTTCTGTTATTTTCTTTGTTAGGCCTGTCCTGTAGTAGGTGATTTCTGGGTACTCTTCTGGCTTGTCAATCTGTTTCTTCACTATCAAGCATTCTTACAACTACAATACCCACCTGCTGAACTAGCCGTCACCTTCAGCCCCCAACTAAAACCTCTCCAACGCATCATCAAGGATCTACAACCTATCCTGAGGGACGACCCATCACTCTCACAAATCTTGGGAGACAGGCCAGTCCTTGCCTACAGACAGCCTCCCAACCTGAAGCGAATGCTCACCAGCAACCACATACCACACAACAGAACCACTAACCCGGGAACCTATCCTTGCAACAAAGCCCGTTGCCAACTGTGCCCACCTATCTATTCAGGGGACACCATCACAGGGCCTAATAACATCAGCCACACTATCAGAGGCTCGTTCACCTGCACATCTACCAATGTGATATATGCCATCATGTGCCAGCAATGGCCCTTTGCCCTGTACATTGGTCAAACTGGACAGTCTCTACGTAAAAGAATAAATGGACACAAATCAGATGTCAAGAATTATAACATTCATAAACCAGTTGGAGAACACTTCAATCTCTCTGGTCACGCTATTACAGACATGAAAGTTGTGATATTACAACAGAAAAACTTCAGAAACAGACTCCAACGAGAGACTGCTGAATTGGAATCAATTTGCAAAATGGATACAATTAACTTAGGCTTGACTAGAGACTGGGAGTGGTTGAGTCATCATAAAAAGTAACCTATTTCCCCTTGTTTATTCCTTCCTCCCCCCCTCCCCCCGTTCCTCAGACGTTCTTGTTAAACCCTGGATTTGTGCTGGAAATGCCCCACCTTGATTATCATACACATTGTAAGGAGAGTGATCACTTTAGATAAGCTATTACCAGCAGGAGAGTGGGGTGGGGGGAGAGAAAACCTTTTGAAGTGATAAACACCCATTTTCTCATGGTCTGTGTGTATAAAAACATCCTCACTGTATTTTCCACTGTACACATCCGATGAAGTGATCTGTAGCTCACAAAAGTTTATGCTCAAATAAATTGGTTAGTCTCTAAGGTGCCACAAGTACTCCTTTTCTCTCAGCAAAGGTAGGGATGGAGCCACCCACGAGCAGCCCTGACCACCCCTGCTTTGGTCCACAGCATGTGAAAACCTATTAATAACATACACAGGTGAGTTCACAGCATGTCATGATCAACAGTAGCGAGGTCAGTGGCTGATCTAATCACATCAACACAAACCTTAATCCTCAGTTACTCTGAGGCTGTTTATAAATGTTTATATCTGACCGGCTGGTCCTGCTCTCTTCTGTCTAACATGGCTGGAAGTTTGCCAAGGGTTTCTTGGCTCCCATAGCCCAGCAGACAGAGAAGTGACAGCTGCAATGTCTATATTTAATATGTAACTCTCTGATGATGGATATTTGTATAAAAGATCTGGTGGGATCAAAATTTTAACTCCAACACAGCACTTGCTTCCAAGCTTTCTCCCTTGTGGGTGACTGGAGAGGAAGATTTTGTAACAGTTATAAGGGTTTATACCTTACTGCTTGTGATAATATTGCTTGTGAAGAAGCCCAACGACCTCCAATAAAAATATATAGCATAGGTGTTAGCTAGAGAGCAAATCTAAGTCCTACTCGTGTACCCCACTCCCCAGAGCAGGGCTAAGGCTCACTGGGCTGTACACTGCAGCCAGGAATGTGGGAGGGAGGCACTCGGGCTGTGCGGAACCTGATTCAAATAATAATGGAGATAAAAAGAAAATGACTGTAATATCACAAAACTGCTGCCCCTCAGACCTTCCTCCTCACTGCATCCTCCCTTCTCTTGTCTTTCTGTTTAGTTTCTCCCTTCCTAATTAAACCCAGCACCACCACTGCCAAAAAACACACATCCCACTGGCACTAACATGGGGTCTGCTGCCATCATTGATGGTTCTGTCTGTGAGTTATATTGCTTCCCCCTACCCTGTCTTTGTCTGGTCTATTTAGAATTGTTCCTCAGACTAGCACTGTCTGCCATCCTCTATTTGTATATTTTCCAGTACAATGGGGCCCCGATCTCGGTTGGTCACTAGGTACGACTGCAGCACACATGACTGAAACTTCTTCCCCTTTGTTATTAATCTCAGTGATAAAAGAACAGGTCATTTGTTTCAAGACCCCAAGTTAAGGAGGACTCTCTACTGCATGGCATGATGGCATGTGACTAGAAATGTGGGGAACAAACACTCCCCACATCTCTTAGGTGTGTCAGTAGCATATAATTACAGATTGACTGTAGGGTTGCCAACCCTCTGGGGTTGCCAACCCTCCAGGATTGCCCTGGAGTCTCCAGGAATTAAAGATTAATCTTGAATTAAAGATATGTAACATGAGGAGTTTACCTCCAGGAATACATCTAACTAAAATTGACAACCCTAGTGACTGACTAGGCTAATAAATGAGTCACCTCCCCAAGAGTGGAACTCTAACCTGATTGCTAATAACTGATCCAGAGCTGTGCCTGAGGGGAAAGGGAGTGATGTGATTGGCCTAGGTCTGGACTGAACCCACTCTGATAAACTCAGTTCAGTTTTGCCAGACACAATCTGATCATCACTGTTAATTACCAGCAGGAGAGTGAGTTTGTGTGTGTGTATGGGGGTGGGGGGGATGTGAGAGAACCTGGATTTGTGCAGGAAATAGCCCAACTTGTTTATCATGCACATTGTGTAAAGAGTTGTCACTTTGGATGGGCTATCACCAGCAGGAGAGTGAATTTGTGTGGGGGGGTGGAGGGTGAGAAAACCTGGATTTGTGCTGGAAATGGCCCACCTGATGATCACTTTAGATAAGCTATTACCAGCAGGACAGTGGGGTGGGAGGAGGTATTGTTTCATATTCTCTGTGTATATATAAAGTCTGCTGCAGTTTCCACGGTATGCATCCGATGAAGTGAGCTGTAGCTCACGGAAGCTCATGCTCAAATAAATTGGTTAGTCTCTAAGGTGCCACAAGTACTCCTTTTCTTTTTGCGAGTACAGACTAACAAGGCTGTTACTCTGAAAACTGTTAATTCTGTAGACTTAGTCACAGCTCAGTAGTGACCTGGCCCTGCCATACCAGCATCCTGGCTGGGAGCATGTCCCTGGGAGCAGGGGGAGAGCAGAAAGATATCAGTGTCCCGAAACAGCTGCTCTTGCCCTGCCAGTCACACTCTCTGATGAAGGACAGTCTGAACCTGAGCTCAAACCCTTTCAGTTTCATCTTGGTTCACGACTGGATACAAATAGAGCCTGTGATGGTGCCAAGGGTCACAGGAGAGGGGGATGATGTGCGCTCTTTAGGGATGTGACTTCTTCTCTTCTGCCAATTTCCTGTAAACCCAGAGGGACACCGGCCAGCGGCTCTCCCCAAAATACTTCTTGAAATGTCTGACTTACCATAAGCGTCCACTGCATAACACAGACGCTTCGTTGGGGGATGGGATCTCTTTAGATTCTCACACAGACTGTGAGGTAGATACGAGGCTGGCCAACCTAGGGAATTAGCTCTCGCCACTCAGGAGCACCCTCTGCAGGTGGTGTCTTGCCCATAATTACCTGCCCTTTTCCAAGCTCCACCACATTAGGCCCTGCGTCCCTCCCAGACCATGGTGCACTTTCCTGGGGTACCGCCCTCTGGCGGTGCCCCACTCTCTGGGTGCTGCCCCTCCAGGAAACTGGCTACCCCTAATCCCACCACTCGCCTCAGTGACCCACTGCCGTTCTTCACCTAGCCCCCTTCCCTCAGGGGCAAACTGCAGTCTGAACTGGCCACTCATCATCAGCAAGGGGGGTGGACCTGCTGCCTCTTCCTCCCCGGCTGCCCCTCCGCAGCTCTAATACCTCCTCACGGCCCTGTATCAGGCCCTCAGCCTGGGAGTTGGTCAGGCCAGAGCTACCCTAGCTCCCCCTGACCTTCCCCAGCATTGCTCTGTCCAAGTACCTTTCCCTGTCTAGGCAGCCAGCCCCATCACCTCATTCACTTTTCTCATTTTTTTTTTCAACAGTCACCCTGTGCAGCCTCGTACATCCTGCCATATCAGTACCCCGACACAGGCCTGTGGATAAGGCTGATGTTGCAAACTTTATGTTCTGGGTTTAGTGTATGTGTCGAAGGGGGTCACACACTAGGTTGCTACTGTCGGGTGAACTTATTTCACACCCCAGAGGATCCTCACATCCCTCCATTCCCACCCACAAGCTTCCTGCATGCCATGCTCCCATGCCCCTCTATTTCAGGGGCTCTGTGTGCCCCCCAAAGTCCCTCCTCCTCCCATACTACACCCCCCCGTTTTCCCCTCCAATGACAGCAGCTCTGTGTGACTCCCATTCCCCCCATACCAGGGGCTTTGTGTACCCCATTCCTCACTCCCCCCATTCCTCCCCCAATAGCAGGGGTTCTGAATGTGCTCCCATTCCCCTACCCCCCCCCATTTTCCTTCACTCCCTCCATACCAGACTTCCCTAATCTTCCCCCCACCAGGAGCTCTGTGTGCCCCCCATTACTCCCTCCCTCTAAACCAGGGCCCCCCTTCACTCTCAGGCCAGCTCTGTCTGCCCCCCATTCCCAACTTCCCTCCATGCTAGGGGTGCTATGTGCCCCCTTCCCCCTATACCAGGTTCTCCTAATTTCATGCTGTCTGGAGTGGCTCACAACTGTGAGTGCCAATCTCAGGGCAGACTGTCAGAAAATAGGGCAGAGAGACCAACATGGTGGTGTGTTTTATAATTAGGGTGACCATATTTCCCTGTGCTGGATATGAACACCTCGTAAAATTACTAGTGAGTTCACTGGCAATCAATCAGAACTATGCAGTACAAACATTCAAATTAACATCAAGTTGACTGAGCCTCCATTAAAAAGAAATACTGCCTAGTTGGATTCTTTTTATTTACCTTCTTATCTTTAAGGCTTTAGGGTTCACATTTAGGGGGGTGTGACACCCCCACACACACCTTCCCACACCTGCCGGGTGAGGTGACACACACACATGCCCATACACCTCTCTCACACGGGTGTATGTGTGTGTGACTGACAGACTTGGCCCTTTCCCTGCCTGGTGCTCTTTGCCCTCCATGCCTTGCTGGGCCCCCGGGTCAGACCTGCCGCTCCTGGTACCTGGTGCCACATCTTACCAAGGCAACACATGGATGGGGGCACGCAGGCTCACATGCCTCCCCCCATTTCTGCAAGGGCTTATACCAAAATATGGCATGTGGCCACCAGCAGCCTTTTGGCACTGTGCAGGAGGGAAGGGCTAGGAGCTGCTTCCAGCCACAGAGGAGGAGTAGAGGGGAAGTGATGACCTGGCCCTTGTCTTTGCAGAGCTCATCTCATCTTGTTCCCCCCACCGTGGCTGGAAGCAGCTTGTCCCTTACTGCCCACACAGTATCATAAATTAGCTAAGACCTCCATGCTTCTGCTGGCCACCAACATAACCTAGATGCCTTCTGTCCCCCCCGGCTACAGCGTGGGAAGGAAGGGGTTAAGCCTTAAGAATGCACTGTGCACCAGGGCCCAGGTAACCTGATTGCAGAGGCTTCAGAGAACCCGGCCAGAGAGGTAGCTCAGCAGGGGAGGGTGCCTAGGGGACAGAGCAGCCCCACGCTCCTTGGGGGCTGGACCGCAGGGCAAAGAGGGCACTAAACCCCTGTCCGGGGGCTGCTGTGAAGCCTGCAGGGTCAGGTTGGGAACAGGCTGGAAATTGTTTCCCACCCCAGTCCAGAGCTTAGCGGCTTCCCCATGCATGCATTGCCCAGGGCTTTGACACACACAGGGCTCGGCTCCTCCTGGCCAGTGTCCCGGGCCGGAGGGTCTTGGGCTTTCCCAGGGTGCTGGCCCAGCCAGAGGCAGTGGGGGAAGGAAGGAGTCTGCCGGCCATACTGTTAATAAGTGCAGTGCTCCAAACAGGAGCTGGTTCTCCGCACAGCGCTGGGAGTGGGATATGTCCTGCTGTGTGTTTGGGGGGGGGGTTGATATGGAGGAGCAGCAGGACTTGTGGGGGTGAAGGGGCAAAGCAGGGAGAGGACAGTGGGAGGAGGAGCATGTAAAGGGCCGATGGTGATATCTGATCTCTGGTCACACAATCTATCACATATCTATTCAGGGAACACCATCAAAGGGCCTAATAACATCAGCCACACTATCAGAGGCTCGTTCACCTGCACATCCACCAATGTGATATATGCCATCATGTGCCAGCAATGGCCCTCTGCCATGTCCATTGGTCAAACTGGACAGTCTCTACGTAAAAGAATAAATGGACACAAATCAGATGTCAAGAATTATAACATTCATAAACCAGTCGGAGAACACTTCAATCTCTGTGGTCACGCAATCACAGACATGAAGGTCGCTATCTTAACTGTCCAAAACTGGAAGATCGGAAATTCATGAAAAAACTCGTACAGATACAGACAGGCATCATCTTCCTTTCCAAATGCAAACAGATGGACATCGTACCAAAAGGACTGAAGGTAAAAAATCCATTACAATCTACATACCACACAGGCTATGCTGACAGCTTGTGCCACACGCTCTCAAAGAAACTGCGGAACCACCTGATCAACATCCTCTACAGCAAACAGGGAAAGATTAAGAATGAGCTCTCAGAACTGGATACTCTCATAAAAAAACAACCCTCCACACAAACTTCCTCGTGGCTGGAATTTACAAAAACTAGACAAGCCATTTACAACACACACTTTGTTTCTCTACAAAAGAAAAAAGACACTAAACAATCTAAACTACTACGTGCCACAAGGGGCCACAGCAATGGTTCCCTTAACCCACCCAGCAATATTGTTAATCTATCCAATTATACTCTTAGCCCAGCAGAAGTATCTGTCCTATCTCGGGGTCTCTCCTTCTGTCCCTCCACCCCCACGAACATGATACAGTTCTGCGATGACCTAGAATCCTATTTTCAACGTCTCCGACTCAAGGAATATTTCCAACACACCTCTGAACAACATACTAATCCACAGAGACCTTCCTACCAACACTACAAAAAGAAGGATTCTAGGTGGACTCCTCCTGAAGGTCGAAACAAGAGACTGGACTTCTACATAGAGTGCTTCCGCTGACGTGCATGGGCTGAAATAGTTGAAAAGCAGCATCACTTGCCCCATAACCTCAGCTGTGCAGAACACAATGCCATCCACAGCCTCAGAAACAACTCTGACAGCATAGTCAAAAAGGCTGACAAAGGAGGTGCTGTTGTCATCATGAATAGGTCAGCATATGAACAAGAGGCTGCCCGGCAGCTCTCTAACACCACTTTCTATGAGCCATTACCCTCTGATCCCACTGAGAGTTACCAAAAGAAACTACACCATATGCTCAAGAAACTCCCTGAAAAAGCACAAGAACAAATCCGCACAGACACACCCCTGGAACCCCGACCAGGGCTATTCTATTTGCTACCCAAGATCCATAAACCTGGAAATCCTGGATGCCCCATCATCTGACGCATTGGCACCCTGACAGCAGGATTGTCTGGCTATGTAGACTCCCTCCTCAGGCCCTACGCTACCAGCACTCCCAGCTATCTTCGAGACACCACTGACTTCCTGAGGAAACTACAATCCATCGGTGATCTTCCTGAAAACACCATCCTGGCCACTATGGATGTAGAAGCCCTCTACACCAACATTCCACACAAAGATGGACTACAAGCCGTCAGGAACAGTATCCCCAATAATGTCACGGCTAACCTGGTGGCTGAACTTTGTGACTTTGTCCTCACCCATAACTATTTCACATTTGGGGACAATGTATACCTTCAAATCAGCGGCACTACTATGGGTACCCGCATGGCCCCTCAGTATGCAAACATTTTTATGGCTGACTTAGAACAACGTTTCCTCAGCTCTCGTCCCCTATTGCCCCTACTCTACTTGAGCTCTATTGATGACATCTTCATCATCTGGCCCATGGAAAAGAAGCCCTTGAGGAATTCCACCATGATTTCAACAATTTCCATCCCACCATCAACCTCAGCCTGGACCAGTCCACACAAGAGATCCACTTCCTGGACACTACAGTGCTAATAAGCGATGGTCACATAAACACCACCCTATACCGGAAACCTACTGACCGCTATTCCTACCTACATGCCTCCAGCTTTCACCCAGACCACACCACACGATCCATTGTCTACAGCCAAGCTCTACGATACAACTGTATTTGCTCCAAACCCTCAGACAGGGACAAACACCTACAAGATCTCTATCAAACATTCTTACAACTACAATACCCACCTGCTGAAGTGAAGAAACAAATTGACAGAGACAGAAGAGTACCCAGAATTCATCTACTACAGGACAGGCCCAATGAGGAAAACAACAGAACACCACTAGCCATCACTTTCAGCCCCCAACTAAAACCTCTCCAATGCATCATCAAGGATCTACAACCTATCCTGAGGGATGACCCATCACTCTCACAAATCTTGGGAGACAGGCCAGTCCTTGCCTACAGACAGCCACCCAACTTGAGGCAAATACTCACCAGCAGCCACATACCACACAACAGAACCACTAACCCAGGAACCTACCCTTGCAACAAAGCCCGTTGCCAACTGTGTCCACATATCTATTCAGGGGACACCATCATAGGGCCTAATCACATCAGCCACACTATCAGAGGCTCGTTTATCTGCACATCTACCAATGTGATATGTGCCATCATGTGCCAGCAATGCCCCTCTGCCATGTACATTGGCCAAACTGGACAGTCTCTACGTAAAAGAATAAATGGACACAAATCAGATGTCAAGAATTATAACATGCAAAAACTGGTTGGAGAACACTTCAATCTTTTTGGTCACTCAATTACAGACCTAAAAGTGGCAAGTCTTCAACAGAACTAAGATGGAATATAAGCTGGCCCACCAGGGTTCCCCACCCTCCATTGCTGGTAAAAGTTCCCGCCACTTGGTAGCTGGGTGGGACACGAGGGTGGGGAAATGCTCCCAGCACTGGCAGCTACTCCCCTGGTCAGGGTGGGTTTTTTGCAGCACTGAGAGAGCTCTTTCCCAGCGCTGGTGCTGCGACTACACAGCCACGTTAAAGCGTTGCCACGCTTGGTGGTGAAGACATCCCCTAAGTCCAGACAAGGGTGAGGGCACAGTGCCCCTCTTGCTTTGCCTTCATTCAGATGGGAGGCAGTAATTTAGGGCAGGCATCTAACAGCAGAAAATTAACAGAACCCCACGATGGCTCAGCTGTGCTGGCTGACACGTTCCGTGTGAGAGAGCAGAGAACCACATCTCCATCCATTCCCCTCCCACCTTCAGCCATGGACACACAGTCCTTTCCTCCAGCTCTTGACACAGCTCCAGGGATTTATGCCTCTTCTTCCTGCCCCCTTGTCAAATTGAGAGAAGAAACTTGTCCCTGAAGCGGTTTCCAGAGCTCACGTGCCAGTTCTGCTTCTCCGAGAGCTTCTCCTACGGCTTGCGGGCAGGGATGTCCTGCTCTGAGGGGCCAGTGCTGATGGGACACCTCCCCAGCTGCAAAGGGAGGTTACTGGGGGGCAAGGAGAGGCCCTTCTGGCCTATGCTATGGAAGGACTGGGGGAGCAGGAATATCTGGGAGGACCATGGGAGAGAAGGAATGGTGGGGGCAGCTATAACCTCTGTAAATGCCCCCACCATTAATGTCATGCATCCTTAGTCAGGAGTTCTCTCCCTGATGATTGGCCCATGGTACAAGAGATCCTTAGTTCAATCACTGGGGATCCCCGTCACTGATGATCTTTGTGAAAGGCAAAGGAGGCCTTTGCAGCTGAGCTAGGATCTGTGTTCTTTCTCCCTCCCCACCTACGACTGCAGTTTCTTCTTCTCTCCACCTCCTACAAGGAGGTCAAATATATCCCGTCCATTGATAGCCACCTTTGAAGTTCAGGTGTGGACAAAGCACCCTTTCAGTTAGGCTAAATATGGGAGCAGTTAAATACCCCATGGTTTAGTGGGAGCAAAAACAACAGAACCCACCACCCAAGGCATGGACCAGCATGGCAAGGCCTGAGTAGTAGGTGAGACAAGCAGGCTGAGGAGAACCCTAGGACTGATTGAAAAAATGCAGGGGCTGGGGAATGGATTTATGTTGCAGATAACTATCGAAAGGAATAAGGAAGCCAGCAGAAACCCAGAGAAGCCTTGATAATGTGGCTGTGGAGGAAGCCAAGAAAAAGCCTTTGTTAGGGCACAGGACTGGCTACAAGCAAGTTTGCATTTCTAATGTGTTCAGGGAAACAGAGCTGTGTGCACCTTCTTCTTAAGTAAACAAGATTGTACCAAGAAATATGGGACATTTATCATCAATTTCTCCTCTTAATGGAAACAACCTGGAGAGGCCCCGAATACTGCTATCCACTTGGAACAAGAGGCAACACTATAAAGAAATACAGTACACACAAAAAATGCCTTTAGCTTGAACTGCAACACAAAACCTTAACTCTGAATTCATACTTCCCCCCACACGAAAAGAATAGATCATGTATCTTCACATTTCTAGAAAGCTCATGTTAATGTTGCTGATGTCACAGTTAAAGTTTGTGTTACAGTTGGAGGTAGTGGGCAGTAGCCTGTGGAATCGCCAGGTCCATCAATAAGAGTGATTAACACAATCTGTGGGTTTTAAGGCTTGATAGAGAAGCTTCCGAGTCTAAGGCCAGCCATGCTCTCTGGTTTATTTGGGCAGATCCTCTGAAGCCTGCTTGTGACACCCCACCCCCCTCCACAGGGCCACAGACCCCCCAGTTGAGAACCACTGTGGTAGAATAGATCCCTGTCAGCCGAAAGAGCCGAGGCTTTGTCTTCACTGCAGAGTTAACTCGAGTTTTCTACACTCAGTTACTGGGCTTGAGTCAGCCTCTCTCACATGAGAAGAGCCGCACTGTGAATAAACAAAGGTCCTGCTGTGTCCAGACTGGCACTGCACTCACTCAGGTGGGGCACTCAGACTTTTAGGAGCTCATCCCAAGGCTCTTTGCACAGCAGTGAGCTGAGCCACTCTATGGATTCTTTCCCAGTGGATGGTGGGAGAACTTGTCTGTCCTTTCTTGGGACACAGGGGGAAGAGTGGGAAGGCATTGGAGAATTAGAAGCACTCAAGTGCAGCTAGATTGCATCCATACTACAGAAAGATCATGTTAGCTGGTGAGTTGTGCTAACTTAGGCTTTAGCCTGTGCCCCGAGGGGCCAGCTGACTTGAGTTATTAGCAGCACATCTTAAGGGTTTTTCTGTGTGGACAGGAGTCGAGTTAGGGCAATGCATAAGGTGTAGCTCGAGTTAACTCGGCATCTCCTTTTGAATCTGAGCAATATTATCTGCAGAATACAATGAAAATACTTCACTCTCACAAGCCCCATTCACACCTGGCAGTGCCAATCTCTTCTAACCATGTTCACTGCCACCACAAAACAAAGGGCGATAAGAGGACATTGTCTTGGGGAAGGTCTGTCTCCTCCGGCTCTCTGGTTTGTTGAAAGTCTAATTCCAACTCGGGATTTATGCCACCTTTCTCCCACAGCTTTGGGGCTCGCAGAGTCTGTGATTCCTGATTTAATACCTCCATCAAGATAAACAGAAGAGAAATAAGTTATTTAATGACTAATTCTCTTCAATCACATCCTGTTTTGTATGTGTTTGTTTTATTCAATACACTGCACCTGCCGGCAGGGCCGGCCCACAACATTTTGGCACCTCAGGCATTAGGGTGACCAGATGTCCCAACTTTATAGGGCCAGTGCCGACTTTTGGGTCTTTTTCTTATATGGGTTCCTATTACCCCCCACCCCCGTCCTGATTTTTCACATTTGCTGTCTGGTCACCCTATCAGGCGGGGAGCTCAAATGACACCCCCATGCCCCCTTGCTTGGGCCAAAACTTTGAAAGGTCTCAATTCTGCCTTCTTTCTGTTCTACTCCGCCCATGGTACTGCTCTGCTACCTACCCCAATAAAGGAGAACTAACAACTTTAAATGCCTTGTTCAAAAATTGTCAGTACACTTTATTATGCAGACAAGAAAAGTTACATTTGCTGTTCAGGCATTTGAAAGTTAACACTGGCATTTTGATGTTTGAATAATCAAAGTGGTGCTTCCGTGCCTTCTTGGTTGCAGAGATTTGAACTGCTTCTGCTTCCTGAAGGTCCACAGTCTGGGCCAACTCATACTCTATTGAGATGGTTGCAAGGCCGACTAGCCTCTCCTGGGTCATTGTGGAGCATAGATGTGTTTTTACTAATTTCAGCTTGGAGAAGCTGTGTTCTCCACTGGCAGCTGTTACAGGAAGTGTTAGAAGTATGCACAGAGCAACAAAATAATTTGGAAAGATGGTGGTCATCTTATTTGTGCATGTATATTCCAGAACAGCCTTTGGAGTTGATCCTATTGAATGTATCTGAAAAGGGCTTTCAGTTCATCACCTATATCACTTGCATCAATATCGCACATGTCGTCATGTGTCAACACGGTCTCTAGTGCCCTGCATTGCTGGTTTAGGTCTTCTTCAGGTACAGTGAGGAGTTTGGGAACATCCTACAACATCCCAAATATGCTGCTGTGATCCTTGAGCTGCATGAAACGTTCTGCAACTGATTGTATCACACAGTCTAGCACCCGGTTAAAGAATTCAGCTTTGAATTGTTGTTTGGGGTCTCTTATGAGATTCTCCCATGCCTCATATACAAAATGTCGTCTTCTTCGGTGACTCTTGTATTCTTGAATGGGTGGGGAAATAGCTTCAGTGTGAAGCTCCTCTACCCATTTCTGCGCACTCTTCAGAACGTTTTGAAATCCCTCATCTGGCCGGAAGGAGTGTAGGTGGCTGCAGCGGCAGAGGAGCCAGCCAACAGAGCTGGAGACAGGGGAGGTTGAGGGGGAGTTCTGCTGGAGGAGAAGGACTGAGGTGAGAAGGCAAAGACAGACACAGAGGCAGCAGTGGTGGTGACCCGAGCGGTGGGGGACACAATGAAAAACTCATGTTTTCTTCCATTGTTGCCCTCTTTAATGTTTTTAATGAAGTAAATACTCATGGGAACTGTGCGCTCATGGGAGACTTTAACTTCCCAGATATAGACTGGAGGACAAGTGCTAGTAATAATAATAGGGCTCAGATTTTAATAGATGCGATAGCTGATGAATTCCTTCGTCAAGTAGTTGCTGAACCAACAACTGGGGATGTCATTTTAGATTTGGTTTTGGTAAGTTGTGAGAACCTCCTAGAAAAAATGGTTGTAGGGGACACCCTGGGTTCCAGTGATCATGAGCTAATTCACCTTAACCTGAAGGGAAGGATAACAAAAAATAGATCTGTGAGTAGGGTTTTTGATTTCAAAAGGGCTAACTTTAAAAAAAAATAAGGACATTAGTTAGGGAAGTGGATTGGACTGAAGAACTTATGGATCTAAAGGCAGAGGAGGCCTGGGATTCCTGCAAGTCAAAGTTGCAGAAGCTGTCAGAAGCCTGCATCCCAAGAAAGGGGAAAAAATTCATAGGCAGGACTTGTAGACCAAGCTGGATGAGCAAGCATCTCAGAGAGGTGATTAAGACAAAGCAGAAAGTATACAGGGAGTGGAAGATGGGAGGGATCAGCAAGGAAAGCTACCTTATTGAGGTTAGAACATGTCGGGATAAAGTGAGAAAGGCTAAAAGCCATGTAGAGTTGGACCTTGCAAAGGGAATTAAAACAAATAGTAAAAGGTTCTATAGCCATATAAATAAGAAGAAAACAAAGAAAGAAGAAGTGGGACAGTTAAACACTGAGGACTGAGTGGAAGTTAAGGAGAATCATAGAATCATAGAATATCTAGGCATGGCCCAATATCTAAACAAGTACTTTGCCTTTGTCTTTAATGAGGCTAATGACGATCTTAGGGTAATGGTAGCATGACAAATGGGAATGAGGCTATGGAGGTAGAGATTACCATATCCAAGGAAGAAGCCAAACTTGAACAGCTGAATGGGACTAAATGGGGGGCCCAGATAATCTTCATCCAAGAATATTAAAGGAATTGGCACATGAAATTGCAAGTCCATTAGCAAGAATTTTTAATGAATTTGTAAATGCAGGGGTTGTACCACATGACTGGAGAATTGCTAACATAGTTCCTATTTTTAAGAAAGGAAAACAAGTGATCCGGGTAACTACAGGCCTGTTAGTTTGACATCTGTAGTATAGAAAAAAATTTGAAGGAGAAAGTAGTTAAGGACATTGAGGTCAATGGTAAATGGGACAAAATACAACATGGTTTTACAAAAGGTAGATCGTGCCAGACCAAACTGATCTCCTTCCTTGAGACAGTAACAGATTTTTTAGACAAAGGAAACACAGTGGATCTAATTTAGCTAGATTTCAGTAAGGCGTTTCTTATCGTGCTACATGGGGAATTATTAGTTCAAGAATACTAATTATTACAGAGGGTCCTACTGAAAGGTGAACTGTCAAGCTGGAGGGAGGTTACCAGTGGAGTTCCTCAGGGATCGGTTTTGGGACCAATCTTATTTAATCTTTTTATTACTGACCTCGGCACAAAAAGTGAGTGTACACTAATAATGTTTGTGTGTGACACAAAGCTGGAAGGTATTGCCAATTCAGAGAAGGACCGGGATATCATACAGGAAGACCTGAATGACCTTGTAAACTGGAGTAATAGTCATAGGATGAAAATTAATGGTGAGAAGTGTAAGGTCATGCATTTAGGGATTAATAACAAGAATTTTAGTTATAAGCTGGAGATGCATCAATTGGAAGTAACAGAGGAGGAGAAGGCCCTTGGAGGATTGGTTGACCACAGGATGACTATGGGCCACCAATGTGATATGGCCGTGAAGAAAGCTAATGCGGTTTTGGCATGCATCAGACGAGGTATTTCCAGTAGAGATAAGGAGGTGTTAGTACCGTTCTACAAGGCACTGGTGAGACCTCATCTGGAAGACTGTGTGCAGTTCTGATCTCCCATGTTTAAGAAGGATACAGGAACAGGTACAGAGAAGAGCTACTAGGATGATCCGAGAAATGGAAAACCTGTCTTATGAAAGGAGACTCAAGGAGCTTGGCTTCTTTAGCCTAACCAAAAGAAGGCTGAGGGAACATGTGATTGCTCTCTATAAATACATCAGAGGGATAAATACCATGGAGGGAGAGGAATTCTTTAAGCTCAGTACCAATGTGGACACAAGAACAAATGGATACTGTGGAAGAAGACAAGTTCTTACTTTTAGTTTGCATGCAACAAGTTAGAGACAGTTTTATTTTTAGGCAATTGCAAGAAGGAAGACAGCCGTTTGGACAGGGTGTCTGTTTTTATGCAAATTTTTAAAGTATAAACAATGTAAAGCAAGTATTTATACCTTTTTATTACATAAAGCTCTGCTTTGTCTATACATTTTTTATATTGTATTTGTTTTTAACATGTTTTTGCTACAATTACATTTTATTGTTCTTTTAAGGCAAGGTTTTTGCTTTGCAATTTTTGTACGCTTACACCAGTTTTGACTTTAGAAGTTTTGAATTCTTAGGGGTTAGAGTTACCCTGACTTTTTCTTTTTTTTTTTTTTTAACAGAACTAAGATGGCTGCACTTAAATGCCCTTTTTTACTTTCACACTCCCCTCTTCAGTGCTTTTAGCCCAACCATCATTTTTAAACTTTTATTTTTATTAGAGCTTGTATTTTTGATATTAGATTAAAAGGATCGGCTCCATAACTTTTGGTTGGATATAACGATAATGCATAATTAGTATGAACATGAAAAGTATTTTTGTTATTCTGTTTTTATAACAACAATAACATATTTTAATTAAACAAAAACAATACAAACATTAATGTGTTTAGTGTAATAATATGCTGGAGTTATTTTGTAGCCTTAGTTGCATAGCACAATATATTATAATTAGTCCATAAGATAAATGCTTTATAGATGGTATGAAAGGCATGTTTTTTAATTTGATATATATTTTGAAGCACATAGATTTGGCCTTGTAATTTAGAGATTTTTTGAACCTTTGGTAGGAGTGAGTGTAGGTTTTGGAATTGGTCGGGTATTAAGGTGGTTTAATGAAAGGGTATTTGAAGCCTAAGATTTAATTATAGGATTTTATTTGCAGGCCAATAGATAAGGATTTTTTGCAGCAATAGTGAAATTAAAATGTATGTTTTGCAAATGGTGACCTTAACGTTTACACAGCTGTAACTAGCTTGGAAGAGC
This sequence comes from Lepidochelys kempii, assembly GCF_965140285.1. Classification (NCBI taxonomy): domain Eukaryota; kingdom Metazoa; phylum Chordata; order Testudines; family Cheloniidae; genus Lepidochelys; species Lepidochelys kempii. Next base: position 4,686,143 of record NC_136385.1, read on the forward strand.
AGGTGTTTTGTTAGGGTGGGTGTTTGTTTTCTACTTTTTTAAAAAATGCTGTTAGAAACAGTGACAAATTTTATCTTAGCTTTAGCTTTTGTACGCACTGAGGCTGTGGGGACTTTAAAGGCCAAAAATGTTTATTGGCTTTTTATTTTTATGTAAACATTGGGTGTTATTTTAGGAGCACTGACTATAAATTGGCTAGGCATACCAGGGGAATTAATTTTTTTTATATTACCGTGAATTGTTTCATGTTCTATGCATTTTTTTTTACGGACCTGCAGGATTTGGTATGTAGGAGCCCACACCCCTTTAACCAGCCCATAGGCTTGGCAGGAGCCCTGCGAGTGCCTGCAACTTTACCCTGAAAACGTTTAAGTTTGTTTTTACGGCCACAGATCAGATGGCACTTTTGAAGCACTAGTAAGGGCAATGGACCAAGCCTGATGCTTAAGGTCACTTTGAATGGCCGTTAGCTGGTTAACTGGGAAATTCTGCATGTTTGAACATGCCGGATTTTACTGCATTTTTTTTTTGCCTTAGTGATATTTAATACCATTTTTGTTAACCGCTTTTGGGTCCTTGAACTAAGGGTGGAGATTACATGTAATTTACCAACTTTAGCCTGTACCTGGGTTAACTGTCCTTTAGTAATAAGACCAGTGGCCTTTTTTAGCTGTTTTAATTTTTTATTATGCTGTTGGCCTTGAAATGTTTTAAATTGCTGCTGCACTCCTGGCACCATTTTATAGGTGTTTTACCAGATTTCCTTTTTCTAGAGGAGACCCAGGGCCTTTGTTGTGCCAACAGAACAGCAGCCCCCTTGGAGCAGTTTGGAGATATAAAATTGACGTGAAATGAGATCGGGCCAAACAAATTTTACAATTTTTAATGTAACATAAATTACTGTAAATTAGTATTTTAAAACTTTTTTTTCAATAAATACGGTACCACATTTGTTTAAATTTTTTTATGTACCTTTAAGAAGCATTGACATGAATAGCATAGGAAAGAGTATATTGCAATATGGTACAGATTAGGTTATTAATTACTGGGACTATTTTAGTACAGGTAATTTTTTGGTGGCAGAACACACCTTTTTTAAATATGAATTTAATTATTTTCTAATTGGGTCACCAAAATCAATAAGGACCCATTTTTTATATATATACTACAGACCCCTGGAATGGCCATTATATTAACCCCATTATAAAACCCACTAATTTACATTTTAAATTTTTTAGGCTTATTTGTAGTCATGTGATATACCTTTACTTTTACTGACCGGTTTGTATTACTTAATTGTTTGCTTATATGGGATATTTTGAACGTTAAAAATATTTTTAAACAATATTTAAATAAATTACTAAAGTGGGAAGGCCTTGGCTATTGGGTGTTATTAGACTATATGGTATTGTCTGTACTTGGATGTGTTATGGGGGATAGTATAGTGGAGAAAATGGCGGGGGCAGTGGCAACAAGGCGTTTCTGGTATTTGTTATTTAACAGCCAATCAGAAAGGACAATACATGCTGAAGATACTTATTTAAAAACATAGGGCGCAGCCTGTTGAATAAAGCCCCACATTTAATAAATACCACTTTGTTAAGCATGGGTTTTACAAGGCTTTTTTGGCCATTGTTAACTTTTTTGGTTTTTTACCAGGGTTAGTTTTTAATATTTTTTGTAGTTAGGAATTTTTGGACGTTGGCAGTTTTAGCAGAGAGAGCGGGTTTTTTTTGTTTGAAGCAGTTGTGGTTTAGTACCATGTAGGGGAGAATGACCAGCACGTTACCCTGCAGTGGTCTGGGTTTTTTTGGCAAATGCTGGCTGTGTGGTAATTTCATGACTGGACAAGTGAGCGGTTACTAGCACTTCAGTTTGTTTGTTTGTTTGTTAGTTTTGCTGTCCAGAAGGAGGAAAAGCAATACCAGAAGGAGGGACAGGCTGATTAGTAGTTGAAGTGGAGTTATTTTGAGGCCGAGGGGCTTTTTTGCAGAAAGAAGCATGGGTTCAGGCAGTGAGCTCTTGGCACTTTACAGCAGTGTTGGTAGTTAGCAGGACTGCTAAGGGCCTTTTTAGCGTGGGGCCAGAGCAGTTTTGTGTTGATGGACCTGTACGTAGACCCAGTTACCTGTTTTTTAACCAATGGCAGGCTGGTTGAGGTTTCTTGGAGCAGGACTTGTCTTACCTGTGAATACAGAGACCTAACACATTTTATTAATGCCTGGCATTGTTCTGCAGATTTTACGGCTGCTTGGACCCATTTTAAGCCCCCGTTTTTTTCCTGGGGCAGTTAGGTTTTAATAAAACCCCTTATGTATTTTTAGCTCATTTGACTAAAATGTTTATGGCCAAATGATTTTAATTAAATCATTTTTTTGCCTGGATTTATTTGCAGACCTTTTTTTGAAAAGGGCCCTTTTTTTTTCTTTCAACTGGCTGCAAAGAAACCAAGAATTTCTTTTTTCTTCCCAGCATTTTGTAAAATTTAACTACTTAATTTTTTTAGCAATTATAGAGTTAACTTTAGTTTTTTAAAATTACTTATTTTTTAAAATGACACTTAAAATAGTAAAATCTAAGTTAATTAATTGTTTTAGGGATTTAAATTTTTGATGCTTGTTATTAGCTATGCTTTTAAAGTTTTTAACTTTTAAAAAAAAAAATTTTGTGTTGCTTGCTTGGGCCCGATTTTGCTTTTTTTGCGGAACCGTTCCTTTTTATGGGTACATGCCTTGTTTTATTACCACTTTAGCAAGGAGGGTGGGCTTTTTAACTAGCCCCCACCCCTTTGGGTTATTTTTTTGGAAACATTTTTATTTCCAAGGGCTACCCGGGTGGTGGTGTGTGAGGCTGGCCACCTGGGCAGAATGCATGGCCAATTGGCATTCTCACTGTTTCATGTTTTTTTACGGCAGACACACGGCCATTGCGGCATATGCTGAGCACACATGGTTACATTTTCACATGTTCCTGAAGGGCTGGTACTTGCTTAGCCAGGGCTTCAGGCGTGTGCGTTCCGCTTTTTTTGCCTGGAAGTTTTGTTTTAAGGCTTGCAACTTGTTTTGGGCGGAGGTTTGAGTTGCTGCTTGGATAGTGATTTATGCTTTTAGTTGCTTCATTTTTTTGAGCTGTTGGGTACACATATTTTTTAAATTTTTTTTTATTGCTTAGTTTTGCTATGACTTGGGGTAGACCCACCTGCACCCTTTGTTTGCATCCCGGGGTGGAGAGCGGAATGCTAAACCGTTTTTTGGTTTTTAGGCATACTATAATGGAGAGTGGGGCTTATTTTTAATTATGCAATTTTTAACCTATAATACCAACAGTGCCAAACAAAGCAAGCATAAAATAACAAGGATAAAACAGATAGATGGTGTGCACTGTTCAGGGCTTTTTCCCTTTGCAATTTTTTCTTAAACTGTCTCAGATTTTTTGTTACCAATTTGCCTGTGCCTTAGTTAATTAGGCTAAGACCACAGGATCGCAGGGGCGGAGATGAAGAGCACACACCATGTGACTGAATTTTAAATCTTTATTAATAAACTAACACAGTGGTGAGTGTAGGAACTGCTTTTACGTCACTTAAAGGAAGAAAAAATGTTAATACTTAAACCTTGACCCACTTTTATACATGTACACACGCTGCCCGGGCTGGCCAGCCATGGGGGTAGGAGAGAGAGATAGAGAGAGAGAGAGGTGGATGGTAGGTTGTTTTGTGTATAGATTGTTTAGAGGTACGCTGCAAAATTTTGTAACTTGCTTTTCCTTTTCGGAGGGATTTTTATGCCCTGGGTTTTTGGGGCGTTCCTTTTAGGGATCTTTGCTTGGTATTTTAGTTGACACCGGCTGTTTGTGGCCTTTTTAGCGTTTTCAAACCATTCTGGATTTAGGGTTGCAAAGGCAGACTGTTGGGTTTTACCGGGCAGCCAATCTTTGCAAATGTAATTTTAGTTTTGCAACTTTTTTGCTTTTTGTTTTATGTGTGTTTATATTTTTTTTACAGCCAGCTGGGTGTGAAAGCAGTTTTTTTCTACTTGACTTGGTCTCTGTTTTTTGATTTTTGAATGCAGGGCAGCTTTTTTTATTTTTAGGCCAAACTGACTTTTAAATTAACCCCCCCGCTTTATTTAATTTATTTATTTATTTATTTATTTTCATTTAGCTTTAACTAATTGGGGATATGAAAGAGCTGAGAGGGTTAACAATATAGTTTGGGTAGGGAGGCATTTGGTTGCATTACATTTAGTTTTTACATTTTGTACTTGACTTTTTAATTTGGGGAGGGAGTTTTTTGGCTTTTGCTCTTGAGACTTATGGAGGTTTTTGTAGCTTTTTTTTGACGTGTTTGATTTTATTTAAATTGAAGGTACCTTTTAGTGGGAATTGTTTAGAGGGATTATTATGTAAAAATTTTAATTACACAAGGGAGTATTTTGTTCACTTAGCGGCTTATAAAATAGTTTCCCCAGTTTATTTTGTTTGCTGTGTTAGCTGCTTAAAAGCTAAAAAGATTTTTACATACTTTAGGGAAAGGGTTTGCGGGGTAGCAACTGATAAGTAGGAAGGGCTTTTACTTTTTTGCACTGTTTGCTGGGTCACGAGGTTTGGCTGACTCCTCCCCCCTTATGTTTAGAACTTTTTTACTTAGAGAGTGAGGGCCCTGGTGTGCCTGAAGTTAGCTTAAGTCCCAGACCTCGATAACGGCACTTACTTTTTATACATTTATTATTTACTTTTATTTTATTTACTTTTATATTTAGATGCATTTTTTTAATCTATAACCTTAATGTTTTATGTTTGGACGTAATACACCCTTATTGAGGCAGCAAAAATTTTTAGCTTTGATTAGGTTTGACCTCAACCTCATATTGGGGGTGCAGAAAAAAGTTTTTCAGCACCACTTTGCATTTGGCCTTGTTACATAATAAATAAGTTTGCATGGCGTGAGCCCAAAGGGACAGACAGTCCCATGGTTAGGATTTTTTTTTTTGATACCCCAGTATCGATTTTTATAGGGTTTTTTTACCTTTTGTTTGGTGCTTTGGGCTTTGAAGGGGAAAGGTTTGTAGTAGTTGCTGCTGTTTTAGCCGGGCATCGTTATCCGAGTCACGGCACCAAATTGTGGAAGAAAACAAGTTCTTACTTTTAGTTTGGATGCAACAAGTTAGAGACAGTTTTATTTTTAGGCAATTGCAAGAAGGAAGACGTCCGTTTGGACAGAGTGTCCTTACGCAAATTTTTAAAGTATAAAAAATGTAAAGCAAGTATTTATAGCTTTTTATTATGTATGTAATAATAAAGCTTTGTTTTGTTTATACTTGTTTATATTTTATTTGTAGCAAAAAATGTTAAACAATTACATTTTATTGTTATTGTAAGGCAAGGTTAAAACCAGCTTTGCTTTGCAATTTTTATACGCTTACCAGTTTTGCCTTTACAAGTTTTGCATTAGAGTTAGCCTGACTTTTGCTTTCTTTTCAACAGAACTAAGATGGCTGAACTTAAATCCCTTTTTGTTACTTCCACAGGAAGTTGAGACTTGAAATTAGAGGAGAGTACCATCAGAGGAGTGAAGTTCTGGAACAGCCTTCCAAGGGAAGCAGTGGGGGCAAAAGACCTAGCTGGTTTCAAGATTAAGCTTGATAAATTTATGGAGGAGATAGTATGATGGGTTAACATGATTTTGGCAATTAATTGATCTTTGACTATTTGTGGTAGATGGGGCCTAGTGGCCTGGGACAGGATGTTGGATGGAATGGGATCTGAGTTACCCAGAAAAGAATTCTCTGTAGTATCTGGCTGGTGAATCTTGCCCACATGCTCAGGGTTCAGCTGATTGCCAGATTTGGGGTCAGGAAGGAATTTTCCCCCAGGGCAGACTGGCAGAAGCCCTGGGGTTCTTTTGCCTTCCTCTGCAGCATAGGGCACGGGTCACTTGCTGGAGGATTCTCTGCACCTTGAAGTCTTTAAACTATGATTTGAGGACTTCAATAGCTCAGATGCAGGTGAGAGGTTTATTGTAGGAGTGGGTGGGTGAGATTCTGTGGCCTGCACACAACACTCACCATTAAAGGCATGTGTTCGTATGGCTGATGTCAGGTGTGCAGTCCAGAATAAAAGGGTAATATCTTGCTGACTTAAGATCTCCCACAATCATCCATTTGACTTTTGTTGCCAGTAACTGAATGATCCCATTTTGAATGGTTTTCCAAGGTAGCAGTGTGTGTACATTTCTTGGGTGATGACACTTCTTAGAAGCTCCTGGAGTACAGCACCAAACTCAGCCATCAGCTCCACAATTTTAAGGAAGTTTTCATTGTTTGGCACATACAGCTGATCTGACATGCCACGCAGTGCTAGGTTTTGGGTAGCAAGCATTCTCACAATGGCATGGAGCCTTTTCCGAACATTTTGCCAGGAAAGAGACTCTGATGCAATCTTCTCTTGATGCTGATCATCTATGGAGGCCTTTAACCTTAGTCTCATCTCAAGCTCTTTCCACCTATGGAATGCTCTCTGGTGATTTGCTGCCTTCTCATGGCATGCCAGATTTCTCCAGTCCTTTGTTTCTGTAGAGCCTAAAGAGGCTGGAACATTAGAATGCAGTATTCTCGATTTTTGAATACATAAGCCGTGGCCTCTCCACTTTCTCACCATTGGGGATTTCATGCCAGTAATGTGTTGGATGGGAACTACTATTTTCATTGTCTTTGGGGAACATGAAGTTTTTCACTTGCTGTGGCCCGTGCAGTACAAGGAAGTCCCTCAGGCTACTGCTCAAGTGGGTCCACAGTCCTAGATCATCTAGACTCAAGGAATTCAACTCAGCAGCAGCAGTTTCTTGCGCCTCCACCACACTCTTCTCTGATCTACACTTTTCTTCAGGAACGTGCATGGTTACATCCATTGGAGATGCAGATAGGGACGCTGCAGTAGCTGCCAGGTCACCTGCACTCTGACTAACTGGAAGATCAGGTATCTCCTCACCACTCACATCCTCACTGGGGCTGGAAGGCTCAGTGTGAACATTTGTGTCTATGTATCTCAGGAGAGCTCCTTCCTGCTTAGATAAAGAAAGCAAAAGAAGCATTTCTCTTTTTCTGAATGCTGCCTCAGAGGGATGTTTTCTTCTTTCACTCATGACTGCTGTTCTGTGCCAGCTATAGAGGCTCTCAACACTCAGTTGAAGGGGACAAATAAGCAGGCTGGTAGCAGGGCCTGAGTGAGGGAAGAAATCAGCGTCTGAAGGGCCTAACTGGCTCCTACTACCTCAGCTGACTTCCTGTTCTCCTCAGGTGGGTTCAGGGAAGCAGCAGGAAACAGGAAGCTCCCTGAGAAGCTGGGGTTAATCAGTCCAGGCTCCTGGGGATGCTAGAGAGGTACATAAGAGGCTCCTCCTCCTCTCTCTCCCTGCAGCTCCTGCTGCTTTCTGTCATTCTCTCTCACCTTTTCTCCTGCCTGCCTGTTATGTCTCTTGTGCCCTCCTTCCTCCAGCACAGCACTCAACCCTCTCTGTGCATCCCGAGCAGAGAGAATCCACATGCACCAGCAGCAGACACAGTTTTCTACACTCTGGGTCCTACTGGTGCCCCCCACAGTCTGGCACCTGAGTCGACCACCTCAGTTCACCTCCTAGTAAGGCCAGCCGTGTCCTGTGGGCACAGAGCACCTAACTCCCACTGAGGTCAGCCTGGGAGGCTGGATGTGCACATTACAGGCAGTAGACTGTCAGGGCAGCATAATCTACTGAAAAACCGTGTATTGCTCATTGCAACCCAAGCTCTCACTGTGTGGCTCTTTGTCCTGCCTCTGTTGTGTAGAGCATGAGCAGAGGTTTATGAGATGGCGGCTGCTGCTGTGGCCAGCCATCTCCGTACCTTTCCCATTGTCTCTCTTCTGGCTGTGGATGCTGGACTGCAGCAGCTCTGCGGAGGTCCCAGCCTCGCTCTTTAATGTCCACTCTCCACTTGCTTGGATGGCGCTTCATGGACCATTGAGTAGCCTCCTGAAAACATCCCAGTTGTGGACACAGGCACCAGCAACCGATTCCCCAAGCCAAACTCCCCTTCGCAATCCAGGGAAACAGCCTGGAGCACAGGGTTTGGCCCATGCTGACTGTAGACACCACAGCTGCTGCACGGTGACTCCTGTGACCCCTCTAGCCCATCAGCACTCGGCTCTCCTGCATTCTGCTGAGCGGCTGAGATCTGGGGGAACAGAAACCCTTCGTTAGAGATGGAAAATCTCTTCACAGGGTCACTCTGTTAATGGTTGCCAGACGCCTTCCCTGTGAACCCCAAATGTGCATCCCCTCGGATTCCCACAGGGGAGATCTCTGCTCATTCACTGGTCACCAGTGGCTGCAGTCTCTGATGGGGAATGTAGAGGGGTCTGTGCAGATGGTCCCTTCTACAGCACCCATTTTGGGAGGAGGTTTGGCCTTGTGATGTGAGGCATGGATCTCAGACTTAGGGCTCCTGGAATCTGTGACTGTGAAAGGGGGTGAGGTCTAGTGGGTGGAGCTGGATTGGTTGACAATGAGTGAGCGGAGCTTGTGCTGAAGGACCCTGGTTCAATCCCCCCAATTCCTGTGGTGTCTACATGTGGCCAGTGATGAGCTGCCAAAATCTTAACAACCGGTTCCCTATAAAAAGTTCTGATTTAAGGGATGTGCCCCAGTATGTATTTTTTGTACAAACAGGGTCAGCATACGTCTGTATTCCTGGACGGCGATTTAAGAACCAAAAAGCCTGACCTGCCTGGGAAAATATGGATATATATTAATCCTGCCTAAAGTTCTTTTTTAAAAAGATGGGCCTGTCCTAGAAATGAGCTCCGTTTCACCTGTGTGGGTCCCTGCCACTCCCTGGCGGTGTGCTAGGGTGACCAGATGTCCTGATTTTATAGGGACAGTCCTGATTTTGGGGTCTTTCTTATATAGGCTCCTATTACCCCCCGGCTCCTATTACCCCCCACCCCATGTCCTGATTTTTCACACTTGCTGTCTGGTCACCCTAGGGTGTGCACATGTGTAGGTCCCAGCTGCTCCCTCCCCCGCCCTCATTGAAGCAGGTGTGCAGGGTTACTGCCCTGGGAACAGCAGGGCACCAGTGGATGTGGGGGTGGGAGCAGCAGGGGGAGGCTGGAGACAGGGGCTGGCTGCGGGCAGGGGGTGGGGGCTGGCTGGAGACGGGGGCTGGCTGCAGGCAGGGGGAGCGGCAGGGGGTGGCTCCAGGAAGGGGGTGGGGGGTGGCTGGAGACAGGGGCTGGCTGCGGGCAGGGTGGTGGGTGCTCACGGGGAGAGCAGCAGGACGCAGCCCAGGCCCAGCAGAGCAGCCAGGGACCCAGCAGGCAGTAGTGGGAGCCCCAGGGCCAGGGAGCAGCAGCAGCCCCAGGGCTCATGCCCAGGGCCAGGCGGCAGCCCACGTGGCTCCCACAGCGCAGCGCCCCCGGCGGCCGGAGGAGGAATTACATCACTTCCCGGCCGGAGCCCATCAAAGCCTCAGCGCCCCCTGCAGGGAAGCGGGTTAACAACTGGTTCTAAAATGGCTTCAAAATGTAACAACCGGTTCGTGCGAACCGGCTCCAGCTCACCACTGCATGTGGCCATGACTTTACTTACCTGTCAGTGTAGGTTGTTCAGACTATTCCTGGACATATGGTACATCTGCTGCTGGCCATCCCTGAGATGTAGGTCCTTCATCCACACAAGGACATGGCATATCAAGGTCAATCCAGCAGCTCCCATCTGGTCTTCACCTCTGCAATGGACGGCTAGTCCGACCCTGACCAGAGAAAGACAGGGTGGTGTTCTTCAGGGGAATCTGCTGGAGCTCCCGTATCCCCCGCTCCAGCTCTCTCCCCCACACGCGAAGGAATTTCCAAAGATATCACTGTTGGGGACCCTGGGGCATGGCCACTAGGTAACTCGAGGGGATGGAAGACCACGACTGTCGATGAAGCCCCCTCGCACTAGGCCCAGGTATCCTTGGCCCCCCCTCCTGCCTGGAGGTACTCGCAGCAGCTCTGCGTACTAGGCCCGCGTGTCCTTGCCCCCCCCCGCCCCGCCTGGACACACACACAGCACTTATGCTAAGAATCTGCAACAATATGTTGCAGAGTTAGACTGCCTGCAACTAAGCAAGGCCAAACAGGGGAAAGATGGAAGAACAATGCTAAATAAAGCAGTTTTATGTATAGTTTAACAAATGATACAGAAAATCAGGGAACTAGCTGGGAACTGGATTGGCTGGCTATATGGATACTTGGGGCAGCTTGCTATTGGATAAGTATGCTGGAAAAAAGAATGTATAAAAGCCTGTGTAACTTCCTGCTCTGTGTGCAGGATTTGAGATTTTATTCTCCCTGTACCTTTTTGCAGCTGCAAATAAACTTTTCTGTTTCTCCACCCCGTTGTGATTATTGGGTGCAGCACACCAGGTAACGAACCAACTCAAGCTGTTGTTCAGCCTCTCGGCGCTGGGTGCCGGCAGCACCACTAATCATGGATAAACAAAGCAGCCAAGATGAGGTCAGTGTGGGTTGATTTACTGAGCAGACTGGTTCTAAGGGAAGAACAGATTTCTCCCCTGCTCTAGGGAGATTCACATTGGAAAAGTATCTGATGGTGGGGGTGGGGGCAATGCAAGCCCCCAGCCCCTTGAATGGCAGGAAATCAGGACTCGGGGAGTTAAGGGGTGTCTCTGTCCTGCTGCAGGGAGCAGGTCTGGAGAGCAGAAAGGGCACTAGTGGCGTTGTAGGAAAGACAGTGACTTCTACCTGTGAAGGTGGCTGAAGCTTCTTGCAGACATTAGTCGAAGATCCTCACACCTCCTTTGGGGATCCTTTTTCCCTAAGAATAAAATAAGGAGAATGACATGTGAAGCCCAGGTCTGGGATCCAGGAAAAAGGCAGAATCTCAGCCAGGCTACGCACCAGGAACCTGATCTTTATCCCAAGAACCACAATTACCCAGATGAGGTTTTCTCCCCCATTTGCTTCCAGGTTATTTACTCACAGGATTCATTCGTTTGCTTTCCTGTGTTTCCACTCTCTGCATCTGTTCATTGGTTTAAGTAACATTCTTTCAGTTTTTGCTTCTGTTTCCTCTTATTACAGGATAGCATCTGCTTAGCACCTTCAAAAAATAAATTAAAAACAAAATCCTGATTCTACATTGAAGAGAAAAGTTTCTGAGAATTAGGCTGCAGAACTTTAGTGTCTGCATATGTCATTCACTAGTATTTATTGTGGTGCAGGTCTGATGCAATCTGCCCACCCAAGAATACCCACATGAAGCATGGGGTGCCCTTAGAATACCAGTTAAAAGAGAGGAAGAGAGTGGATTAATAGCGGGGGGGGAGGGAATCCAAAAAAATCCAGTGCATCAGCACTTCTCTGCATCACTGCAGCACCAGTCCCGGGAGCAATACAGGTTAAAAATCTCCATGGTTCTTTCCCCCTAGAACCACATCCGACCAGAAAAAGGCCTTCAGCCAATTATTTCCTTACACTCTGAATGGGTGAAATTCAGTCCTGTGCAGACAGTCAGTGCATCACAGCGGGTTTAAGTGGCACTTCACTGCCCAGGTGCTGTGAGACTTCGGTGGCATAGTTTTCATCCTGGATTGGAACAGCCAGTGGGAATCCTGTGAGGTACAGAGCAGAGAGAGGTTGGGGCCACAACGTTCACCTCAGAGGCTGAGCTTCTACAGACATTTGGGATGTTCCCATCTGAGGAGGATGATGTTGGCCAGCCCTAGTTCAGAGCTTTCAGCACCTCAACCGGTGAGTCTCTGGCACAATTGTTCAAATGTATCTGAACTTTTCAGGCCTTGCCCCCACCTCTGACACCCCTTGTACCTCACCATTGCCCTCTAACAGCCCCTGTCCCTTCTCTTGATCCCTGCCATGCCCAAATACAGAGAGTAGCTCATGCTCCTTCTCTCTTAGACCTTCGTCTTACACAATCCTTCCCTACCTTTTGATAAACTGATCACTGTGCCCTTCCCCAGCTCCTGGAGGAATTGCGGCTCCTCAGGACAACCTGGGAATGGGTGGCTCCTACCTCCAGGTGGGGTGTGTGGTTTTCCATCTAAGCATCCCTGAGAGCCAGTACTTCTCGATTTCACAGGATGAGGCCATGGCTCCCCAAGCCGGGCCAGCTGCAGGCTGCATTGCTGTTGGCGACATGGACAGATCCCAGAACCTGGAAGACAGAGCAGGGAGGAAACCCTTGCTCATTTCCCTTTCAGAGCCCCCTTCAAAGACGGGTCAAGAGGGAAGGAGAGGAGGAAGGGCAGAAAGTGAAGCTGCCCCTGTGGGGAGGGCACTCCTGTAGAACCCAGTCAGTTCCCAGCTCTCCCCCACATTGCTCGGTGTGACCTTGGAGAGGTCACTTCCTCACCTTCATTCCCTGTCTGTAAAATGGGGGTACAAGTCCCCCCCACACACACACAGGAAGGAGAAGGGAGGAGAGACCCATTTTCGGTGAGGGACTCAGACACTCTGGGCACAGATTGTGCCAGAGTGAGGGAAGGGACCCAGAGTTTGCTCCCTAGACCCAGGGGAGGAAGATGTTATCAGAAGGTCAGCAAAGGGGATGGGCCAGGAACTGCTGCCATGGACAGAGCTTAGGGATTTGGTCAGTGCCAGGGACTTTGTACCTCCCTTCAGCAAATGGCTTCCCTCTTGTCATCAGCAGTCCATACAGTATCTGAACTCCTTCCAAGTGTCCTGAAGGGGCTCCCTTCATTCTTCTTGCAGGTGATGGATTCGTTGACCCAGGTCGATAGCTGGGAATTTCGGAGAGGTCATTTGTAGCATGACATGAAATCAGTGGGAAATCTACATTTAGCAAAATAAAGGTTTCATTGGCCTTTGCAAATTTGGAACTGATCTGTCCTATCAATCGACGGTACATGTTCAGAAGAGGATGAAGCACGCCATCGTGGTCAGGTGATCTATGAGAGTCAGTTCCATCATGTGGCCATTTGATTCGGTAAAATTCCTGGAAATGGCTGCCCATGGCCAGGGCACGGTCTCCAGAGGCCTGAAATGCCAAGGAGTTTGGTGCGTGGTGCCTTGGCGAAAGCGCAGAAGTCACATCAGTCAAGCTAAGTCTGAATTTCAGCCCACATCTGGCACCAGCAAATGAAGCAGACCCTGGTGGTCATAGTAGATGCGTCTACTTCCAGGATGAGCACTGAGCCTCCAAATAGGTGCAGTAGTGAAGGCAGTTGTGAGCTGTTTGTGGGCTTTTTGGAACTTGGGTGACCAAACAAACGTGGCCATTATGTGGAGGAGAGCACTCGTGGGGGTTATTGGCTCTGAGAACCCTGGGCCGAAGCAGCAGTAAAGCAGGTGAAGTCTAGGAAGCACTGGTCTTCTTGAGGACTTCAAACTTCGTCCCATCTATGAATGGCTTCCACCTTATTTGGATCAATCGTAACATTTTCCGGGGAGAGGATGTAGCCCAAAAACTCTGTGGAGAGTTGGCCGGAGGTACGCTTTTCGAATTCTGTGCTGAGACAATGCTGCCGAAACCTCTCCAGGTTCAGGTGTGGTGGGCATGCTGCTCTTGGTTCTCCAAAAAGAAGAAGTCTGTCACCTGAATAGATGACACTGTGCAGATCCACAATGGCCCCAAATACATCACTGATGAAGTGTTGCAAGGGCAGGGTACCATTAGTTAGCTCAAATGGCATGTCTGACAGTTAAAATGTCCATAGTGTGCTTTGAAATCTGCCTTCCATTTGTCCCCTGCCCAAATGAGTGTTAGATTGGAAATCCTCACAGATGAAGTTTGATGAACAACTTTGCAGATTTCCTGCGAGCCAACAATTGTGGGATTCCCAACAGGGGGTTATGGTTCCAAACGATCCTTTTTTTCAGGGGCTGATTGTCTAAAGAGAGACATAGTAGAGTCCCACATTTCTTCTTCCCCAAAAGGGCCTGGGCACCCATGGGAAATGCTAATTTGCTCATAAACTCTTAGGACCGGTTTTCAAGCCTGTACGCAGGGAGAGCCACTAATTCTGGTTCCACCAATGTGTAAATACTGGTGAAGGCAACTTTCAACCAAGGTTGCAGGTCAAGAGGGCAGTCATAGTCCTGGTGCCGAGGCAACGAGTCCCCATTTCTTTCAAAGGTATCCATGTAATCCGGGTATTGATCAGGAATGCCGGGTGTCCGAGTCAAGAAGGTGGAGTAGGTCCAGAGGCAGAGGCTGGTTCAAGGAACCCCGACATTTTAAGTCCTTTCCATTGTGCAGCTCCAGCAGGGACATCATCGGGCCAGGCTCATGTAGTGAGGCCCTGGTTCACACCTGGTGTGGTGTGTCCCTGTTGCATACAGGCCACTGACTTGCGGAGATCCTGCTTTTCTCCAAAAAGTTGCACCACCTAATGTCACGTACTGCATCTGATAATGATGCCCAGGGGTGGGAGCACAGGTCGCAGCAAGGTGCAGGATTGTGCCGAGGCTAAGAGTGGTACTAGAATCAAGGTCCAGGGACACAGCAGGGTCAAAACCGAGATCAGAGTCCATCGACAAAGCAGAAGCAGAACCAGGGCCAGAGTCTAAATCCATGCCAAAGGTCATAGCCCGGTAGTCAGAGAGCAAAGATCAGCCAAGTCAATGTCAAGCCAGAGTCCAGATACAGGCCGAGGGTCAAAGCCGGGTAGTCAACGTCCGAGTGGTTGGGGAAGATCTGGAGGAGAAGGCAATGCTGGAGCGGGTCAGTGGAGGGCCTGGAGCGGGGCTAAAGAAGGGCAAGGAGATATGGAATCAAGGTGGGCAGGCAACATCTGGAGCCAAGTAGGGTCACGCCAAAATCATAATCAGAGACCGGAGCCAAGGGTCAAACCAGAGTCAACAATGAAGAACAAGGGGAGCTCCCACCCAAGCATTGTGCCAGGACCCCATCACCCTCCTGGTTCATTTCACACTCAGAGACCCGACCCCCCAGCAGGAGGGGAGAATAAAGGGCAGAAAGTGAAGTTGCCTCTTGGGGAAAGGGACTAGCCTGGGATCCACTCCAGTTCCCAGATCTACCCCCAGGAGTATGTGACCAGGATCGCAACCCTTCTTCTGTGTCTCAGTCCCCACCTGCCAGATGGGGAGGATCCTTCCTTGCCCCAAGGTGTTAGGGGGGAGTTTCATTCCTGTCTGGGAAGGGTTCAGATACTATGTGTGTGGCTTGGGCCCCAGGTGGGGGATGGTCAGACATTCACTGCGACGGGGCAACATGGGCCATGGGGAGGTCTGAGCAGTGACGACAGGGGAGGGCTCCACATCGGGCCACCCCTCCCAGACTGCAATGGTTACTGAGGATAAACCCTGGCTCTCGATGCTCCCATTTCTGGGCCAGTCCCATGGCCCTGAAAGCCTGATGCTTCTGAAACTGGCCTCTGGGCATGGGGGCAGGGACCGTATCTGGCCTGGCCCCAGCTCCAGGGGTCAGGGTGGGGCAGGGTGGTGAGAGTGAGCTGCTCGGCCTGGGTTTCTCTCAGTGCTGTGGGGTTTATGGCCCCGCCCCCTAGCCCTTCTCCCCCAGGCACAGCAAGAAAGAGCATTACCTGCGGCAGGGAGTGGGAGCTTCTGGGCATGGGAAGGGGAGGCCCTTCAAGGCTGTCCCACGGAGCACAGCCCCTGCAGCGCTTTGGGCACCTGGCGCAAGCACCGGATATAGAACAGGTGCGCCATGATCGCCGCTGTCACGTCCTCCTGCTGCAAGGGAACAAGGATCCGTCAGAGCCTCCGACACCCATGGCAATGAAGGGCATGAACGGCACTGGGAGCAAGCAAAATTTCCACCCCAACCCTCCCCACATCCAAGGGACAGATTCCCGCACCCAACCCTCCCAGACAAAATCTTGTCTCCTCTCGAGTGACCTCCAACCCCACTCCCACCACTGTGGAATGAACTCCTGTCCCCTTCCTCTCAGTCCCCCTGTGAGAGCTATTCTACCTCCAAACCCAGCCGGGGATTAAGCTCCACTCCCCACAATCCCCTCATCCACCCTCTCCCGCTCCAGCTGAGGGGCTGGAAGGCTCTGGGCAGCAGTGCTGTGTGGTGAGAGGAGGTGGAAACCTTTCCCAAGGGACCCCCCCCCGCCCCCCGTTATTAAGATGATGCCATGCACAGTAGCTCTGGGGAATGGGGCACTTCAGCAGCCTCTGCTGACTGACTCCTCCAGTTCTCCCAGAGCAGGTGGTGGCTGGGATAACATGATACTAGGGCCCTAGGAACCAGCCTGAGGCCGGGAGGGGTATGAAACTCTCACAGGGGGAGTTGGCAGCCCCTAGCATAAGCAATAGCAGCGTGTCATGTTAATGTGACACCTGTTAGGAAATAGCCAAGCTGGGTCTGCTCTGCTTTGAGCTGCTCAGGGGAGAAGCTGACACCTACCAATGGCACCTGCCCGGGTTCATCCTCTCCTTGCTCCCAGGTCAGTGCAAGGGGATGGGATGGGAGTGACTGTCAATGGCCTGGAGGTGAAAGGCCCTCGGTGTCCCTCCCCAATTGATCCTTCTTTGGTTACCTCATTCCCGATCAGCTGGCCGGCTTCCCCCAGGATAGAATATGTCAGCACAAGCCCAGCCTGGCTGACACGGAGCTGGGGGTCATGTATGGCCAGAAGCGCTGCCTGGAGGAAAGATCTTTTCTGGCCTTCCGTGAAGATCTCTCCAAAGACCTAAAACCAACAGCACCAGAGCCCTTGTCAATTGTCCAGAACCAGGCTCCAAATCCCTCTTGTATCTCACAAGGTGGACAAGAGTCCTCCTTGTGCAGCCAACTTTTGGGGTCCCATGGACCAAGGAACCCCCTTCAGGAAGAGGTTGCAGGCACTGAGGAATAGCTCTTTCTGGAGCGGGAGTCACCACAGGTGCCATGACATGCTGGGAACGTGTCTGCGCGCTCTGGAACCCAGCTCACAAAGACAACAAAGGACCCGCTACTGCTCCCAGCAGCGCTATTTCCTGCAGCTCACCCGCTAGAGGTTAGGGGCCTTTTCGATCTGCTTCTGTTCCTGCTCCCCATCCCACCGACAATCCCACGAGCGTCACATATGCTGCAGTGACTCAGCCCAGGAAAGGAGCTCAGTGTCCCTCACACAAGGCCCAGGGCAGGGGCAGGTTCTGCTTCCTGACTCGCCCTGGTGCTCGGCAAACCCCGCACCCTGCCTGTGCTTCCAGAGGTGCAGGGAATCCAACAAGGATCTGGTCCAGCAATTGCTGGTGTGAGCTTCCAAACTCACTGACCCAGGGGATCACCTCTCAGACACCAGGGTGTCAGCCAGGGAGACAGTGAGCAGAGCCAGATTCCTGGAGATACAATCCTTCATTAACTCAACCCACCAGAGGATCCCTTTTATGTCATGTAACCATGGATCCATGCAACACACACAAGCCTGGACCGTTAGCAAGGGTCCAGCCCAGGCTCCTCGGCCGCTTGCAGCCAAACACTGTCTGCTGGAAATAAGTATCATAGAATATAAGGTTTGGATGGGACCTCAGGAGTTCATCTGGTCCAACCCCCTGCTCAAAGCAGGACCAATCCCCAACTAAATCATCCAACAGATTTTTGTTCCAGGTCCCTAAATGGGCCCCTCAAGGATTGAACTCATAACCCTAGGTTTAGCAGGCCAATGCTCAAACCACTGAGCTATTCCTCCCCCTACAGAACACACTCACTACAGGGGGAGACAGCTCCACACCTGAGCTACTGCAAAGCCCTGGCGGAGAGTCCTTACCTCCCCCACCCTGGCCATGTTTCTGTACGCCAGGCGCTCGGTGTCTTGGAGCCCGTCCCGACACCACAGATCGCTCTCCTCTCTGATGTTCAGCCCTGGGGGAGAAAGACACACCCATTGGGGAGGTTTGGCATCTGGCTTTAATGCCTGTTTCCTTCTCTTCCCTTTGCTGGGTGAACACTGGCTGGGGTTCTCATGGCATCCACGGCCCAATGGACTGGCAGGGTCCCCACCAGGTGCTTTAGTACCTGAAGGGGGATTTGTCTCATTTATCACAGTAATCAGGTGACCCTTACGGTCCTTGTGCTCTGGGCATGGGTGCCTGTTAATGGTGGCTGCTAATGCTGAAAACGCCCCACAGCCACTGACTTCAGGATCTGGCCCCAGCTACCCAACTGGTGACATTCTACAAGCTTTGTGTCCATCCCCTGTGGTCCCTGCCCCTGCCTTCATGATGGGCTCTTTCCCTCCATGTGTCTCAATAGGTCCGTTCCTGTCCCCTCACCAGCTGGCAGCCCCCTGGGGGGGCTGATTTCTCTGGACTGGGGGACAGAGCCAGGCTATGAGGTAAAGCAGCCAATTTCCCTGGCATCTTCGTCCCCTTCCTCTCTCCCTGAATTAGGGAGATGAGTGTGAGTCATCATCTAAGCTGGGGTCAGTCTCAGAGGAGGGAGCTTCTTTCTGTAGGGTCCCTTGGCCAGTAAGTGGGGGGCCCAAAACAGGGGCCTTCTTTCCATTGGGGTCCCTCTGCCCTCCTGCAGTTGGTCTAAGAGCAGAGGCCTTAGTTCTATTGGTGTCCCAATGGCCAGCTGGAGCTAGTCTCCAAGGGACTCATTTCTATGGGGTCCCATTGCCCAGCTGAGTTTCTTACCCCTCCTCTGCAGCAGGAGCCTCTGCAGCCAATAGATCCCAGCCCTGGCTTGCCGGCTGATGTCATCGGCTGGGTCAGAGAGGTAGAGACCCAGCCGCAGCACAAAGTTGCCCGCCTTGGGGAAATCGGAGGAGATCTGGTGGAGGAGGAGAAGGGGGGAATCCATCAACATTCTGCCTTCAGCTCCCCAGCTCCCCGGGGCTAGAGCTCTGCTCCCATCCATCTGTAGGAGGCACTGAGGGAGAGGAACTAGAGCCCTCTTTCTCTCTGCCCCCAAGGGAGCTTGGAGCAAAGGGACCCACGGCCTGGGCCCTCTATGAGCACTAGCTGCCAGCCTTCTCCAGAGTAACAAGGGCACTGAGGCCAGGCACGACCCTGCCAGCCAGTGGCCTATGGAATGTCGCAGTCCCTTACGGAGCCAGGGGGGACCACTTAACCAGGGGATGAGGAATTTGACTCAAGCCCTGGCTCTGCAGGATGCTGGGGTCAAAGGTCACTTACGTCAAATCCGGAGAGGGAGGTGGCAAATCGGAGCAGGGCAGCGCTGCTCCGTATGGCCCTAGCTCTCTCCTGGGTGTTTCTGGAGTCGAGCCAGAAATGGAGGTGCTGTGGGAGAAGAAGGCAGGGGACGGTCAGCCGGCAGGCTTACATGCTCTACAAACGAGCCTCTCCCACTCCACATGGGGCAGAGAACTTGTGCTCAGGGTGGAATATCTGACTCCTCATGTGGGGGTTCATGACACTGCCCACATCTTGCTGGGCACAAGCTGTCACTGTCTCTCCAGCCTGGGACAAAGCTCAGCCTTGGGGCTGGTCTATTTGCTCTGAACCCCTGATCCATCAACAGCCCATCAGGATCGAGGCACATGCCCTGGGCCCCCAGACCCCAGCTCCACAGGCCTTGGTAGGATGGATTGAGGGGCCGTGGGGACAATCACTCCAGGAACTGCCGTGTCCCTAGGACAGAAGAGCTGATTCCCTCAGTCTTCTCCTGTATCTCAGGGTCTCCCTAGAAAGGAGCCAGTAACTTTTCTCAGAGGCCTGTGTCCCAGGTCGCACAGGGGTTTCAGTCTGTCAGTCCCCAGCCAGGCCTGGTGCTCACTGTTAGTGCTCAATGGAACCATGCAGAGCTCTGGCTGACAATCCCAGCTCCTTCCCTCTGCCCCCGCCCCTTCCCCGCCACCCCGGATGGCGGAAGGGTCCCAGCACTCAACTGCACTGATGGCTCTGGGAAAGCATGGCCATCTGGGTCCAAGCTGGGAGGACACAGTGGAAACATGGTTCTTCTAGTCTCTCCTTTGCAGCCCTCCCACGGGGTTCATGGGAAATTCCCCCCCAGACCCTCCCATTCTGCTCACCTCCAAGAGGTGCTGCAGCTTGTCTGTGGTGGGGGTCTCTGCCAGCAGGCCCCCGAGCATGGTGTCCAGGCTCTCTAAGTAGGTGTTGTGCAGAGCCTGTGTCATAAATATAAAGGCAAGGGTAAACCCCTTTAAAATCCCTCCTGGCCAGAGGAAAAATCCTCTCACCTGTAAAGGGTTCAGAAGCTAAAGGTAACCTCTCTGGCACCTGACCAAAATGACCAATGAGGAGACAAGATACTTTCAAAAGCTGGGAAGAGGGAGAAAAACAATGGGTCTGTGTCTGTCTGTGTGATGCTTTTGCCGGAGACAGAACAGGAATGGAGTCTTAGAACTTAGTAAGTAATCTAGCTAGGTGGGTGTTAGATTATGATTTCTTGAAATGGCTGAGAAAAGAGCTGTGCTGAATAGAATGAATATTCCTGTCTGTGTGTCTTTTTTGTAACTTAAGGTTTTACCTAGAGGGATTCTCTATGTTTTGAATCTAACTACCCTGTAAGGTATTTACCATCCTGATTTTACAGAGGTAATTGTTTTCTTTTTACTTCTATTAAAAGTCTTCTTGTAAGGAAACTGAATACTTTTTCATTCTTCTAAGATCCAAGGGCTTGGGTCTGTGGTCACCTATGCACATTGGTGAGGATTTTTACCAAACTTTCCCCAGGAAGTGGTGTGCAAGGGTTGGGAGGATTTTGGGTGGAAAGGCGTGTCCAAACTTTGTTTTCCCAGTAAACCCAGATAAAGTTTGGTGGTGGTAGTGGAAATCCAAGGGCAAAGGGTAAAATACTTTGTACCTTGGGGAAGTTTTAACCTAAGCTGGTAAAAGTAAGCTTAGGAGGTTTTCATGCAGGTCCCCACAACTGTACCCTAGAGTTCAGAGTGGGGAAGGAACCTTGATAGCCTGCAAGAAGAGGGAGCACCCGTCAGTCATGGGACATGGGGCTACCCCTCTCAGGGGACCAGGAGGGTTCTCTGGGGAGCCCTGGCCAGACCCAAAAGGTACATCCTGGCCTCTGCCATTCACATCACTGCAGGGACACTTAAAAAGAGTTCATGGCTGGATGCCTGCTGGCTCTTCAATCCTTGCCCTTAGCAGTTCTCTCCGCAGGGCCTGGTACCCAGCAGAATATGGAAAAGCCAAACCGCAATGGGTGGGAGGTAGGATCCCTGGGAAAGTCCAGGCAGCAGAGCACACAATGAGGAGAAGAGGGAAGGCTGGGATCAGCCACAGAGGGGTAATGCAATCCTCACTGGCGGGAAGGGGCCCTCCCTTGCAGTTTGTGTCATCCCCCCCACCCCACACGCCCTGCCCGGGCTTGCCCCCCGCTCTGCTCACCCCTCCCCTATTCTCAGCAGCTCCATCAAACCGAGGGGGCAGGGACCATAGGCCACTCCTGCTCCTGGGACAGAGAAGTAGGATCATGACCTACCCGGAAGTGGGTGGTGTCCTGCCCCGTGCCCATGGTAAAAATGGTGTATTGTAGAGCCCGCAGGAGGCGTGACTCCAGCTCCAGGGCAAGTGGTGGCTTCAGTTTGCTGGAGGGAAAGAGGAGCCCGTGTTATGCTTGGCAGCACCGGAGTGGCGCTGGCAGTGTCATGCACATGACCCTCCTCCCCTGCAATGATCCCTCCCTATGGCCACTGTAACGTGACGGGGGAGTGAAATCACCCCCAGCCAGGAAAGAGGGGATGTTCCCACATCCTCTGCTGGGGGATGCAAACAGACACGGCTGGGGTTAATCTAGGCCCGAGAGGATCTGCACCAGGGTTAGAGCAGCTGGATGGGAGGGTCCTGGTACCTGAGGCTGCAAACCGCGGCCATGGAGCTGGAGACGATGGAACTCGGCTCAGACACCATGGGCAGATCTTCAATCAGCTCCTGAGAGACCCCAAGGAGATAAAATTGCATGTGAGATTCAGGCCCTGTAGACCCACAGGCGTTTCCCAGGGAGGAGGCCAAAGTGCTCTGCAGAAACAGTCAGTGTCACCCCCACCCCCAACCAGCTGGCCTCCCCATTCCTCCCATCCATCAGACTTACTCTTTCCTTCCTCCTCTCCCACCCAATTCTTCCCTCCCCTCAGCCTCAGCTGCCCCTCCGGCCTTACAGTTTCCCCACTGCCAGTTCCCCATCAGTGTCAGAATTTCCTCTTTCCCTGCTCCCCAGTCCTCATCCCCAGGAAGCCCTGTCCTCTGCTTCCCCCTCCAGCCCCACTAACTCTTCCTCCCATGTTGGGCTCCCTCACCCCAGGAGCCGGGCACGGGGTCCCACTCACCGCAATGCTCTCCACAAGGGCCGCTTTGGAGAAGTGCGGCTCCAGAGTGTCCCACCCCTGCTGCTGTGCCGACAAGCACAGACATGGGACAGCGTGGAGGAAGCGAAGCTGTTTGGCCCTGTCCTCCACCCACTAAGAGTGGGGTTGTGGGAGAGAGAGAGAGAGAGAGAGAGAGAGACGGTCAGGTAGGGACCTCCCCACCCCACCTACAAAAGCTCCAGGTCTCAGGACCTCCCTGGAGTTGGACAGGGAAAGCCGCCCCTCTTCCCAAAATCAGTGTCACCCTGCACAGACTAGGGTTGTAACTGGGGCAGTGTCTGCGGGGAGCGGACACCTTGGCCTGCATGAGATGAACACCCCCACTTTGGGGTGCCAGGTAACAGGGGAGAAGTGCCCCCCATCGCGGGTGATGGATTCTCTGGGACAAGACCCCGAATGTGGGTGGGGATGGAACAAGGGCAGGACAGACTTGGGGGCAGTGCAGCTGGAAGATTTTTGTACCTCAACTCTGCCCTGGAGGT
Organism: Lepidochelys kempii; assembly: GCF_965140285.1. Lineage (NCBI taxonomy): Eukaryota > Metazoa > Chordata > Testudines > Cheloniidae > Lepidochelys > Lepidochelys kempii. The sequence continues at coordinate 4,708,923 of NC_136385.1, forward strand.
GCTGCTGGATGACCCTGATGGTGTCTTGTTCAGGGGACACATCCTCCTCCTCCTTCTCCTCCTCCTCCAGCTGGGCACTGAGGGTCTCTGCACCAGGGAGAGAAGGAGAAAAGCATCATTTATGCTACTGCTGTGAGAATGCAGGGTAGAGAAATGGCTCAATGTCCCCCATCCTCAACAAGGAACCCCATGGCATCAAGGTCCCCACCCTGCCCTTCCCAGAGATGACCTCAGCCCCATCACCCTCAGGGCCCCGTGGCCATCAGCCCCCACCCAACATTATCAGGGGAGGCTGGAGTTCCCCCAACTCTGCCCAGCATCTCCTGCCATGGAGTCTGGCTGGGCCACTCCCACTGGTGTCAGTGGGGCTCCCGTGGCTCCGTCCTGGCGCCTTGGTGAGCCAATGGGCACAGGGTGTGTCATAAAGATCAAGGGAAGGGTAACCACCTTTGTGTATACAGTGCTATAAAATCCCTCCTGGCCAGAGGCAAAACCCTTTCACCTCTAAAGGGTTAAGAAGCTAAGATAACCTCGCTAGCACCTGACCCAAAATGACCAATGAGGGAACAAAATCCTTTCAAATCTGGAGGGGGGCGGGGGACTAATCAAGGGTTTTGTCTGTCTGTGTAATGCTTTTGCTGGGGACAAATCAGAAATGCAAGCCTTCCAACTCCTGTTAAATTAGTAAGTAATCTAACTAGCAAATGTGTTAGATTTTCTTTTGTTTAATGGCTGGTAAAATAAGCTGTGTTGGAGGGAATGTATATTCCTGTTTTTGTGTCTTTTTGTATCTTAAGGTTTTGCCTAGAGGGATTCTCTGTGTTATAAATCTGATGATCCTGTAAGGTATTTACCATCCTGATTTTACAGAGATAATTCTTTTACCTTTACTTTTATTAAAATTCTTCTTTTAAAAAACTAACTAATTTTTCATTGTTCTGAAGAACCAAGGGCTTGGGTCTCGGTTCACCTGTACCAATTGGTGAGGATTATTATTAAGCCTTTGCAGGAAAGGGGGTGTAGAGCCTTGGGGGATATTTTGGTGGGGGAAGATGACTCCAAGTGGTCTCTTTCCCTGTTCTTTGTTTAAAATGCTTGGTGGTGGCAGCATACTGTTCAAGGACAAGGCAAAGTTTGTACCTTGGGGAAGTTTCTAACCTAAACTGGTAAAAACAAGCTTAGGGGGTCTTTCATGCAGGTCCCCACATCTGTACCCTAAAGTTCAGAGTGGGGAAGGAACCTTGACATGGTGGCAGTGGTGGGATCATTTTGGACCAGAAGCACAGCAGGATTTTAAAAGGTTTTGTAAAAGGTGATTGCAGCTGTAGATTTGTCTCTCTGTCTGGGGGACAGAGCAGCAGGCATAACAAAAGGAGTTTTCTGTAGGCTGAGAACAGCTATCAAAGAAAAAAAGGTATCGGGTTACAGCACAGCAAAATTTTACAAGTCAGGGTTTTTGGGTTTTTTGCTTTATTTCTAACTCTTGGGTGTAAAGTGAGTTAAAAACAGAGAGGTTAGGAGGACAGAATGCCATGTTCAACAGAAGCTGCAATTAGCCAGATTTGAGGCTGAGGAAAAACAAAAGGAACATAAAAGATGGGTCGAACTCAGGCAGAGAAAATGAAGGCAAAAAAAGAAATGGAGGCAAAGGAAAAAGAAATGGAGGAGAGGAAAAAAGAAAAGAAGCATGCAGAGGAGAAGAAGGAAAAAGAGAGGAAGCATACTGTGGAGATGGAGAAGGCAAAGGCTCGGCAGAATATACCAAATAACCCGAACAATCCTTCCCCAACAATCCACAAATCCTTCCCCAACAATCCATTACACTATGTCCACAGTATAATGAATCCAGTGATATTGCTGAATATTTTCTCACCTTTGAGAGACTTTGCACACTCCATCAAATCCCTGAAGCTCACAAGATGACCAGATCGGCCGCAAGATTGCCTGGAAGAGCTCTGGACATATTCAATAAGATGGTGATTGAGGAGGCTTCGAACTATAATAAATCCAAGGGTTTGGTTTTAAAACAATTTCAAGTTACACCTGAAACTTACAGAGTAAAAGTGAAAGCCCTTAAGAGAGGACCTGGACTAAGTAATGTTTACTTACTTAGTAAGTAAGTAAACTTACTTATGTAAACCAGAGAACAGATCTGTTTGAGAAATGGCTCAATGGACAGGATGTAACTAGCTTTGGAGGAATACGGGATTTGATAATACAGGAGCAATTCCTGAATATGTCCAAGGATGATAGTGTTTATGGGATAAAAAAATGGACTCAGCAGGAAGTCTTGCTTTTTATGCTGACCTATACAAGCAGTCCCAGACTGCCAGAGAGGCGGGGCAAACCGGAACAAAACGGGTAGAGGGAGGAGAGAGGAACAACCCTGGTCACAGTTGGAGCGGATACCAGAAGGGACACCCTCAGACCACATCCTACTACCCGGGGCAGCCCAAGGCCCCAACTACACCCCAAGGAACACTCCAGACACCTTGTTGTCCCTCCACACCGTTCTCCAGCAACCCACCTCGCCCCAGTGACCAGTCAGCTGGGCAAAGTTTTAAATGTAACAAGCCGGGACATGTCAAGCCCAACTGCCCCAGGAACCCCTGGAAATTATAGTTCATTGCACCAAAATCACACCAGAGGTCCTCAGGCCCAGATGCCTCCCAGACACCCTCAGAGTGGAGGGAAACTGTGAGTGTGGGCAGGAAGAAGGTCACAAAATGGAGGGACACCGGAGTATTGGCTATCCAGGCTTCCTTAGTGGACCCCAATTTAATTGACCCAGAGGTCCAAGTGACAATTCAACCCTTCAAGGCCAACTGTTTTGACTTGCCTACAGACAAGTTGTCTGTTCGCTACAAGGGCTTGTCAGGAACGTGGACTTTTGCAGTCTATGATAATTATCCCATCCCCATGCTGTTGAGGGAAGACTTGGCCAATCATGTGAAGCTAGCCAAGAAGTTGGGAATGGTCACCCGCAGACAGGCTAAGCAAGCTGTCACACCTAGCTCTATTTCGGAGACTTCTACCAGGACGCACTCAAAGATATTGGAACCAGACCCCATACAAACGTCTGCAACAGCAGTAGTGAATCCAGTCACAGAGACCCAGACAGAGCCAGTCCCAGAACTGGAACCGGCAAAAAAAACAGCACCAGACCCATTGCCAGCACTGAATCCAGTACTTGCAACCCCAATACCAGAGGGCCCCACCCAACCTGCACTGGCAGCAGCAGATAACCCTACACAAGAGGCTCAGCCAGAGCCTAAACCCCAACATAGTGCACCAGCCAAGAGCGGTTCACAGTCAACTAAAACAGCCCCATCACCTGCATCGCTTCCAGAGGGACCAAGCCCAGGTCCACAATCCAATCAGGAATTGATGTCTCCAGCATCAAGGGAACAGTTCCAGACCGAACAGAAAGCAGATCAAAGCCTCCAGAGAGCTTGGACGGCGGCACGGAACAACCCACCGCCTCTCAGCTCTTCGAATCAATCCAGGTTTGTTGTAAAAAAGGACTTTTATACAAGCAAACTCTTTCTGGTGGATACGAGGAAAACTGGCATCCTCAGAGACAGTTGGTAGTTCCAACTAAGTACCGGGTAATGCTATTAAGCTTAGCCCATGATCATCCTAGAGGCCATGCTGGGGTGAACAGAACCAAAAACCATTTGGGAAAGTCGTTCCACTGGGAAGGAATGGGCAAGAATGTTTCTACCTATGTCCGGTCTTGTGAGGTGTGCCACAGAGTGGGAAAACCCCAAGACCAGGTCAAAGCCCCTCTCCAGCCACTCCCCATCATTGAGGTTCCATTTCAGCAAGTAGCTGTAAATATTCTGGCTCCTTTTCCAAAAAAGACAGCCAGAGGAAAGCAGTACATACTGACTTTCATGGATTTTGCCACCCGATGGCCAGAAGCAGTAGCTGTAAGCAACACCAGGGCTAAAAGTGTGTGCCAGGCACTAGCAGACATTTTTGCCAGTGTAAGTTGGCCCTCCGACATCCTTACAGATGCAGGAACTAATTTCTTGGCAGGAACTATGGAATGCCTTTGGGAAGCTCATGGGGTGAACCACTTGGTTGCCACTCCTTACCACCATCAAACAAATGGCCTGGTGGAGAAGTTTAATGAAACTTTGGGGGCCATAATATGTAAATTTGTAAATAAGCACTCCAATAATTGGGACCTAGTGTTGCAGCAGTTGCTTTTTGACTACAAAGCTGTACCACATCCCAGTTTAGGGTTTTCACCATTTGAACTTGTATATGGCCACAAGGTTAAGGGGCCATTACAGTTGGTAAAGCAGCAATGGGAGGGGTTTACACCTTCTCCAGGAACTAACATTCTGAACTTTGTAACTAACCTGCAAAACACCTGCCAAACCTCTTTAGCCCTTGCCAAAGAAAACCTACAGGATGCTCAAAAAGAGCCAAAAGCCTGGTATGATAAACATGCCAGAAAGCATTCCTTCAGTGTAGGGGACCAGGTCATGGTCTTGAAGGCACTCTAGGCCCACAGAATAAAAGTGTTGTGGGAAGGGCCATTAATGGTCCAAGAGCTCCTGGGAGCTGTTAATTTTCTCATAGCATTCCCCGCCTCCAACCGAAAGCCTAAGGTGTACCATATTAATTCTGTAAAGCCCTTTTATTCCAAAGAATTAAAGATTTGTCAGTTTACAGCCCAGGGAGGAGATAACGCTGAGTGGCCTAAAGGTGTCTACTACAAAGGAAAAAGTGCTGGTGGTGTGGAAAAGGTAAACCTCTCCATGACCCTTGGGCATATGCAGTGACAGCAAATCAAGGAGCTGTGCACTAGCTACACGCCGACATTCTCAGCCACCCAGGACTGACTGAACGGGCATACCACTCCATTGACACAGGTAATGCTCACCCAATTAGAGCCCGACCTTACCGGGTGTCTCCTCAAGCTAAAACTGCTATAGAATGGAAGATCCAGGATATGCTAGAAATGGGTGTAATCTGCCCCTCTGGCAGTGCATGGGCATCTCCAGTGGTTCTAGTTCCCAACCCAAATGGGGAAATACGTTTTTGCATGGACTACCATAAGCTGAATGCTGTAACGCTCCCAAACAACTATCCAATGCCACGAACAAATAAACTAGTGAAGAAACTGGGACGGGCCCAGTTCATCCCTATCTTGGACTTAACCCAGGGGTACTGGCAGGTACCGCTAAATAAATCCGCCAAGAAAAGGTCCGCCTTCATCACACATGTCGGGCTGTATGAATTTAATGTGCTCTCTTTCAGGCTGCAGAATGCACCCGCCACCTTCCAAAAACTTGTAGATGGTCTCCTAGCGGAATTGGAAAAATGTGCAGTCACAGACCTTGATGATGTGGCCATATTTTTGGAATCCTGGGCAAAACACCTGGAACACCTACAAAAAGTCTTCAAGCGCATAAGGGAGGCAAAACTAACTGTTAAGACTAAAAAGTGTCAAATAGGCCTAAACAGAGTAGCTGACCTTGAACATCAGGAGGGTCAACAACTATCAACCCCCTACAGGCCAAAGTGAATGCTATCCAAAAGTGGCCTGTCCCAAAGTAAAAAAAAAAAAAAAAAACTGGTCCAATCCTTCTTAGGCTTGGCCAGATATTACAGGCCATTTGTTGCGCAATACAGCCAAATCGCCAATTTCAAGTTACACCTAAAACTTACAAAGTAAAATTTCAAACCCTTAAAAAAGGCCTGAACTAATGTGGCTTATGTAAACCAAATAACAAATCTGTTTCATAAATGGCTCAACAAACGGGCTGTTACTAACTTTGAAGGAAATGTATATTCCTGTTTTTGTGTCTTTTTGTAACTTAAGGTTTTGCCTCAAGAAATTCTCTGTTTTAAATCTAATTACCCTGTAAGGTATTTACCATCCTAACTTTATATAGTTGATTCTTTTCTCTTTTCTTTAAATAAAATTCGTCTTTTAAACACCTAATTAATTTTTCATTGTTCTTAAAATCCAAGGCTTTGGGTCTGTGTTCACCTTTACCAATTGGTAAAAATTATTATGAAGCCTTCCCCAGGAAAGGGGGTGTAGGGCTGGGGGAAATATTTTGGGGGAAAACGTCTCCAAGTGGTCTCTTTCCCTGTTCTTTGTTTAAAATGCTTCGTGGTGGCAGCAGACTGTTCAAGGACAAGGCAAAGTTTATACCTTGGGAAAGTTTTTTTAACCTAAGCTGGTAAAAATAAGCTTAGGGGTCTTTCATGCAGGTCCCTACCTCTGTACCGTAAAGTTCAGAGTAGGGAAGAAACCTTGACAGGGTGTTACTAGTCCCCCGCTGCCCCTGTCCTCCCCCGTGTCCCGTGGGTCTCCCCTCACCTGCACAGAGGGAGCCTTCAGCCTCAGGGCTCTCAGACCCCACGGAGGGGCTGCTGGCCCCTCGGGAGAAGGAGGAGCTGCTGGTCCCCGTGCCAGAGTTGCCCAGCTCCTGCTCTGGGCTGGCTGGGGGCTCCTCGGTGGCCAGGCTGGTGGATGGCTCCGGTTGGGCACTGGGGTGCGGCTCCTGGCTCCTCCGCTTCCTGTGAAGGAAGCTGCAGAGCCACCTTCCTAGGCTCCCACCCTCTCCTGGGTCCCTCCTACATAGCATCACCCTGGGCCACCTCCATTTGGGACCAGAAGGGGCCTCAGGGCATGCTAAGGGAGCTGGTGTCTTCCTCCTCCTCCAGAAAGCCAGGGAGCTCCTCCTCCTCGCCTGGCCACTGGCCTCTTCCCCGCCCGCGGGGACAGAGGGGCCGCTCTCCTCCTGGGAAAGCCGGCCGCTGCTCCCTACCGGCTCCGGAGCCACCAGCCCGGCCTTCCTCCTCAGCATCCGCCTCAGCCGCTGCATCCTGGGAATGAGTGGGGAGCAGCCATGAGTCTGGGTTCAAGGCAGCCTCTCATTAATGTGCCTGCCTGTTCCTCCATCCACCTCCCCTCCGCTGAGGCAATTTCTCCTCACCACACACCCCACCCCAGAGCATGGGGGCTGCCGTCCACACCCACTGGCAGCAGCTCACAGCACAGGCTGCTCCCAACGTTCCCCCTCACCCCTGGGGCCCTGTGACACCAGGGGAGTCTCGTCCTTTCAGAGCAGTGGGGCTCTCTGTTAGTTTGGACAAGCAGCTCCCTCCACCCCAGAAGATCCCGCTCCCTCCCAGGCCAGGGAAAGAGCAGCACCCGGACAGTCCCCAGCGAAAGTTCACAAGGTGCCAATGCTGGGAGGGAGGAGTCGCCCTCAGTTCCCACTGATTTCACTGATTGCGGTTGTGGGTGTTCAGCACCTGGCAGGTTCTGCCCTCCCCAAAGACTGTCGACATGGGGAACAATCCCCTGCAAGGGAAGGGCTGGGAGCCCTCTTGCTGGCCCATTCCCACCACACTGGGGATGGCTCTGGAGAACTCCACTCGCTTGCTCTAGATGGGAAAGCGCTGGGTGGCAGATACTCACGGAGGCCTAGTCTCTTGCCCTCCTCCTTGATCTCCTGCACCCAGGTGGGCTGGAAAGGGTGCTGCCCAATGCCCTGCCAGCAGAGCAGGGAGTAGAAGCCTGCAGATCGAAAGTGGCTGTGAAAACAAGATGACGTTTTATTGTCAGAGGATGGATAAACTCAGCCTAGCAACCGGGGGTTTACAACATTGACCTATGGCCAGCAGCACACCTCCCATCTCCAGGTCTCCTCGTACCTCAAGCACATTCCTGAAGCGTGATGACCCAAGGGCTGTAGGGGAGTGTCCCCAGCCCCAGTGAGGGAAACAGAGGCCTGGGCAGGAGAAGCCACTGCCTCAGGGTCGTTGAGGGAGTCAGGGATAGAGCCGGGGATGGAGCCTTTGTCCAGGCTCCCGCACTAACCACTAGAGGAACAGTCCCTTCCAGAGCTGGGAAGTGCCAGCGGGACTCGATTCCCAGTCTCCCTGGCTCTGAGTGTGACTTGTTGTTGTGACTGAGGCAGGGGGGTGGGAATCTGGACTCCTGGCTTTCACTGGTGATTTTCTTCTATTCCCAGCCTCCCTGGCCCTGAGTGTGACCTATGGAGGTGGTGGAATCTTCATCTTTACAGATTTGTAAGGCCCAGCTTGACCAAAAAAATCATCTATTTTAAATTAAGGGAAAAATTTATGAAAATCTCTTCAATAATTTAAAGAGAAGAGGAAAAAATAACATGAAATCGAACATGTTCACTGCCAAGTTTTTGAGAGAGTCACACCACTGACATGATAGCTAAAGCCCTGGAAGCAAAGTTAGCTGAAATGCTAAGCCAGCTTTGGACAGCAATAGCTTCCTTGGAAGGTGCAGAAACTATTGTCTTCTTTTCAGTTTATTCAAAGAGTTCAGTTCAATGACTCGTTCGTTGAAATTCAAGAAAGCCATTGAGAGTTCACAAAACAGGCAACTTCTTTTCCTCCCTCAATCTATGGATAAAAACTAGATGTGAGGGGATGGATATACTAGTTCATAAATCTAGAAACACGTGAAAACCAGAACGTATCATTTTAGTTCACTAACCACACTTCAAATTTCCTTTGTTTAAGAAATCAGTTTTAAATGCAAAACATTTTCATACAACGTTTTTCTTATGCTTCTCTTTCTAGCTCCAGCATGACCATGGTTTGTGACCAAAGAGAGGTCACTTCTTTTCTCTTTCCCTCTCTATCATGGAGATGGAGAAAATTCTCTAAGTCCTAGCAGGCAAGAGATTTGAGCACATCAGGCGTGTGAGAGCCCTTGTGCTCTAAAGGACAATGGGTGATTGTTGTTTGGGGCAAGAACCCCAACAGATTTGATACTTGTCCCCCATCCAAAGCCAATAACACATCTCTGTATTTTCAATCATGAGTTAGACATTCTCAGCACTCCTCTATCTCCCGCAGCCCTCAGGTGTTCCTTGGATTATGGAGGCTTGGTTGCAAAGAGGACTGGAATTTTTTTACTGGCTTCCTGGGTGTCCCTAGCCAATGAGGGTCTCAGTCTGGCCTCCGAGGCCCACACCCCCCAGACACTGAAGATCAGGATGGATAGATTTCAATTCACATTTTTTGTCTTTGTATTTTTGAATTATTTTCCTAATGAAAGATTGATTCTCATGAAATTCACAGAGCTGGCAGATGACAGAACAAGGAGCAATGATCTCAAGTTGCAGTGTGGAAGGCTTGGATATTAGGAAAAACTTTTTCACTGGGAGGGTGGGGATGCCTTTGAATCTGCTAGGATAGGGTCCCCCATCTTCTACTTAGAGCCTATATTTTTTCTTACCTTCTACACAGATGACGATTTCTTTCCACACAATCAAGACAGTCATAAAAATAATCCCGAGAATCTCCTCCACACCAACCGTCTCTTGGTCCCCACTGAGAGACCGCGAGATGGAGGCTTGCTGCAGCAAGGCTACAGGGGTCTCCGAGGTTCCCCCTGCCCCGCACCCCTGTCCTGCCGGGCTGTTGTCAAGGGAGCTCTGTGGGGTCACACCCGCCTCATCATCTTTGCCCAATAGGCTGAGTTCCTGCCAAAGGCCTTTGTGAAGTCACTGCCACACTCACCTTTCCCTTGCAGGCCTGATGTCTGCCCCTGGGCAGCCCGGCTGGATGTTTGAGCTGCACCCTGGATCTCCCCACTTGCTCATTATTGATTCTGGGGAGCGAGCAGGCCACCCAGTAAAACAGCAGAGTCTATGCCTCACCCCACACTGAGTTTTTCATAGAGGCATCGGTTGTGAAACTATTTGATCTCCTAATCCGGCCTCTATTTCACTGGCTATGACATTTCACACGCTTACCACCATATTAAGCCCAATTGCTTGTCATTCACAAAAAGGTGCCATGGCACCTTCCAGAATGATAACCAGTTGTGATGGGAGGATACCAGGAAACAGAGAATCCACCTCTTCCCCAGGCCCTACGCTACCAGCACTCCCAGCTATCTTCGAGACACCACCGACATCCTGGGGAAACTACAATCCATCGGTGATCTTCAAGAAAAGGCCATCCTGGCCACCATGGATGTCGAAGCCCTCTACACCAACATTCCACACAAAGATGGACTACAAGCCATCAGGAACAGTATCACCGATAATGTCATGGCAAACCTGGTGGCTGAACTTTGTGACTTTGTCCTCACCTATAACTATTTCACATTTGGGACAATGTATACCTTCAAATCAGCGGCACTGCCATGGGTATCCGCATGGCCTGACAGTATGCCAACATTTTTATGGCTGACTTAGAACAATGCTTCCTCAGCTCTCGTCCCCTAATGCCCCTACTCTACTTGCGCTACATTGATGACATCTTCAACATCTGGACCCATGGAAAAGAAGCCCTTTAGGAATTCCACCATGATTTCAACAATTTCCATCCCACCATCAACCTCAGCCTGGACCAGTCCGCACAATGGATCTACTTCCTGGACACTACGGTGCTAAGAAGGGATGGTCACATAAACACCACCCTATACCGGAAACCTACTGACCGCTATTCCTACCTACATGCCTCCAGCTTTCATCCAGACCACACCACACAATCCATTGTCTACAGCCAAGCTCTACGATATAACTGCATTTGCTCCAACCCCTCACAGAGAGACAAACACCTACAATATCTCTATCAAGCATTCTTACAACTACAATACCAACCTGCTGAAGTGAAGAAACAGATTGACAGAGCCAGAAGAGTACCCAGAAGTTACCTACTACAGGACAGGCCCAACAAAGAAAATAATAATAATAATAATCTCCCCAATGTATTTTCCACTGCATGCATCTGATGAAGTGAGCTGTAGTTCACAAATGCTTATGCTCAAATAAATGTGTTAGTCTCTAAGGTGCCACAAGTCCTCCTTTTCTGTTTGTTTCAGTGGTTAGTCTCCCTCACTGTCAAAAATGTGTGCCTTACTTCTCATCTGAATTTCTCTGGCTTCAACTGGCAGCTGTTGGTTCTTGTTTTGCCTTTCTTGGCAAGATCGAATTAGCCCTGCCCCATGAAATCCGATCTCCCTGTCCTGCTGGGATCCCTCCAGCCAGGAGAACCCAGTAGGGGCCTCCTAGCTGTTTGTCTGCTGGGCTGGGGATATCAGATGCACCAGAGGCATGCAGAAGTGAGTGCACTGCATCAGCCCGGCATTGGGCTCAGGGGTTTGGCCTTGGCAACTTCTGCTCCAGCCACGTCTCTGGGTGTCTGGGCTAGGGGCTTCTGACCCCCGTGGCTGCAGCCAAGGCTGGGGTGCTGAGCTCAGGACTTTCATGCCCCTCCCCACTGCTCTCAGCACTCTGGGTGTCTGCCCGGCATCTGCAGCTGGGGCTCAGGGCATCCCTTGCAGTTCCTTCTGGGGCTCAGGGGTCCATTTTTACGGATGTCCCCAAATTGGTCCTTGCATTAATTTGCCAGGGGACTAGTAGGTAGGAGCCCCCAGCTGAGGTGCTCTCAGCAGCAGGGACCCATCCGCACATCTTAGAACCTCCTCTCACTTCAGAAACATTCTTGGCTGCTGCCCTCAGAGCCCAGGTCTGAAGGCAGCACGGAAGTGAGCGTGGCAATGCTGTAACCCCCCTACAACAACCTCTGAACTCCCCCACGATCCCATTTTGGTTGGGACTCCCAGCAAACGAAATATCATGGAGATGGACATGTTCCAACGAGACAATTCAATTAAGAGTAGGATACCAGAGGAGGAAAAATCACTTTTGTCGTGGCAATGAGGGTGGCCCATTTCAAACAGTTGACCAGAAGGTGTCAGTAAGAATAGGGGGAAATTAGTATGGGGGAAGTTAGGACTTTTGGCTGCAGAATTTTATTTCAGTTTTTATGAGATTGTGTCTTTTAGGTTTTCTGGCACACAAGTAGAGAAGTTAGAGAAAAACATAAATGATTCTTGCTGGAAGTTTGCAATGTCTCACTAATTTGTTTCTTAAGACCAGATCAAAAACACATAAGAACCCCAAAATCAGAAGGAGAGAATGTAAGCTTCTGCCTATAACAGAGAGGCACAATTTACTGGGTACCTGCTGACTGACTGCTGCTACACCCCCACTGAGCTGCTTAGCATGCAAGTAGGTCCAGGAACCGTGCCCAAAATTTAAAGTCTCAGTATTCAATTTTAACACAACCACAAATACACCAGAGCATCCAAATTTTCTGTTTTACAAGGTCTCTCCTTGTTTTGGAACACTGGTTTCTAAACATGCCATCGGGAATTTGAATCAAATTTCAGCTACTAATTAGCATGTGTGTGGAACAATCACTAATGTGCATTCGGTGTTATGTTGTAGGTTTCTTTAGGAAATCTGGGGAAACGGGAGCACTGGGAAAGCCTATTTCCCCCCCCCACACACACACACTGCACATTTGCTGCCCACTGGTGCTGCCTGAGCAGTAGCATTGTGACATCAGAGATAATCCACCACTCAGCGCTCCCTGCCTCCAGCTCCTTGTCACACCTGGGGAGAATGACTAGCCCCTGGCTGCCATGGCAACAGCTACCTTTGACAACTGATTGCCCCCTTCTGACCAGAACATCATCACAGAAAGGAAGTTTGTAATGAAACAGGACCAGATTTGGATAAGCAGGACAGTCTCCTGCTGGGCTCATTTGGGTTTGTACTGTGGTACTGTACAGTGTTTCTTTTCAAAGAGCAATTGTTTGCTACTTTCCTTTGTAAAGGCTCAGTGAAAATAAGAGGCAAAATTCCTGCTCTTTTACTTGGATATTGTTTATCTGCTTCTTACAAATTGAGGATTAGAGCTTAGAACTTTCACTGATACTGAAGTTGCAGAAAATGAGTTTTATTTTAATACAGTTTAATTTCATTACTTTCTATACTCTGATCAACACAGCACTGAGTGGTGAAAAGGGACCTTCACAAAGATAAGAATGGCAATAAAATATATACTGAAAACAACAGATGAGTAAGAGCTTCATTGTTTAAACAGCACATATATAATAGATGCTCTTTCTATTCAAAAACGAAGGAAATTAAGAAACCAAAAACCCTTCATTTAACGCTTCTTAGGTTAGCTTTCATCAATAAATTAAACCATCAAATAATTAGGAAATACAAAGTCAAGGTTTTAAAAAGGATTAAAAGGTTAAGAAGTTTAGCATTCTCAGGTTAGCAAATGTCCAAATAAGTGTTGCCGTGGCACCCTTAATTCAGTCCTCTTGTGCCTTTGCCCAATGATGCAGACGTTAATTACATGATCCCATGTTATTTTTTCCCTCTCGACCCCTGCCTTATTCAGTGCACAGAATTCTTTGCTCTGTGGCTGTGTATTGAAGGAGTCTGTTGTCTGCAGGATCCCTGCCTCATTTATTGCAGAGTTAATGTTTCATGGGCAATACTCATTCTGGTATTTCCTAACTTGAGAGTACTTGACTTCGTAGCTTTGGTCCTAATTTTTATGGCTTACTTTACTGAGGAGACCAACCTTTATGACAAAGGTGGGTTTTGTTTTGTTTTTTGTTTGTTTTTTGGTGATGTATCCATTATTTATCTGTTCAGTACCAATCGTGTGTGCTTTACAAAACAGAAAGAGTAAGGACACTCCCTAAAACTGTTACGAATTATACCTGATAGGACACGCACACAACTGCTGCGAATTACACCTGGTAGGACATGCACACAAATGCTGCGAATTACACCTGGTAGGACACGCACACAAATGCTGTTACGAATTATACCTGATAGGTCACGCACTGTTCGAATCTAGGCTGAGGCACATAAACAAAGTCCACAACTGCAGAGTTCCCACAAAACACCAAGTTTATTTCGCTCGAGCGTGGTGACCCCCTGCTAGCCAGGAGGGGACCCCGAATACAGATTATACAAAGGTTATATACTTTTTAGCAAAGCATATTGCCCTCGTGCATCAGAAACCTTAGCCAATAAACAAACCCTTTTCTTATCTACCACCTATCCCTGCTTGGTGCATTCCTCGTGCTAAACTAGTATGTTAATTACACAGCATGGTCCTAAAGCCATGCATCAGTAACTTTTATTATCAGGATGGGAGGCCTCACATCAAAGGCCAGGAGATAGGGAGTTAGAGACAGACAAAGAACAGATACCGGGAGTCAAGGCAGGCTGGAGACAAGGAGGAGGATTTTCACAGGGATGCAGTGTCTAAGGAACACTCCTCCTGGTGCATGATGGGCTTGCTTTTAGACAATGGTGGGCCCCAAACCAAAATGGAGTCACATGTGCTAACTTTTCCTTAACAATACAAAGACCTTATGATCTAAGGAAGACGGACACATACAAAGAAAGCAGGATATGTAAGGACTACTAATTTCTTTCTTTCTTTCTTTCGATGAATAGTTGTCACAAATATAAAGGGAAGGGTAAACCCCTTTAAAATCTCTCCTGGCCAGAGGAATAATCCTCTCACCTGTAAAGGGTGAAGAAGCTAAAGGTAACCTCGCTGGCACCTGACCAAAATGACCAATGAGGAGACAAGATACTTTCAAAAGCTGGGAGAAGGGAGAAAAACAAAGGGTCTGTGTCTGTCTGTATGCTGCTTTTGCCGGGGACAGAACAGGAATGGAGTCTTAGAACTTTTAGTAAGTAATCTAGCTAGGGATGTGTTAGATTATGATTTCTTGAAATGGCTGAGAAAAGAGCTGTGCTGAATAGAATGACTATTCCTGTCTGTGTGTCTTTTTTGTAACTTAAGGTTTTGCCTAGAGGGATTCTCTATGTTTTGAATCTAATTACCCTGCAAGGTTTCTACCATCCTGAGTTTACAGAGGTGATTCCTTTACTTCTATTAAAAGTCTTCTTGTAAGGAAACTGAATGCTTTTTCATTGTTCTAAGATCTAAGGCTTTGGGTCTGTGGTCACCTATGCACATTGGTGAGGATTTTTACCAAACCTTCCCCAGGAAGTGGGGTGCAAGGGTTGGGAGGATTTTGGGGGGGAAAGTCGTGTCCAAACTACGTTTTCCCAGGAAACCCAGATAAAGTTTGGTGGTGGCAGTGGAAATCCAAGGGTAAAATAATTTTGTACCTTGGGGAAGTTTTAACCTAAGCTGGTAAAAGTAAGCTTAGGAGGTTTTCATGCAGGTCCCCACATCTGTACCCTAGAGTTCAGAGTGGGGAAGGAACCTTGACACCTCCCCAAATGTGATATAAACTAGCATATAAATAAAATATTAAAAGGTATTTTTAAGATATAGTTAAAGGACTATCATCAATTAATAAACCTCCTTTCATAGTACCCTTGTAATTGTTGCCCTACTCACTAGTGTTTTCCAGGAGTGGCTTTTGAGTTTCAAAAAAAAAAAAAAAGTTTGATTATATCCAAACCAAACTTTCCAGTTGGAACATTTCAGTCAAAAGTTTAGACCTGGTCTTTTGTAAAAGGTACGAATGGGGTAAGTCTATCATTGCCTGTCATGATCTTCATCCAGTATAATTCTGAGCTATCAGTAATTGTATATATGTTTGAGAAAGAAATGTGTCCATATTAGAAAGAAAATGTTTTTGGCTGAAAGCTAAAGTACTTACGGCACTATCTTGTCTTATATTTAGATTGTCAGCTGTTTGGGGCAGGGACTATCTTTCTGTTCTGCTTCCAACAATAGAGGTCTTAGATATTGTGTGTGGCGGGGAGAGGGAATCATGAGAATCTTTTATAGTGAGGCAATCTAAATATAGGGTTTGTAACTAGCTCCCTCTATAACTTGTCTCACAATTATCATCACTATGTGTACACACAGATTACATTAATGTAATATTAAGGTTACAATTTTTAATACAGTCGAGAAATGCTCAAGTTAAGATTCTCATATTAACCTTAACTTCTCATATTAACCTTAACTTCCACGGCACATTCTGTGTCCAAGTACTGGAGGGAGGGGTAGCCTTGATGGGGTCCAATTTTATCCCCTCACCTTAGTGCAGCCGTCCCTTAATTGGCTGTTTGTTCCAACCCTCCCTCCCAGTCTCTTCACCACAGTATCACGCCTGCCTCCTACCTGCCTCTCCCATACCCTGTGCCCTTTTCTTTACATTTAATAGATCCCCTCCTAAATACCCCCTCAAAAATATATCTTGGAACTAACATGTTTGCTGCCATTACATTGTTCACTCTGCTGGCATGTCCCGACTAGTTAAATTACAAGCTCTTCAGGGCAGGGACTGTCTGCTAGCACAATGGGGCTTCTTCCGGTTAGACGTTAGGCCAGGGATAGTCAATTATTTTTTTGTCACGGTCCAAATTTGTTGGTCAAGGTATAGTCAAGGTCCAGACTCCAGAGGAAATAATAATAAAAAAATTATAAGAAGAAGAAAATAAAAAGATTTGGGGTTCCATTCAAAAGCATCTGGCAGTCTGGATTTGGCCTGCGGTCTGCCTATTGATTACCCCTGCCTTAGGCCCTTCTTACTGATGTAATAAACATGATTAATAATATTAAATAGTAACATTGATCATATGGGTTTAGATTCCGTGCTGCCTTTTATTTGCAGTCCATGAAGAGGAGGACAAGATGGCTTTAAACCACCTTTACAAACTCCTGATTGTGGGCTACTCTGGGGCCAAAACATCTTCCAAAGCAGGGGCTTTCTAAGTAATAGCAGCCTGTCCCTGACTGCCTGTGAGCAGCAGGACTTCCCACAATCTCTGCAGAGCTACATTTTGTGGGTCCATCCCTGATATGTTTTGATTGCCTGCAGCTCCACCCCGGGTATGCCTCCTACCCTAGGGATTCAGACCGCACCCTTGGTCCTGCGGCTGTCATCAGTTCTTGTGTAGAGGGGATTCTATCCCAGCTGGAAACACTCCTCTGGACATTTTACATAGCACAAAGCCTGTGGTAAATGATAATCATCTCGTCTGAGGACATTTTGGTGTCAATCTCATTTAAAGTAATGGGAGACAGCAATCATTTCTAATATGGGAAATTTCAGGATTTTTAAGCCAGGAATAAGGAGATCCTATTGGACTTTTAAAAGACACCATGTAACTCTAAATTCACAGTGTGAGTTGGCAACATGGTATACTGGCCAAGTTCACTTACATCTCACTTATCATGCCTATTACAAGGGTAACCGCTGAATACTCTTTTAATCTGTTCTTCTTTATTAGCTAAGGAGACACTAGAGCCCAAAGAAAAATGGAAAAGGAAGAAGAAAAAAGGATGCTTTCCATGTTCCCCATTCCGTAGAAAAAGCAAAGGATCTATAGGTAAGCGGGACTCTTCCCACTTGGTTTGGGGCTCTACTCCTCACTCCCAGGAACTGTGACGGGTGCACTATCGGCAATGCTGGGAGCCTGAAGCAACTCATGGAAATCGGGGCCATCACAGGCAGCTTGTGGGTATAAGAGGATGAGGTTTTTTTCGGTGGGGTGGTAGAAAAGGGACGGATACCTGGGGCACCTACACCATTCTGCCTCTGATTCCCATTACACTGCGTTCTGCCACATTCCATTAATATCCTCCAGCTGCCCCAGTCCCTGTTCTGCTTCTGACCCCATCTACAGTGGAATCAGGCTTTCATCCTCACTGCCAGGGTGCCAGCAGGGGGAGCTTTGAGACCACAGCAGACACTCACCCTGCTAGCAGTTCAATGCCCGATGCCACAGTGGCCACCAGCAACTGCAAGGAGCAATTGCAGGGAAAGTTTTTTGTCAGCCTCAAGCCCTGGGCGAGAGCATACTCTGTGAGTTCTTTGCAGGCAGATCATGCTCAGTGAGGTTGGCACAGAGAATTTCAGGGATGGAGGGCATTCACTAAGGTTAACTTGGAGCTGTGTGGGGATGGATCATGCTCAGTGAGGATGGAATCTTAGATTTTGGCTGCCAGCTTCTAACAAGCCTCTACTGAGCATGTGCCAAGAGTTATTTTCAGAGGCGTATAAATTGGGTAGTTCTGGAAGAATTTTCTGAGAGACAGCAAAAGGCCCCCTTGCTCCAAATGTCAAGTCCCTGTTCTAAAGTATGGAGCTGTTAGACCTTCTCAAAGAAACAGTTGTAATTTTTTTTTAACAGTGGCAAAACATCACTTCCTGTATAGAGGGGATTCTCCCTCCGCTGGAACCATTCCTCTGGCCCTTTTACCCAGCATAAAGGGTCCAGAGCAGGAATGAAAATATCACCCAGTGCTTTTTTTTTCCCCAGGGAAAAAAGAAATAAAATAAACTCAAGCAAAAAACAAACAAAACGGTCTATCCTGATTTCACTATGTACTTGTACAGTTGCACAAAGTCAAAAGTGTATGAAGCTTGCAGAACGTCCCAGTAAAATAGCAATGTGTAACCTGTGTGACATTCAGTAGTCCTATAAATACGAAAGCACCTCTGAATTTAGAAGACATTTCATTCTACCGTATGACAAAAACATTTTTTTTTCTTTTGGTTAATAATAATAATAATTGTTATTATTTAACACCTCTTTTTTCTAAATTAACCTGGGTATTGGGCCTCAGTGAGGAATAGAAAAGCCTCCTAAGAAATTTTCACCTGCAACCTTCAGCTGCTTTTAAAATTATTTGAGTGAAACCAAAACAATAATAAAACCCCCACAAACAAACCCAACACTTAATATATTTTTGCAGAAGTAAAGGTTGCATTTTTGCATCTTCATCTATTTCAGATATGGCCCAGGATTTCATAGTAAAATTCCCTACAAATAGCTGAGGACTCCATCTTATACATTGCACTTCTCAGATTATTACAAGGAAATTAGCAGTGATCCTTCCACATTTTCAGTTTGTTTGTATTCACACAAACGGGGAAGAAAATACATGTGTTTGTGTCTAGTGAGAAAGTCAATTATTGATGAAGTACTGATAATTTATTTTCTTTAATTTCACTATCAGATGGTTTAAATCAGGAGCAAGATTCAGCGACACAGAGAGCTCCAAAGTCAAGGCAGAAAGATGTCTTAAAGCTGGAGCAAGAAGGGTTCATTGAGCCGGTCCTGGAGCTGGAGGAGACAGAAGGACTTTACGGTATTTCCTCTCATAATTTTTGCACTGTACCTAAATTCAGTGGGTGAAATTCTGGTGTCTTTGAAGTCAATAGAACATAGGACTTGAAGGAATCTCCTCGGTCATCGAATTCAGTCCCTGCTGTCATAGGCAACCCCATGACATCATTTCATTCATAAACTTTTCAAGCTCCATCTTCAAACTAGTTAGGTTGTTTCCCCCCACTTCTCCTATTGGGTGGCTGTTGAAGAACCTCTCTCCTCCAACAGGAATTTGTCACTGACTTCAGTGGAGCCAGAATTTCACCCAACATGCTTCACTTAAGTTTACAAAAATGATCCATTAGGACCTTCAAAAACCAAATACACATGAGATTGGCCTAAATATCACAAGAGTAAAACTATAATTATACTATACTTCACGGTTTGTAAATTTCTTGTCTGGTTTGTGAGCCTTTAGGGGAAAGCTGCCTCCTGATTTAGTCTGTGGAGTGCCTTAGGGTCAAATTCAACACTAAACAAATATGCAAACTGCAGACTTCCCCCCATCTGCTTGAAGATGACTCCCCTTATCTACTCCTAACCCCTGCAAGGGTGGAGTTGCCATTTTGTGCCTCTTCATCTCTCTCCCTTACCCCTATCCTATCCCCTTCCTCTCCCTGCCCCACTAAGTCCCCTCCTCCACTCCACACTCCTCCCATTGCCCCCCAGAGGCTTCTGTCCCCAGTGCCACCTTGCATTCACTTGCCCCCACATTTTCCCACCCTCTCCCCTGCCCTTACAGTATCTTACCCCTCACATTTTCCCTCTTTCACCCCTATTTCCCTGAGATCTCCTCAGTCCTCCCCCCCACCTCTCTGAATAGCCTCTTCTCCTCATGAGGATGTCTCCTGCTTCCCACGTTCCTCCCAGTTCCTCAGAGTTACTTGTCCAGCCATTAACCACAGAGTCCAGAAAGTGGCCATTGTCTCTGAGGGCACCCTGGCTTCAGTATAATGGAAAACTGTGGGAGATGGCAGCCATCTCTATTTGGGGCAGCCTTACTTTCACATGCAAAGCCTGTAGTGAATGATAGTCGTCTCATCCCAGGGCAGTTTGGCATCAATCTCATTTCAAGTAATGGGAGACAGCGATTATTTCTACTATGGGAAATTTCAGGATTTTAAAGCCAGGAATAAGGAGATCCTATTGGACTTTACAAAGACACCATGTAACTCTAAATTCACAATAAGAGTTGGTAACATGGCATACTGGCTAAGTTCACTTACATAGCACTTGTCATGGTTCTTACAAGGGCAACCACTGCGCCCCGTCATGCACACCTCTCTTTAAGAGGGAATCTGGTTGTGGTCTATCTTCTGGGTTTTTACTGCCCACTCGGGAAAAGAAGTCTGCCATTTGCATGGGCCTTACCGGGTCGGTGGCCAACTTGAAAATCGTAGGGCTGCAGTGAAAGTTACCACCTCATGACCCAGGCATTGATGTCCTTCATAATGTTAAGCAATCGAAGTTGCATGTGGTCAGTGACCAAATGGAAGGGGTTCCCCAGTAGATGATACCTAAGTGCATTGATTGCCTACTTCACCACCAACACCTCCTTTTCTATCGTTGAATACTTCTGCTCTCAGGGAAACAACTTCCTGCTCAAATAAAGAACTGGACGCTCCTCTCCCTCAGCTTCTTGAGAAAACACTGCTCCCAATCCCATTTCTGACACGTCAGTCTGTAATATGAAGGCTCTGTCAAAGTCTGGGTGGAATAGGATGGGATCCCTAGTTAGTCGATCCTTCAGTTCCAGGAAAGCTCTCTCACACTCTGCTGACTACTGTATCTTGTGAAGCTGGAAGCTCTTTTTTAGGTCGGGTAAGGGTGACATGAGCGTTGCAAGGTTTGGCACAAAGTAGCAATAGTATCCTGCTAGGCCCAAGACTTGGCTTACCGGCCTTTTTGTCATAGGGGCCGGGCAGTCCCCTAAGGCTTGTACTTTATCCAACTGGGGGTGTAGGGTACCTCGGCCCACACTGTACCCCAACTATGTTACCTCTCGCTGCCCAAGATGGCCCTTGATGAGGTTGATGGTGTGCCCAGCTTCCCCTATAGCTTGCAAGATGGTTGTGAGGTGTTGGAGATGTTCTTCCCACATGAGGCTGTCTACAACTATATTGTCTATGTAGGCTGCTGCATATAGGTGGTGAGATTGCAGCAGCCTGTCCGTAAGTCACTGAAATGTGGCTGCGGCTGCACAGAAACCAAAAGGCATGGTGACTAACTGGTACAGTCCAAACGAGGTGTGACCAGCAGTGCGAGGGGAACCCCTCACTGGAAATGCCAATGTCAGGGCAGGCTGCAAAGGGGAGAGCAGATACTCCCCAGACTGGTGGGTAACACTGAAGTTAAACTCCCCAACCAGTCACAAACTGTGCTTCCAATCCCCCACACTGGTTATCAAGAAGCAAAAATGAAATCACACAGCCCCTTAATTGCATTCCAGTCTCTGGCTCCCAATCAACACCTACGTCCAGTACAGTGAGAAGTTATCTAAAAACTCTGCTCACATATACAAAATGTTCTTCTGACCCCAAAGGGTCAGCCATGTCACCAGGCCAGTATAGGTTTGGATACTACCCAAAATACCACTCTGCCAGCCAGGTTTATTATAAAGAAAAAAGAAAGAACAAGAAGATAGATGTTAAATGGTAAAGCAGTTACATATATACAAAGATTTGAAAGTCCATATATCAGGCTCCTATCAGTATTTGTGAGTTTGCTGGCTTGAATGTCCCTCTGGAACACAACCCCAGCTAGGATGGGTCATTCAGTCCTTTGTTCAGAGCTTCATTTTGTAGCAAAGTTCACCCAGAGATAAGAAGCAGGACTGAAGACAAAATGGAGAAGATGCAGCTGCCTTTTATAGTCTTTTGCCATGCAGCCTGTGCTTCCTTTGTTCCAAACACAAGCTGCCCTACACATGGCTTGAAAGCCTTAGAGTTCTGTCCATAGGCATGCCCCTGCCAGGAAATGACCATGCTGGAAGATGGGGAGGCCAAGGGGCCATGACCCTCCGCCTTTTTGCCATGGGCCCAGCCCCCTGCTCCTCTTACTCTGGGAGAAAGAGACTTCTTTTAGTCTTTTTTCTTCACCCTTCTTGGCCTATACCAGATACCTTTGTAGGACCCTCTCGTAAAGTTTAGCCTTTTCAGAGTCTGATAAACTGGATCTTTCAAGAACGTCTTTCATCTCTGAATCCAATTGGTGAGGAGGTGTGGTTCTGATATTTTCTTCATCACTAGAGGCATGTTTCATCACTGGAGGCGTGTTTGTTCTAGCTGATGGCTAGGAACGAGGTACAATTTTTCAACCATTTTATTTAAAATGCCTGACAGCAAAACTCAACAAATGTTTGATAAAACCCCTGATCTGTTTTACAATCATCTTTTATTCTTTTGAGGAACAGGTTTTTGTAATCGCTCAGTGTTTTACTAATCCCCCATTTTCTTTTTAGCATGCTTACTTGTTAGGGTTTCTGGGGGACTTTTCCTTTTACAGAGTTGAGTGCTATTTCTGAGCTGGCCACTACCAGGTTGTCAGAGGCTGAGCACAGAATAACCTTCCTTTGATGCGGTCTGGCTTTGATGAGGAGTTTCAAAAGAGCTAGGTTTCTGTGTACATGGCTAGACATGCTTATCAGGGGGATGCTCTTTTTTTTTAAAATGGCTAAGGATTGTTAAAAAAATTACTACTTTTCTGTTTTTTTCAAGGTGTATACATAGGGCCAGTCTGGGGGAGAAATGCTTGTTCTTAACCTGTAGGCTTCGGGTGCTAAAACATTTAAATCCACCAGCAGAAACTTGTGGGCTTTTTGATAGCATCCTCAAAAGCCTCCCAAAAGAATTGTGTTTTCCCAGGGTACGTTTGCCATGCCTGGGTGGTAACTTGCAGTTTATCTCCATGGTTTTAAAGAGAACCATATACTTTGTATTTAAAATAATCATTTGTCTTTTTTCCCCTGGCAAAACACATTTTGCACAATGTACAAAATACTCAGCTTCCTGTGGTGTATGTACTTTGTAAAGGCTTTCTCAATTTCACTGCTTTCAGAAGAAGACTTCTTCAGGTCATCTCTAATAAATATGCCTTGTGAAAAGGAAAAAATACTTTTTTTTCCTTCAAAAATGGTCAACAGTGCCAAATGTGTATGTGTCAACATATGAAACTGGAGGATAAAAGAGGGTGTGGAAACCTGTAAATATATATATATTGATGAATCCTATTGAGCTGTATACTACTAATGTCTAGAGTGAAAATATATAAAAAACCCACAATGGGTTTTCACCTCAGTCCCCGGAAAAATCATGGAGCAGGTCCTCAAAGATTCAATCCTGAAGCACTTACATGAGAGGAAAGTGATCAGGAACAGTCAGCATGGATTCACCAAGGGAAGGTCATGCCTGACTAATCTAATCGCCTTCTATGATGAGATTACTGGTTCTGTGGATGAAGGGAAAGCAGTGGATGTGTTGTTTCTTGACTTTAGCAAAGCTTTTGACACGGTCTCCCACAGTATTCTTGTCAGCAAGTTAAAGAAGTATGGGCTGGATGAATGTTGGGAAGAAAGTTGGCTAGATTGTCGGGCTCAACGTGTAGTGATCAATGGCTCCATGTCTAGTTGGCAGCCGGTGTCAAGTGGAGTGCCCCAGGGGTCAGTCCTGGGGCCGGTTTTGTTCAATATCTTCATAAATGATCTGGAGGATGGTGTGGATTGCAGTCTCAGCAAATTTATGGATGATACTAAACTGGGAGGAGTGGTAGATATGCTGGAGGGCAGGGATGGGATACAGAGGGACCTAGACAAATTGGAGGATTGGGCCAAAAGAAATCTGATGAGGTTTAATAAGGATAAGTGCAGGGTCCTGCACTTAGGACGGAAAAACCCAATGCACAGCTACAGACTAGGGACCGAATGGCTAGGCAGCAGTTCTGTGGAAAAGGACCTAGGGGTGACAGTGGACGAGAAGCTGGATATGAGTCAGCAGTGTGCCCTTGTTGCCAAGAAGGCCAGTGGCATTTTGGGATGTATAAGTAGGGGCATAGCGAGCAGATCGAGGGACGTGATCGTCCCCCTCTATTCGACATTGGTGAGGCCTCATCTGGAGTACTGTGTCCAGTTTTGGGCCCCACACTACAAGAAGGATGTGGATAAATTGGAGAGAGTCCAGCGAAGGGCAACAAAAATTATTAGGAGTCTGGAACACATGACTTATGAGGAGAGGCTGAGGGAACTGGGATTGTTTAGTCTGCAGAAGAGAAGAATGAGGGGGGATTTGATAGCTGCTTTCAACTACCTGAGAGGTGGTTCCAGAGAGGATGGTTCTAGACTATTCTCAGTGGTAGAAGAGGACAGGACAAGGAGTAATGGTCTCAAGTTGCAGTGGGGGAGGTTTAGGTTGGATATTAGGAAAAACTTTTTCACTCGGAGGGTGGTGAAACACTGGAATGTGTTCCCTTTGGAGGTGGTAGAATCTCCTTCCTTAGAAGTTTTCACGGTCAGGCTTGACAAAGCCCTGGCTGGGATGATTTAATTGGGGATTGGTCCTGCTTTGAGCAGGGGGTTGGACTAGATGACCTCCTGAGGTCCCTTCCAACCCTGATATTCTATGATTCTATGATTCTATGAACGTGTGATTGATGACACCATCCGAATCTGCAGGTCCTCATTAGAGCTGCATGGCCCAGTCCCCCTCAGCTGAGTTTCTGGGTTGTCTCCGTAGTTTCTCTCCTCCCCAAGCTCATGTGACTCAAGAGGGGGGATGGAACTGCATGGACTTGAGGACTGAGGAAAGGCACCATAATGTGCCTAAATAAGCCAACTACCATCAGTTCGCAATTTCAGTAACTGATTTACAGCACACTGGAAAGGCCATGACCACATTATAGAGGAAGAATAATGTATGTAAAATAGGTTTCAGAGTAGCAGCCGTGTTAGTCTGTATTCTCAAAAAGAAAAGGAGGACTTGTGGCACCTTAGAGGCGAACCAATTTATTTGAGCATATAAATAAATTTGTTAGTCTCTAAGGTGCCACAAGTATTTAAAATACTTAGTTTTAAAACAACGTTTAATTTTTAATGTTGAACTCCTCAATTTCATTGAAGGTCAGGTAGGATGGGTATCTGAGGTGGACACACATTGAGTATATATCCCAAACAATTCAGAAATGCCAATTTTGGGAAAAAGCAATCCAAAATATTTCTGTGTCCAGTGTATCCATAAGCATTTTTTTAAAGAAATAATGTATTGAGGTTGAGCTGCTAAAAGCATGTTCTCTACCTGTTGATTTAAACCCATCACTTTCCTCTTTGAAACCCTCTGCTCACTCCTAATCTGATATTCAATCAGATTTAAATTATTGGTCACCTTTTCAAGGAAACTCTGTCTCCTACCTAGACGAGCTTTACCTTGTAAATAATTCCATTTCTTTGTGGCAGACAAGACTAAATGTTGACCACAGTCTTTGTCCTGTAGGATTAGTTGATTTTTTAGATACACTAGGCCAAGGCCATTGAGCACCTTGAAGATAAAGACCAAGATTTTGAACTTGAATGCTACTGCATTTCAACCCTTGGAGTGTTCACTTGGTGCATGGGGCATGGGATTTTTTTGATCATGAGGCATTTGTGTTTCATCAAAGAAGAAAATCTTCTACAAAGGAACAGCTGTTGTGAAATCAGGTTTTCGCCAAACGTTACTCCTAGAGCAATTCTGTACTACTGTAGGCATGCATAATTAATGAGCCATGCAGATCTTTAATTTTTTGTGTAGAAAAAAAAAGCTTCTGCCACAATGTTGCTGCATTCCACCTTTTGCCCACCAGAGGGCACTGTGTCACAAGAACAGCAGCAGATACCCGCAGAAAATAATAATTACCACTGGGGGGGGGGCACGGGAGAAAACCTTTTCTAGTGATAAGCAAGGTGGGCCATTTCCAGAAGTTATCAAGAAAGGTTTTCTTCCCCCCACCCTCCGCCCCCACTCTCCTGCTGGTAATAGCTCATCTTAAGTGAGTGTGTATGATAACACCCATTTTTTTCATGTTCTGTGTGTACATAAATCTCCTCACTGTATTTTCCACTGAATGCATCCAATGAAGTGGGCTGTAGCTCACGAAAGCTTGTGCTCAAATAAATTGGTTAGTCTCTAAGGTGCCAGAAGGACTCCTTTTCTTTTTGCGAATACAGACTAACACGGCTGCTACTCTGAAACCTGTCAATATTCCTAGAGATTATTCTCAGATTTCTGACAAGCGTAGGGTTGTCTGCAGTGTAGTTGTAGCTGGGTAGATCCCAGGATATTGGAAAGCCAATGTGGGTGAGGTAATATCTTTTCTTAGACCAACTTCTGTTGGTGAGAGTGACAAGCTTTTGAGCCACAAAGAGCTCTTCTTCAGGTCTGGGAACATTACTCCCAATGTCCGAGCAAAATGCAAGATGGAACAGATTATTTAGCATAATTAGTTAGCACATATTGTAAGGGACCATTCAAAGTAGAATGGGCCATTAGCACCTCTGCAAACATAGGAAAAAAAGAAGGGGTTAGTGGATTACAGATTGTTTTAATAAACCATAAATCTAGTGTCTCTGTTCAATCCATGATGTCCATAATCCATGATTTGGTGTCCAGCAGATTAATGAATGTAAACTCCCTGGTTCTTCTTTTGAAAATGCTGTGCAAGTTGCCTTTGAGGATTGGGTCTGATAGGTCAGATATAGAGTGATTACTTTATGAAAAGTGTTCACCCACAGGTGATAGGGTGTTTTTGTCTTTTATCATTTTCCTGTGTATATTCATTTGAGTTTATAATGCTTATCTGTTACATCCATATAATCATTATTCAGGCATTTAGTGCACTGGATGAAGTGTGCTACATGTGATAGGCATGTATAAGATCCTGGGATCTTGAAAGGTGTTTTGTGTGGAGTGTTGATCATTATAGTAATGGAGATATGTCTGCAAGTTTTGCATCTATAGTTCTGGCAGAGTCTGGTGCTGCTTTGAGTGGGTGTGTCCTGGTCTGTGGGGAGCTTCCTCTTGATGACGAGTGTTACCTGGGGTTTTCAGAACCCACAGCAGGGGCAACTTGACTATTTCACTCCATGCAGTGTCAGGAATCAATCAATAGGAACACAGCACTTCTGTCTGATCAAGGATTAAATGCAAGTAAGTATGCTCTTATCTAACACTGCAGTTTATTAGATTTAAGCATACAGAGACATAAGCAATAGGTTTAGAACATCCCAGATCTTTTTCCTAAGATCTGGAATGGTATTGAGTAATTAACAGCAGGTTTGCAGTGGCCAGTTGCTCACCCACCAGGGAGAAAGGGTGTCAGAAAAAAGTGTCTCAAGATGGCTTCAGAGGACTGCTCCACAATATACTCTATTAGCTAATCTTTTATAACTAACTTCTACAAAACACATAGGTCATAATGACCCCAACTGGATCATCTCTTTTCTAACTTTCAGTAAACTTTTCATATCAGAGGTGCCTAGATTCAAAGTTTTCCAACCACCAAGGTTTTCAGTCTCAGTTGTTTACTTGTCTGTCCCCTCCTCCCATTCTGATTAGCAAAAAACTATCAGCTAGATATGACCTCGCTTCTAAAAGCCTGTCTCCAAATTAACCCTTAACTATGTGGTGTTCTATTTCATTAATTCCTATTGGCAGAATGCACATAATATGGTTGCAATTAGTTTGATCACATAATGGGGTATACACATCCCTCAAACCAGGGCAACAATGAGTTTCAAGAGATTGTTCGAAGACCAGAAGAGATGATTCTTGAAATATTTCTTTCATGATGGGGTACCCATCGAGTATGGGGTGTAGTTGTTTACACCCATTGGTGGTTACACTAGCTTTACTGTATGGGTTCCAGTGTGGGGTGGTAGGTGACAAATAGGGGTATGCAGTCAGAAGGGGGTTTATTTCTGTATTGAAGCAGGTTCTCCTGGGGTATTTGTGTGGCCTGTTGCATGATGCAATCTACTTCTCTGATGAAGTGTCCTTGTTTGGTGAAGGTGGTTTTAAGTGACCATACTGGGTGGCCATACTGGGTCAGACCAAAGTCCATCTAGCTCAGTATTCTGTCTTCTGACAGAGGCCAATGCCGGGTGCTTCGGAGGGAATGAATCAAAAAGGTAATCATCAAGTGATCCATCCCCTGTCACCCATTCCCAACTTCTGGCAAAGAGAGGCTAGGGACACCATCCCTGCCCATCCTGGCTAATAGCCATTGATGGACCTATCTTCCATCAATTTACCTAGGTCTTTTTTGACCACTGTTATAGTTTTGGCCTTCACAATATCGACAACAAGTGTGTTAAGCTAGGGATAGTCAATAGGCGGACCATGGGCCAAATCTGGAATGCGAGATGCTTTTGAATGGACCCCACAAAGTTTTTATTTGTTTATTATCATTATGGGTTTTTAAACATTTTTTTCTTGGAGTCTGGACCTTGACTATACCTTGACCAAGAAATTTGGACCTTGACAAAAATAGGCTATCCCTTCATTAAGGTATATATCACTTACTTTCTCCTCAAAGCACATTCTGTGGTATCTGAGTGCCTGGCTGTCAATAACATATTTCTTGGTATGGTTGGGGTGGTTACTAGATCTATGAAGGTAGGTGTGGTGATCCATGGGTTTCTTGTATATGGTTGTCTGTAGGGTTCCATTGATGAAGCTGATTGTGGTGTCCAGAAGTTGATGCTAGTGTGGGAAAGCTCCAGAGAGAGTTTAATGGATGGGTGGTGGTTGTTGAAGTTGTGGTGGAAGTCTGAGGGAGTTTAAGCTGTCTTCCCATAGGATGAAAATTTCTCAGGTATATCACTAGTTTCATGATGCACTTCTCCAGAAATTCTTCTTCAGGATGACCCATGAAGAGGTTAGCATATTGGGGAGCCATCCTAGTACCCCTGGCTGTTCTCATGCTTTGGACAAAATGTTTATTGCTGAAGGTAAATCTATGACAGGCGAGGATGAACTGGATGAGTTTGGCTATGTGTTTGGGATGGATAATTGATGGTTGTCCACTGTCTTTTAAATATTTGGGGCAGGCAGCTATCCTGTCATTGTGAGGGATATTGGTGTATAGGAAAGTGACATTCATCGTGGCAAGGATGGTATTCTGAGGAAGGTTGTTAATACTGTGGAGTAGAGTAGGGCTCAAATGTACTTGAGCCATCCAGCTACTGTGAGAGTGGACTGTCTGGAAAGACTCTTGCCTAGGCTCACAGCACATGCACGTTTCAATCTCTTTGGCTTATGAGTGTTTGCACGCAGTGTTCTAGAAAGCCAAAGGTTTCCTTTAATAGATGTTTTCAGTATTGCTTCCTCAAACGGGCAGTCAGTGCCACACACTGGCTGAAATAAATGCTGAGTGACTGAGATCAAGTAGGGGATGTTGAGCTCTGTGGTGCACAATCCCCTCCATTGTAAGACTGCTGATTTTGCAAAATGCTGTGTTTTTGACGAGCTGTGTCTGGGGAACTCCTTGCTCAAATGACCCTGAAATTTGGGTCACTAACCCTATCCTGTTCCCCCAGGAGACAACAAATTTCATGATAGTCCAAGTAAGCATAGAGATCTTACAGCACTAAGAAGAAATAACATTTAAGTAGAAAGGGCTTCTCAACCTAAACTAAAGCAGAGCTGGTGCTTCATTATAGAATCATAGGACTGGAAGGGACCTTGAGAGGTCATCAAGTCCAGTCCCCTGCCCTCATGGCAGGACAAAGCACCATCTAGACCACCCCTGACAGGTGTTTGTCTAACCTGCTCTTAAAAATCTCCAATGACGGAGATTCCACAACCTCCCTAGGCAATTTATTCCAGTGCTTAACCACCCTGACAGTTCAGGCATTAGGAAAAAATTCCTATCAAAACTTCCCTTGCTGCAATTTAAGCCAATTGCTTCTTGTCCAATCATCAGAGGATAGGAAAATAATTTTTCTTCCTCCTCCTTATAACAACCTTTTAGGTACTTGAAAACGGTTATCATGTCCCTTCTCAGTCTTCTCTTTTCCAGACTAAACAAACCCAAGTTTTTCAATCTTCCCTCATAGGTCATGCTTTCTAGATCTTGAATCATTTTTGTTGCTCTTCTCTGGACTTTTTCCAGTTTGTCCACATCTTTACTGAAATGTGGCACCCAGAACTGGACACAATACTCCAGCTGAGGCATAATCAACGTGGACTGGAGCAGAAGAATTACTTTGCATGTCTTGCTTACAACACTGCTGCTAATACATCCCAGAATGATGTTTGTTTTTTTTGCAACAGTCTTACACTGTTAACTCATATTTAGCTTGTGGTCCACTCTGACCTCTAGATCCCTTTTTTGCAGTAATCCTTCCCAGGCAGTCATTTTCCATTTTGTACATGTCCAACTGATTGTTCCTTCCTAAGTGGAATATTTTGCATTTGTTCTTATTGAATTTTGTCCTAGTTACCTCAGACCATTTCTCCAGGTGTCCAGCTGTTTTTCAATTATAATCCTATCCTCCAAAGCACTTGCAACTCCTCCCACCTTGGTATCGTCTGCAAATTGTATAAATGTACTCTCTATGCCATTATCTAAATCATTGATGACTATATTGAACAGAACTAGACCCAGAACTGATCCTTGCAGAAGCCCACTCGTTGTGCCCTTCCAGCATGACTGTGAGCCATTGAGAACTACTCTGGGAATGGTTATCCAACCAGTTATGCACCTACCTTATAATAGCTCCATCTTGGTTGTATTTTCCTAGTTCTTTAATGAGAAGGTCATTTGAGACTATATCAGATGCCTTACTAAAGTCTCGATATACCACATCTACTGCTTCCCCCCATCCACACGGCCGTCACCCTGTCAAAGAAAACTATCGGGTCGGTTTGATATGATTTGTTCTTGACAAATCCATGCTGACTATTACATATTGCCTTATTATCTTCTAGATGTTTGCAAATTGATTCCTTCATTATTTGCTCCATTATCTTTCCGGGTCCAGAAGTTAAGCTGACTGGTCTGTAATTCCCTGGGTTGTCCTTATTTCTCTTTTTATAGTTAGGCACCATATGTGCCCTTTTCCAGTCTTCTGGAATATCACCCGTCTTCCATGACTTTTCAAAGATAATAGCTAATGGCTCAGATATCTCCTCAGTCAGCTCCTTGTGTATTCTAGGATGCACTTCATTGGGCTCAAGTGACTTGAAGACATCTCACTTGTCTAAGTAATTTTCAACTTACTCTTTCCTGTTTTGAACCTACCCCATTTTCACTGGTGTTCACTATGTTAGGCGTCCAATTGCCACCAACCTTCTTGGTGAAAACCGAAACAAAGAAGTCATTAAGCACGTCTGCCATTTCCACATTTTCTGTTATTGCTTTTTTGTCTTCTTTGAGTAATGGGCCTACTCTGTCCTTGGTCTTCCTCTTGCTTCTAATGTATTTGTAGAATGTTTTCTTGTTACCCTTTATGTCCCTAGCTTGTTTGATTTCCTTTTGTGCCTTGTCCTTTCTAATTTTGCCCCTTCATTCTTGCGTTGTTTGTTTGTATTCATCCTTTGTAATCTGACCTAGTTTCAACTTTTTGTAGGACTCTTTTTTTTATTTTTAGATCATGGAAGATCTCCTGGTTAAGCCAGGGTGGTCTCTTGCCACTCTTCCTATCTTTCCTGTGCAGTGGAATAGTTTGCTCTTGTGACCTTAATAATGTCTCTATAACACATAATAAATGGGTTAATTGTTTATCAGGTCCAAATACCCTAACACTGCACTGGAGACATTACCGTACCAGGACTGGCCTGGAGGTGTCTTAGCATTCGCTCCCCATGTTGCAATGTGGGTAAATTTGCTTTGTAAGTAATGACAGTACTCACAGCTCCCCAAAAGGACAGAGAAAGTAGCGTGAGTGAAGGGACTTATTTGGTCGCTGGGAGGTAAGCAAAGCCACAGTGCTGTTAGCTACACCTGTAAAAGACATGTCCCAGCAAAGAGATGGAGGAAGATATGAAGAAAATCAAAAATAAGTCTTCCCAGAAGGTGTAATCTGCACTGACTGCTGAAAGGGAAATAAAGGGTCAGATCCTCCGGATGAGCCATTGATGCCCAGCACAGCTCAGGGTGACGGGTGTAGGCTACCATCACAGCCACCTGATCCTCAGACTGCCAGGCACCAGTCTGATCCTGAGCAGCAGCTTAGAGCAGCCAAGGGATCATTCCAGCTTCTGGGATCACCACAGAGACAGGGTCCTGAGTCTATGCCCCCTCCTCCAGTAGCTGTGAGCTGGGATGTCATAGAGCTGGTTATACTGGAAGATTTTCTAGGAAATTCTCAGTTGGCCACTTAAGCCATTTTCAAGTGGACTCTGCACTGCGCTGAGGATAAGGATTGGGATCAAACAATGCAAACCAACCTAGTGGAGTTCAAAGTGGGCCAGAACTATGTTTTATTTGCATGGAAGTAATCCCATTGGCTTCATTTTTGTTATACCAATATAAGTAAGAGAAGAATTGAACCCAGGATGTATAAGTCATCTGTTACTGGGTACTGCTTTTCTTCAAATTACAAACATCAGGCTGTCTATGGAATAAGTAAACTGTATATAAAGTCACCATTTTCTACTCTGAAATTTTGGTTTGTTTTAACTTCCTTCTGCAGAAAGAAGTAAAGCATTTCAAGATGTCCTGTCCAGATTAAACCTGGAGAAGCACAGAAGCATCAAGATCAGGCTGAGGGATGTTTTGGAGATCTGCCCAGAAAGCATCAAGAACAGGATTCCAGAGGCATTAGGTGATTTACCTTGGCATTTCCTGAGGAAGGTCATGGCTCTGAATGGGGCGGCCAGAAATACAAGCATTGGGCACAAGGCTCCTGAAGAAGAAATGGATGATTATGAGGAGAAACTGCATACTGATGGCACTTTCTGTTTTAGTGACACTGAGATGAAAGTTTCTCTGCAATCTCTTGATGTTCTTTGTGCTGTTCTGCTTTGCTCAGTTTCCTACAGCAGGAGATCCTGTCCAAAATGTCCATGTGCCAGTTTGCCCTCCCTCTGCTGCTACCCGCCCTCAACACCCCCAAGGGCACCCTACTACTGTGGGTCATGAGGGACATTGTGAGGAAGTGGAGGCCGCACTCCCTGGCACAGAGCAGAGGGTTCAGAGAGGAGAGCCTGGTGCTCACAGAAATGCCAATGATTTCTTTTCTGTGGATGGGGAGCTGCAGCTTCTCCAAGTCCCAACTCCTCAATGAGGTTCTCAGCCCCTCCCAGCAGCACCACGATTTCTTTATCCATTGGGACATGGAGTCTGGGAACTTCCTTCAGAAAATCGCAGATGGGCTGGTTGAGATTTCCTGGTATTTCCCTGGGGGAACGGAAATTTCTGATCTTTTCCCAGAACCCATTGCAGTTACAAATCTGCACGGAGACATTGAGTCCCACTGGCTACAGTTTAGCTTTTTAACAGCGGTCTCCTCCGCAGTGTTCATAGTTACCGAGAGCATCGGTGAGAGAGAATACGAGCTGTTATCATCTCTGAAAAAATCCAGCTCTAAATATTACTTCATCCTCAACTGCAAGAATAAGAAACCCAAAGAAACTCTGGGATTTCTTAATAAGCTGTCCTCAGTGTTGAAACTGAGCAAATCACTAATACTGGTGAAAGATAGTACCATGAATAATGCAGGATTTGTGGAAAAAGGTGAAGTCCACCATAGGAACCATAGTGAATTCATCTCCGAAGACAGTGAGTTTGGAAGCCATGGCAGTGACGGCACGTGACCTAGGAATCCAGGTGGATGAGGAGTGTCAGGCATGTCAGTGTGCGAGGAAATATACTGAAGAAATCACTGCAGAAATAAGAGATGGGGCAAAATACAAAAGGGAAATGCTGAGCCTGCAAGGAGACCCATGGAAAAACTTGGCTCAATTGGAAAAAGAGATGTGCCAAATGAAAAGGCAAGGGGACGTGGCCATTGAAGACTATAAATCTGTGCTGAAACAGAAATGGTTAGAGATACGTAGACAGCGGAATCAGTGTGACCGTACTAATGGTTTGACTAAGTTTATCAATGGAATAGTACAGTTCAATCCAGTGGAGAAACATTACTTTCTGAAATGGATGAAATTTAGCCTGGATAATATTGCAAGGGGGAATCTTTCTGAAATGTGGGCAGACTATAAAGAGAAATGTGAAACTCCAGGAGTGGACCGAAAACAGATGGAGGAATTAGATAAATTAATATCTGATAGTTCCTTGGGGGGGAGCATTTCATGCGTGAGTTGGGACAGTTCTATGACGCTGAATGCTCAATGGTTAAAGAAGGGAAAATGGAAGAAAGCCAAAGACCATTCTCCCATCTCCCATGCACAGCAGCTGACCTGATGCTGGAAGGGTTTCCTGTGGAGCTGATCGATGGAGATGCCTCCAACATCCCCATGAACTGGGTAGTAGATGTTCTAACTCATCTCCATATCAGACTAGGGGGTAGATCCAGAATGGTGGTTATAACTGTGCTGGGAGTGCAGAGCACTGGGAAATCGACTCTTCTCAACACCATGTTCGGCCTGCAGTTGATCAATGTAGCGATCGATGTACGCGAGGAGTGTTCATGACACTCATTAAAGTTACAGAAGCTGTTCAGGAGCTGCTTGGCTGTGATTTCATCCTGGTGATAGACACTGAAGGTCTGAAGGCCCCTGAACTAACAGCACTGGAAGACAGTTATCAACATGACAATGAGCTGGCCACCCTGGTGATTGGACTGAGTGACATCACCATCGTTAACATGACCATGGAGAATGCCACAGAAATGAAGGATGTTCTGCAAATTGTGGTCCATGCATTTCTCAGAATGGAGGAAATAGGACAACAGCCAAACTGCCAGTTTGTGCACCAGAATGTCAGTGATGTGTCTGCTCATGATCAAAACATGAGGGACAGGAAACACCTCCTGGAGCAGCTGAATGAAATGACCAAAGCTGCAGCAAGGATGGAAAAGCAAAGCAGGGAAATGGCATTTTCTGATATTGTGGAGTATGACCCAGAAAAACACAATTGGTACATGCCTGGCTTGCGGCATGGAGTCCCTCCCATGGCTCCCGTAAACACTGGATACAGTGAGAGTTTGTGTGAGCTAAAGAAATACCTGTTTGAATTCATAGAGAACCGTTCACGGAAAAGAGCTGGAAAGGATATTCCTGATTTTATTGTATTGTTGAAGAGCCTGTGGAAGTCAGTGAAACATGAGAACTTCATCTTTAGCTTTAGAAATAGCCTTGTAGCTTAAGCCTATCACCAGCTGTCTATGAAGTATTCTGAATGGGAATGGGGTTTCCGCAAGGAGATGTATCTCTGGAAATCTGAAAAAGAAACTTTTATCCAGAATCAGCTGCCAGAGACACTAGAGGGTGATCTCTTTCACAGCTTAAAAATGGAAGCACAAGGGAAGCTAGAGCAGGGAGAACAGAAGCTCTTGAATAACTTAGAACAGTATTTGAAAGGTGAAGCTCCAAATTTGAACCTGATAGAAAAGTACAGAGAAGATTTCAAAAGGAGCACGAATAGCCTCAAAAGAGAACTTGAAAATTCTTCAACCAGTAACTGTAAGGAAGCAATTCGAATACGAAGAGGACAGCACAAGATAGACAATATCCAGTCTGGGTACAAGCAGAAAATTGAAGGGGAAGTTGACAGACTCTTGGCTGAATACCGAAACAGAGAAGATAAATTAGACCATGAGAAACTGAAAAAAGAATTTGAAACGATGTGGCGAGAAACCTTGTCAGAGTTAACGCTCTGTACTTTACAGAAATGTCAAGTTGTTCAAGATATGGATCTCCAGTTGAGAAAGGATCTGAAGCACAGAGGGGGTGCTGTCAGACAGATACTACAACATGCAAAAAGCCTGCTGGATTATAGAATGAAGTCTTTCACAATGAAGAAGGAGTACTTAAACTTAAAATGGACCAGAGCAGTTGCAGAATACTTCTCACAGGAATGTTACTGTAAAACTGAAGAGTTTGCTCTATCTTTAATGACTGAATGCAAGAAATACATTGAAGAAAAAGTTAAATCCAAAACAGACTATGATGAAACCTATTGTGGAGAACTGCTGCATATGGTTAATGAGAGGTTAAAAGAGGAGGAGATTGAGCAACTTCACACTTCTCCTTTGTTTGAAGTTGACCTGAAGCGTCACGTTTTGGGGGAAGCAGCTTGGCATTTCAGAAGATGCATGAAGATTTTATCAAAGAAAACGATCCTCAGCAACATCTGGAGAAGCTGAAACCTCATTATTTCTCCATATTTACTGATCTCTATTTGGAAAAGAAGGAAAGCCAAACAAGGGTGAGGAATTTCTGCGATCAGTGTCTCCAACCTGCCCTGGTGGGTTATGTCAACAAAAGGCTCGGACTAGAAATAGTTGACAATTTTCTCAGCAGTGAACAGGCCCTTGAATACGCCAGCCAAAGCTTCTTTCAGTTCTTTTTGCTAAAGAAGCTGCTGGAAGAGATTAACTTTGACAACTATGTGAAATAGATAAGTAACTATGAAGAGTTTGTCAAATCCTGGATACAGAGATGTCTGATAGACCACTATGAAGGGAAGGCAAGTTTGAGAGATTTGGAGAAAGGGATTCTATCCAGAATAATAAATAAAATCAAGGGAATTCTGAAAAACTCCATAAATAAAAACAATAACACAGTTTCTGCCTTTTTAGACAGCTTTTACAAAGAGCTGCAGCAGGACCTGGCCATTTCCAGCAATAGCTTAGTTGAAGACAATTAGAATCCATTGAAGACAATTAAACTGCTATATTTAGAGCATGACTGTCATTTACTCTCCCTATTGTGCATTAAGAAATTAGTATTCTTGTTTTAATGTAATCACGCATAAGAAGCAACAGAAAACCATTTACAGTTAAACAAAATAAACTTGGGAACGGACTTTTTTGTGCTGGCTTATTTATTTTGAAATGTTGCCTTGGAACTTTTTGTTTTATTTAGCCCTGAGAGGAAGGATAGTGGGTGAGGTCAGCAAACATTTCAGGAGATGTGATACTTCCAAAGAACAAACCCAAGATCCCAAGTGATGCAGGAACCCTTAACATTTAAATTAGCCCTTCTGAGAGGCCTGATGCTGATAAGAATGACTGACCTCATGAAAAACGGGCTTTGTTTTCTCACTTAAACAGTGAGAAAATTTCACGGAGCCCTGAGCTCTCACTGGGGGGGATGGGGTGGAGACCCAATGGGGCACAAGTTAGTAACCGCTGTGGTGGGATAGGCAGGGCCAGCTCTGGAGTCAACAGAGCAACCCTCAGGTGAAGCAGTTAAACCCCAACCCAAAGACTGGAGTTTCCACAGTTACAAGGGAAATTAGATAACTATACACACACACACACACACAAACAGACTGAAATATGTAGGGTTAGAAATCCCCAGTAACAACACTGATGGCCCAAACTCTCTGCAGTGACCCCAAACCATGACACTCCCTCTCTGTGTCCCTTCTCGACAGTGGGGCTGTGAGTGTAGCTGGATTGGGCAGTGGCTCCGTCTACTGTCCCACGGAGGAATCTCTTCTCTTCATTGCCACATGCCACGCAGTTGCCGTACTCTATCTGTCAGCCCAGCTGCTCAGTGGATTTGCCCATGTCACCCGGTTTCAGTTGTTCCTTTCCACATAGAATCACAGGACTGGAAGGGACCTTGAGAGATCATCAAATCCAGGGGTTCTCAACCTTTTTCTTGCTGAGACCCCATTCAACATCCTATAAAAACAATAGGGCCCGGCAGGGGGGAAGCGTGGGCTCCAGGCCAAGGGGACACACTTGGGCATAGGCATAGTTTTACTTCTATTTTTTGGGGGGGCGGGGGGAGGAATGCCTGGCATGGTTCATCCCATCTCCACAGAGCAGGGTCCAGGGAGGATGTGCCATCTCCACCCCCTGACTCACTCAGGAGGGCACCCAGCTTGTCTGTGCTCTGGGGCGATGCAACCAAAAATATATCTCAAAGTGGGGACTCAGTTCAAAAGGTTTGAAAACCGCTCAGGGTGCGGGCAGGGGGTTAGTTAGGGGCTGTGTGAAATGAGGGGAGTAGCTCAGGGTGCAGGGAGGGGATAGCTAAGGGCTGTGTATGGGCAGGGGGTAGCTCAGGGTGCAGGCAGGGGGTAGCTATGGGCTGTATGCAGGCAGGGGGGCTTCCAGTGCAATGCCCAGCTTCAGGGGCAAGGCACTGGGACTCCCGGCTTCAGCCTCCCTGCTGCTCCTGGCTTGTGGGGGAGGGTAGGCTTGCCGGCTCGAGCACCGCGTTGCTCCTAGCTAGGAGGGGATGTGGGGACCCTGCCGGCTTCAGCCCCACCTAGCTTCTGGCTGCGCCACTCCCGGCTTGGGGGGGATGGGGACGGCACCACGGGCTTCAGCCCCGCGCCGCTCCTCACTACAGCAGGGGGCCCACTGGCTTCAGACCCGCACCGCTCCTGGCTTAGGGGGAAGGGGGGGGCAGGCTTCAGCACTGGGGCTCCAGGTTTCAGCCGTGGGGCTCCACGGCCCCCCGGAAAGGGCTCACTGACTCCCCCGCTGAGAACCACTGATCTAATCCAGTCCCCTGCACTCATGGCATGACTAAGCATTATCTAGATCATCCCGGACAGGTGTTTGTCTAACCTTCTCTTAAAAATCTCCACTGATGGAGATTCCAGAACCCCTCAGGCAATTTATTTCAGTGCTTAACCACCCTGACAGGAAGTTAGCCATTGATAGCTACTCTCTGGAAATGGTTTTCCACCAGTTTTGCACGCATCTTATAGTAGCTCCATATAAGTTGTCTTTCCCTAGTTTGTTTATGGGAAGGTCAGGTGAGACTGCATCAAAAGCCTTACTACCGTCAACATATACCACATCTACTGCTTCTCCCCATCCACAAGGCTCGTTACCCTGTCAAAGAAAGCTATCAGGTTGGTTTGACACGATTTGTTCTTGACAAATCAATGCTGACTATTACTTATCACCTTATTATCTTCCAGATGTTTGCAAATTTAGAGCTTAATTATTTGCTCCATTATCTTTCCAGGTACAGAAGTTAAGCTGACTGGTCTGTATTTCCCCAGGTTGTCCTTATTTCCCTTTTTTTAGATGCCCTTTTCCAGTCTTCTGGAATCTCTCCCGTTTTCCATGACTTTTCAAAGATAATCACTAATGGCTCAGATATCTCCTCAGTCAGCTTCTTGAGTATTCTAGGATGCATTTCATCAGGCCCTGGTGACCTGAAGACATCTAATTGGTCTAAATAATTTTTTACTTGTTCTTTTTCTATTTTATCCTCGGATCTCACCTCATTTTCACTGGCATTCAGTATGCTAGATGTCCAATTACCACTAACCCTCTTCTTGAACACTGAAAGAAAGAAGTCATTAAGCACCTCTGCCATTTCCACATTTTCGGTTATTGTTTTTTCCCTCTTCATTGAGTAATGGGCCTACCCTGTCCTTGATCTTCCTTTTGCTTCTAACGTATTTATAGAATGTTTTCTTGTCACCCTTTATGTCTCTAGCTATGATCTGTTTTTTTCCTTGGCCTTTCTCGTTTTGTCCCTACAGACTTGTGTTATTTATGTTCATCCTTTGTCATAATTTGACCTAGTTTCCACTTTACGTACAACAATTTTTTGATTTTTAGATCATTGAGGATCTCCTGGTTAAGCCAGCATGGTCTCTGGCTATACTTCCTATCTTTCCTATGCAGTGGAATAGTTTTCTTTTAGGCCTTGTTGTGGGGCAACTGCCCCACTCCAGTAAAACAGGGGTTAAAAGCATCCCTGGAGAGGGCTGTAGCTGGGCTAGGCTGATTCGGGAAGCAGCCACAGCTGTGGCCAGCTCAATCAGGGTCCAGCTGGCCCTTATAAGAGGGCTTGGGGCCAGAAGTGAGAGGAGTGTCACTCTAGCTCTGGAGGGAGAAGGGCTAGCTGCCTGGGAGCAATGTACCTGAAGTGGAGCAGTGCTGGGGAAGGGCAAAGGGAGCTGGGGAGCAGCAGTCTGGTTAAATCCCCAGGCTGAGGCCTTGTTGAAGGCCTAAGAAAGGTACTGGGGAGGCAGAGGGGCAGCCTGGGGATAGGCAAAGGCACCAGGTCCTACCCCCTCGCCAATGATGAGTAGCCATTACAGACTGCAGTCTGCCCCAGTGAGCAGGGGCTAGATGATGACTGGCAGTAGCCACTGAGGCAAGGTGGGTTTAGAGGGTTGGGGGTTCCCCTGGGAGGGGAGACCCAGAGTGTGGGGGTACAGCTAGGGGGCAGCACCCCAAGGTAAAAGGGCACTGAGGTCCAGGAGGGATATGGGGGCCCTAAGGCAGGCAAGACACCAGCCTGCAGAGGGGGCTCCCAGTGCTGAAGAGCTAACTTCCAAGATGACCAGCAGGAGGCGCTATGCCGGTGAGCCTTCGCCTTGCTACAGGCAAGTAAAAATGTCTCTGGAAAACTGCCAACTCTTGAACTGTTTTTCCCTTTAGACTTGCTACCCAGGGATCTTACCTACCAACTCCCTGAATTTTCTTAAGTCAGCCTTCTTGAAAGGCAGCACCTTGCACAGACACATTGAATGTTGCCTGACATTATCAAGCTCTTTTTGAAATTCCTCACAATCCACCCAAACAAAAGAATTCGGTGGCCCGGGCAAGTTTTCCTATCTCAAGTTTTTAGTCCATTATTCCAGGTCAATAATAAACACACAGAACACGACCAATCCTAGTGTTGCCACTCAGGGCGTCCCACTCTCCAGGTGATCATTAATTCCCACCTCTCCCCATCCAATTCTTACACCTCACATATGGGCTCTGTCTCTCCGCTGCTCCCAGCACTGGGCCCTTCTCCCCTTCTGCTGCTGCACTGAGGCTCTCCGGCCTCCCTCCTTGGGGCGGCTCAGGTCTCCCTCCCCACAGCTCGGCCTGGGGGCAATGGGGCAACAGGTCTCCTGGGGCAGGGACGCTGCAGGGGCTTGGGTGACCAGATGTCCCAATATTCAGGGCTTTTTCTTCTATAGGTGCCTATTACCCCCCACACACACACACTCTGTCCCGATTTTTCAAACTTGCTATCTGGGCACCCTAGCAGGGGCTGGGGCTGCAGTGCAAGCAGCCCCATCGTGCGAGTTCCCCACCCCAGGGCAGAGGGGCCCAGCTGGGCTGATTTGGGGGGAAGGGGGGCAGGGGGAAGCAGCAACAGTTCCTGTAATCTGACCTTTCCCACACCCTCCCCCCACAAATCTCCCCATGGGTCTTCTACTAACCCCCCCAAATCCTCTCTGCTCCCCTGAATCCGCCTCCTGACACCCTGCCTCGCCCTGCACCTCCTGCCCTTCAGTTACCCCCAAAAAGCCTTTTCCCCCTCCTGCCCCTCATGCCCCCTGAACTGCCACCTGCCGCCTCCTGCTTCCATCTCCTTCGCTTGCCCTTTGGACGGCACCCGCCCCATTCTGCTCCCTGCCCTGAAGCAAACAACCCCCCGCCCTTTGGCTTGATAACACCCCTCCCCTGCTCCAACCTCTGTGCCCCCAGCCCCAAACCGCATGGGGCTGGGAGGAGGAGAAAGTCCTTGCCGGCTAATAAAGCCAGTTTGTGCCCCACAGCCCTGCCTTGGGGAGGGAGGGAGTCAGCCTGAACTTCTCCCCCAAAACTGACCCCTGTAAACTGCCCCTGAACTTCCCCCTCCTCAACAATCCCCTCAACTCTGCCCCCCAAATCTACCCCATGCCTGGACTCTGCCCCTCCCCCATTCTGGCCCCCTCCTCAGTCCCCCTAATGAGCCCTGTATGAACCCCAACCCCCTCTGCTCCCCTGAACCCATCTCCTGACCCCTGCAGCCCCTCCTGCACCTCAGCCCCCCCCCGAACTGCCCCCTCCCTTCCCTAGTGACCCCCAGCTCCACAGGGTGACTCTGCTGTGTCGGTTTAACTGTCACCCCAGGACATGCCAAGCTCCCCTCCCCCCTTACAGTCACCTGGGCCCTCATTAGCCTCGGGGGTGGGAGCTAATTTGCACAGAGGATAATGGAGCAGCCAATCAGGGGCTGGCCGGGGTGCCGGGGGGGCTATAAAGGGCTCCTCAGGGCTTGCAGACCCCTGGGTAGGGCTGTAGCTGTGCTGGGAGCCCGGGCTGCAGGGTCAGGGAGGGGTCTGGGCCCAGCCCCAGAGCCGGCAGGGGAAGCGGGAGGCTCTGGTGCTGCGCAGGGTGGGGCAAGAGCTGGGTACAAGAGGCCCCAGTCACTGCAGCTCCCCCTCTGTGGGGCTCCAGGGGAGAGGTCTGGAGCATTTGTCACACGCTTGGGATCCCCCCTGTAAGGGAGGACAAACTGGGCTTCATTCATACCCCAGTCTCAGTCATAATGCTGGGGTAACAGCGGGGGCCCCTTTCATAAATCACCTCATTATTTTTAGCTCTTTGTTTCATGGGTTGCAAGCCTCCCACATTCTCATTCAGTGAAAGAGAGCCGTCCCCTCCTGCTGGCATCGAACCCCGTCCCTCTGACTGCTACCGACACGGCCTGGCCTGGGAATGTGAAGGAACGTCTCCGAACTGAGAGGAGACACGCACAGAAACATACAGTCCTCTGTTTTGGAGAGCGAGAGGCTGGAGAGACACAGACATACCCTCAGTTCACTGATCTTTCATGTTAATAACAGTTTGAAGAACATCCATCCAGTCTAGAAGAAAGGTTTGCACTCTCCGAGCAGCTCAGCACAGGGGATGGGGGCGCTGGGGCAGTAAAAAGGCTCCAGGGAGCCCTGAACCTCGGTGGCTCCTGCTGGGGTGCCCAGGCACAACGGGGCACAGCTCGGTAACTGCTGGGGTGGGAGAGGCTGTAACAGCACTGAGGGAAGCTGAATGCAGGGGGATTTCTAGTTAAAAGGGAAGTTAGAGTTATTACAGTAAATGTGTAGGGAGAAAGAAAAGGAGGAC
Source organism: Lepidochelys kempii (assembly GCF_965140285.1). Taxonomy (NCBI): domain Eukaryota; kingdom Metazoa; phylum Chordata; order Testudines; family Cheloniidae; genus Lepidochelys; species Lepidochelys kempii. The sequence goes on from NC_136385.1 coordinate 4,751,844, forward strand.
TTGTGGCACCTTAGAGACTAACCAATTTATTTGAGCATGAGCTTTCGTGAGCTACAGCTCACTTCATCGGATGCATACCGTGGAAACTGCAGCAGACTTTATATACACACAGAGATCATGAAACAATACCTCCTCCCACCCCACTGTCCTGCTGGAAATAGCTTATCTAAAGTGATCATCAAGTTGGGCCATTTCCAGCACAAATCCAGGTTTTCTCACCCTCCACCCCCCCACACAAACTCACTCTCCTGCTGGTAATAGCCCATCCAAAGTGACAACTCTCTTCACAATGTGCATGATAATCAAGGTGGGCCATTTTCTGCACAAATCCAGGTTCTCTCATCCCCTCACCCCCCTCCAAAAACCACACACACAAACTCACTCTCCTGCTGGCAATAGCTCATCCAAACTGACCGCTCTCCAAGTTTAAATCCAAGTTTAACCAGAACGTCGGGGGGCGGGTGGGTAGGAAAAAACAAGGGGAAATAGGCTACCTTCCATAATGACTTAGCCACTCCCAGTCTCTATTTATTCTTGTGACACCCCCCCCCCTCCAACAGGGCCACAGACCCCCCAGTTGAGAACCACTGTGGTAGAATAGATCCCTGTCAGCTGAAAGAGCTGAGGCTTTGTCTTCACTGCAGAGTTAACCTGAGTTTTCTACACTCAGTTACTGGGCTTGAGTCAGCCTCTCTCACATGAGAAGAGCCGCACTGTGAATAAACAAAGGTCCTGCTGTGTCCAGACTGGCACTGCACTCACTCAGGTGGGGCACTGAGACTTTTAGGAGCTCATCCCAAGGCTCTTTGCCCAGCAGTGAGCTGAGCCACTCTATGGATTCTTTCCCAGTGGATGGTGGGAGAACTTGTCTGTCCTTTCTTGGGACACAGGGGGAAGAGTGGGAAGGCATTGGAGAATTAGAAGCACTCAAGTGCAGCTAGCTTGCATCCATACTACAGAAAGATCATGTTAGCTGGTGAGTTGTGCTAACTTAGGCTTTAGCCTGTGCCCCGAGGGGCCAGCTCACTTGAGTTATTAGCAGCACATCTTAAGGGTTTTTCTGTGTGGACAGGAGTCGAGTTAGGGCAATGCATAAGGTGTAGCTCGAGTTAACTCGGCCTCTCCTTTTGAATCTGAGCAATATTATCTGCAGAATACAATGAAAATACTTCACTCTCACAAGCCCCATTCACACCTGGCAGTGCCAATCTCTTCTAACCATGTTCACTGCCAGTACAGAACAAAGGGCGATAAGAGGACATTGTCTTGGGGAAGGTCTGTCTCCTCCAGCTCTCTGGTTTGTTGAAAGTCTAATTCCAACTCGGGATTTATGCCACATTTCTCCCACAGCTTTGGGGCTCGCAGAGTCTGTGATTCCTGATTTAATACCTCCATCAAGATAAACAGAAGAGAAATAAGTTATTTAATGACTAATTCTCTTCAATCACATCCTGTTTTGTATGTCTTTGTTTTATTCAATACACTGCACCTGCCGGCAGGGCCGGCCCACAACATTTTGGCACCTCAGGCATTAGGGTGACCAGATGTCCCAACTTTATAGGGCCAGTGCCAACTTTTGGGTCTTTTGCTTATATGGGTTCCTATTACCCCCCCCCACCCCCTCTCCTGATTTTTCACATTTGCTGTCTGGTCACCCTATCAGGCGGGGAGCTCAAATGACACCCCCATGCCCCCTTGCTTGGGCCAAAACTTTGAAAGGTCTCAATTCTGCCTTCTTTCTGTTCTACTCCGCCCGTGGTACTGCTCTGCTACCTACCCCAAGAAAGGAGAACTAACAACTTTAAATGCCTTGTTCAAAAATTGTCAGTACACTTTACTATGCAGACAAGAAAAGTTACATTTGCTGTTCAGGCATTTGAAAGTTAACACTGGCATTTTGATGTTTGAATAATCAAAGTGGTGCTTCCGTGCCTTCTTAGTTGCAGAGATTTCAACTGCTTCTGCTTCCTGAAGGTCCACAGTCTGGGCCAACTCATACTCTATTGAGATGGTTGCAAGGCCGACTAGCCTCTCCTGGGTCATTGTGGAGCGTAGATGTGATTTTACTAATTTCAGCTTGGAGAAGCTGTGTTCTCCCCTGGCAGCTGTTACAGGAAGTGTTAGAAGTATGCACAGAGCCACAAAATAATTTGGAAAGACGGTGGTCATCTTATTTGTGCACGTATATTCCAGAACAGCCTTTGGAGTTGATCCTGTTGAATGTATCTGAAAAGGGCTTTCAGTTCATCACCTATATCACTTGCATCAATATCGCACATGTCGTCATGTGTCAACACGGTCTCTAGTGCCCTGCATTGCTGGTTTAGGTCTTCTTCAGGTACAGTGAGGAGTTTGGGAACATCCTACAACATCCCAAATATGCTGCTGTGATCCTTGAGCTGCATGAAACGTTCTGCAACGGATTGTATCGCACAGTCTAGCACCCGGTTAAAGAATTCAGCTTTGAATTGTTGTTTGGGGTCTCTTATGAGATTCTCCCGTGCCTCATATGCAAAATGTTGTCTTCTTTGGTGACTCTTGTATTCTTGAATGGGTGGGGAAATAGCTTCAGTGTGAAGCTCCTCTACCCATTTCTGCGCACTCTTCAGAACGTTTTGAAATCCCTCATCTGGCCGGAAGGAGTGTAGGTGGCTGCAGCGGCAGAGGAGCCAGCCAACAGAGCTGGAGACAGGGGAGGTTGAGGGGGAGTTCTGCTGGAGGAGAAGGACTGAGGTGAGAAGGCAAAGACAGACACAGGGGCAGCAGTGGTGGTGACCCAAGCGGTGGAGGACACAATGAAAAACTCATGTTTTCTTCCACACTATGGATAGAGACCTCTTTAATGTTTTTAATGAAGTAAATACTCATGGGAACTGTGCGCTCATGGGAGACTTTAACTTCCCAGATATAGACTGGAGGACAAGTGCTAGTAATAATAATAATAGGGCTCAGATTTTAATAGATGCGATAGCTGATGAATTCCTTCATCAAGTAGTTGCTGAACCAACAACTGGGGATGTCATTTTAGATTTGGTTTTGGTAAGTTGTGAGAACCTCCTAGAAGAAATGGTTGTAGGGGACACCCTTGGTTCCAGTGATCATGAGCTAATTCACCTTAACCTGAAGGGAAGGATAACAAAACATAGATCTGTGAGTAGGGTTTTTGATTTCAAAAGGGCTAACTTTAAAAAAATGAAGGACATTAGTTAGGGAAGTAGATTGGACTGAAGAACTTATGGATCTAAAGGCAGAGGAGGCCTGGGATTCCTGCAAGTCAAAGTTGCAGAAGCTGTCAGAAGCTTGCATCCCAAGAAAGGGGAAAAAATTCATAGGCAGGACTTGTAGACCAAGCTGGATGAGCAAGCATCTCAGAGAGGTGATTAAGACAAAGCAGAAAGTATACAGGGTGTGGAAGATGGGAGGGATCAGCAAGGAAAGCTACCTTATTGAGGTTAGAACATGTCGGGATAAAGTGAGAAAGGCTAAAAGCCATGTAGAGTTGGACCTTGCAAAGGGAATTAAAACAAATAGTAAAAGGTTCTATAGCCATATAAATAAGAAGAAAACAAAGAAAGAAGAAGTGGGACAGTTAAACACTGAGGACTGAATGGAAGTTAAAGATAATCATAGAATCCTAGAATATCTAGGCATGGCCCAATATCTAAACAAGTACTTTGCCTTTGTCTTTAATGAGGATCTTAGGGTAATGGTAGCATGACAAATGGGAATGAGGCTATGGAGGTAGAGATTACCATATCCGAGATAGAAGCCAAACTTGTACAGCTGAATGGGACTAAATGGGGGGCCCAGATAATCTTCATCCAAGAATATTAAAGGAATTGGCACATGAAATTGCAAGTCCATTAGCAAGAATTTTTAATGAATTTGTAAACGCAGGGGTTGTACCACATGACTGGAGAATTGCTAACATAGTTCCTATTTTTAAGAAAGGAAAACAAGTGATCCGGGTAACTACAGGCCTGTTAGTTTGACATCTGTAGTATAGAAAAAAATTTGAAGGAGAAAGTAGTTAAGGACATTGAGGTCAATGGTAAATGGGCAAAATACAACATGGTTTAACAAAAGTTAGATCGTGCCAGACCAACCTGATCTCCTTCCTTGAGACAGTAACAGATTTTTTAGACAAAGGAAACACAGTGGATCTAATTTAGCTAGATTTCAGTAAGGCGTTTGTTACGGTGCCACATGGGGAATTATTAGTTCAAGAATACAAATTATTACAGAGGGTCCTACTGAAAGGTGAACTGTCAGGCTGGAGGGAGGTTACCAGTGGTGTTCCTCAGGGATCGGTTTTGGGGCCAATCTTATTTAATCTTTTTATTACTGACCTCGGCACAAAAAGTGAGTGTACACTAATAATGTTTGTGTATGACACAAAGCTGGGAGGTATTGCCAATTCAGAGAAGGACCGGGATATCATACAGGAAGACCTGAATGACCTTGTAAACTGGAGTAATAGTCATAGGATGAAAATTAATAGTGAGAAGTGTAAGGTCATGCATTTAGGGATTAATAACAAGAATTTTAGTTATAAGCTGGAGATGCATCAATTGGAAGTAACAGAGGAGGAGAAGGCCCTTGGAGGATTGGTTGACCGCAGGATGACTATGGGCCACCAATGTGATATGGCCGTGAAGAAAGCTAATGCGGTTTTGGCATGCATCAGGTGAGGTATTTCCAGTAGAGATAAGGAGGTGTTAGTACCGTTCTACAAGGCACTGGTGAGACCTCATCTGGAAGACTGTGTGCAGTTCTGATCTCCCATGTTTAAGAAGGATACAGGAACAGGTACAGAGAAGAGCTACTAGGATGATCCGAGAAATGGAAAACCTGTCTTATGAAAGGAGACTCAAGGAGCTTGGCTGCTTTAGCCTAACCAAAAGAAGGCTGAGGGAACATGTGATTGCTCTCTGTAAATACATCGGAGGGATAAATACCATGGAGGGAGGGGAATTCTTTAAGCTCAGTACCAATGTGGACACAAGAACAAATGGATACTGTGGAAGAAGACAAGTTCTTACTTTTAGTTTGCATGCAACAAGTTAGAGACAGTTTTATTTTTAGGCAATTGCAAGAAGGAAGACAGCCGTTTGGACAGGGTGTCTGTTTTTATGCAACTTTTTAAAGTATAAACAATGTAAAGCAAGTATTTATACCTTTTTATTACATAAAGCTCTGCTTTGTCTATACATTTTTTATATTGTATTTGTTTTTAACATGTTTTTGCTACAATTACATTTTATTGTTCTTTTAAGGCAAGGTTTTTGCTTTGCAATTTTTGTACGCTTACACCAGTTTTGACTTTAGAAGTTTTGAATTCTTAGGGGTTAGAGTTACCCTGACTTTTGCTTTTTTTTTTTTTTTTTTAACAGAACTAAGATGGCTGCACTTAAATGCCCTTTTTTACTTTCACACTCCCCTCTTCAGTGCTTTTAGCCCAACCATCATTTTTAAACTTTTATTTTTATTAGACCTTGTATTTTTGATATTAGATTAAAAGGATCGGCTCCATAACTTTTGATTGGATGTAACGATAATGCATAATTAGTATGAACATGAAAAGTATTTTTGTTATTCTGTTTTTTATAACAACAATAACATATTTTTAATTAAACAAAAACAATACAAACATTAATGTGTTTAGTGTAATAATATGCTGGAGTTATTTTGTAGCCTTAGTTGCATAGCACAATATATTATAATTAGTCCATAAGATAAATGCTTTATAGATGGTATGAAAGGCATGTTTTTTAATTTGATATATATTTGGAAGCACATAGATTTGGCCTTGTAATTTAGAGATTTTTCGAACCTTTGGTAGGAGTGAGTGTAGGTTTTGGAATTGGTCGGGTATTAAGGTGGTTTAATGAAAGGGTATTTGAAGCCTAAGATTTAATTATAGGATTTTATTTGCAGGCCAATAGATAAGGATTTTTTGCAGCAATGGTGAAATTAAAATGTATGTTTTGCAAATGGTGACCTTAACGTTTACACAGCTGTAACTAGCTTGGAAGAGCAGGTGTTTTGTTAGGGTTGGTTTTTGTTTTCTACTTTTTTAACAAACGCTGTTAGAAACAGTGACACATTTTTTTTTTGGCTTTAGCTTTTGTACGCACTGAGGCTGTGGGGGCTTTAAAGGCCAAAAATGTTTATTGGCTTTTTATTTTTATGTAAACATTGGGTGTTATTTTAGGAGCACTGACAACAAATTGGCTCGGCATACCAGGGGAATTATTTTTTTTAATATTACCGTGAATTGTTTCATGTTCTATGCATTGTTTTTACGGACCCGGCAGGATTTGGTATGTGGGAGCCCACACCCCTTTCACCGGCCCGTAGGCTTGGCAGGAGCACTGCGAGTGCCTGCAACTTTACCCTGAAAACGTTTAAGTTTGTTTTTACGGCCACAGATCAGATGGCACTTTTGAAGCACGAGTAAGGGCAGTGGGCCAGGCCTGGTGCTTAAGGTCACTGTGAATGGCCATTAGCTGGTTATTTAGGAAATTTTGAACATGCCAGATTTTATTGCAATTTTTTTTGCCTTAGTGATATTTAATACCATTTTTATTAATAGCTTTTGGGTTATTAACCTAAGGGCGGAGATAACATGTAATTTATCCATTTCAGCTTGCACTTGGGTTAACTGTGCTTCAGTCATAAGACTAGTGGCCTTTTTTAGCTGCCCTGATTTTTTATTATGTTGTTGGCTTTTATAAATGTTTTCAATTGCTGCTGCACTATTGGCCCCACTTGACAGGTGTTTGACCCAATATTTTTTTAGAGGAGACACGGGCGCTTTGCTCTGCTAACCAAATGGCAGCTTTTTTGGAGCAGTTGGGATAGATATACGTGACCTGAAAGCTAAATAGGGGAAGAGTAAATTTTATAGTTTTTAATATAGCATTAATTACTATTACTTTAACACATTTCTTTTAGTAAAGTACCATATCACATTTGTTGTTTATATAATTTAAAATACTTTTAAGAAGCATTGACATGAATAGCATAGGAGGGGTATTTTGCAACATGGTACAGATTAGGTTATTAATTACTGGGACTATTTTAGTACAGGTAAATTTTTGGTGGCAGAACACACCCTTTTTTAAATATGAATTTGGTTCTTTACTAATTGGGCAACCAAAAACAATAAGGACCTTTTTTATGACATATTATAGACCCCTAAGATGGCTTTTATATTAACCCCGCTATAAAATCCACGAATTTTAATTTTAGATTTTTGAGGCTTATTTGTAGTGATATTGTATACTTTTCTTTTTATGGACTAGTTTGTTTTTTATTTAATTGTTTTCTTAGATAGGATATTTTGAACCTTTAACCTAATTTTTTAAACAATATTTAATTACATTATTAAAATGTGAAGGCCTTGGCCATTGGGTTTTATTAGAATATCTGATGTTGTTTGTATTTGGATGTGTTACGGGGGTAGAAGTATCATGGAGGGAATGGCAGGGGCAGTGGCAACAAGGCACCTTTGGTATTTGTTATTTGAAAGCGAATTAGGGAGGGCAATACATGCTGAAGGTACTTATTGAAAAACACAGGGCGCAGCCTTGGAATAAACCCCCAAACCCAATTAATACCACACTATTAAGCATGGATTTTACAAGGGTTTTTTTTTTTTTGCCAGTGTATAACGCTACGCCTTGTTTACCAGGGCCAGTTTTTAATGTTCTTTGTAGTTAGGAATTTTTGGACTTTGGCGGTTTTAGCAGAGTGAGCGGCTTTGTTTGTTTGTTTGTTTGTTTGTTTGTTTGTTTTGGAGCAATTGTGGTTTAGTACTGTGGAAGAAAATATATATATATATATATATATATATTTTAGTTTGAATGCAACAAGCCAAAAAGAGTTTATTTTTAAGCAATTGCAAGGGAAGAAATGCAATGGATGAAGAATACCTTTGCCTTAGTAGTTTTTTAAAGTATAAACAATATAAAGCGGTATTTATACCCTTTGATTATATAAGATGGTGTCTTTGTTTATACTTTTTTGATATTTTATTTGTTTTTAAAATTTTTTGCTAACAATTACATTTTATTTTTATTTTAAGGCAAGGTTAAACAGCTTTGTTTGCAGTTTTTTATACGCTTAAGCAGGTCTGCCTTTACAAATTTTGCGGTATTATGGTTCTGCCTTAGCCTGACTGTTGCTTTGTTTTTAAATCAACTGAGAGGCCGACATTTAATGTTTTTTAATTTTGTTTTTACACTCTCCCCCCACCTTTTGTGCATTTTTTAGCACAACTACCATTTTAAATTTTTTATTTTTATTAGATTTTGTATTTTTGATTTTAGATTAAATGGTTAGCCTTATCAACTGTGACTGGATATAACAACAAAGCACACTGTTTGAACATGAAAGGTATTTTTGTTATTACATTTTTTACAACAACATATTTTTAAACTACATGAAAACAGTATAAACATTACTGTTTTTATTGTAACAATCTGCTGGGGTTGATTTATAGCCTTAGTTACATAACACACTACATTATGATAGACACTTCATAAACTGTGGAATGCATGGTTTTTAATTGAATATATAATTCGAAGTATAATATAATATACTTTGAAGTACATAAATATATATGTACATCAATGAAGTACATAAATACAATATAACTTGAAGTGCATAAATTTGACCTTGTAATTTAGAAATTTTTTGAACCTTTGGTAGGAGTGAGTGTAGGTTTTGGAATTGGTTTGGTATGAAGGTAGTTTAATTCAAAGGTATTTGAAACCTAAGATTTAATTGTAGGACTTTATTTGCAGGCCAATAATGGAATTGTTGGCAGCAGTGATGAGATTAAAATGTATATTTTACAAAGTGGTGGCCTCAACATTTACACGGCTGTTACTAACTGGGAAATTCGGTGTTTTGTTCGGGTCGTTTTCTGTTTGCTACCTTTTTAACAACCATTGTTATAAACAGTGACGACTTTTTTTGGCTTTAGCTTTTGTACGCACTGAAGCTGTGGGGGCTTTAAAGGCCAAAGTGTTTATTAATTTTTTATTTTTATTTAAACATTAGGTGTTATTTTAGGAGCACTGACAACAAATTGGCTAGTCATACAAGGTGGTTTAATTTTTTAAATATTACGGTGAATTATTTAACTTTACCTGCATTTTTTTTATGGACCTGGCAGGATTTGGTATGTGGGAGCCCACACCCCTTTAACCGGCCCGTAGGCTTGGAAGGAGCACTGAGAGTGCCTGAAACTTTACCCTGAAAACATTTAAGTTTGTTTTTACGGCCACAGATCAGATGGCACTTTTGAAGCACGAGTAAGGGCAATGGACCAAGCCTGATGCTTAAGGTCACTTTGAATGGCCGTTAGCTGGTTATCTGGGAAATTCTGCATGTTTGAACATGCCGGATTTTACTGCATTTTTTTTTTTGCCTTAGTGATATTTAATACCATTTTTGTTAACCGCTTTTGGGTCCTTGAACTAAGGGTGGAGATAACATGTAATTTACCAACTTTAGCCTGTACCTGGGTTAACTGTCCTTTAGTAATAAGACCAGTGGCCTTTTTTAGCTGTTTTAATTTTTTATTATGCTGTTGGCCTTGAAATGTTTTAAATTGCTGCTGCACTCCTGGCACCATTTTACAGGTGTTTTACCGATTTCCTTTTTCTAGAGGAGACCCAGGGCCTTTGTTGTGCCAACAGAACAGCAGCCCCCTTGGAGCAGTTTGGATATATAAAATTGACCTGAAATGAGATAGGGCCAAACAAATTTTACAATTTTTAATGTAACATAAATTACTGTAAATTAGTATTTCAAAACTTTTTTTTCAATAAATACGGTACCACATTTGTTGAAATTTTTTTATGTACCTTTAAGAAGCATTGACATGAATAGCATAGGAAGGGGTATATTGCAATATGGTACAGATTAGGTTATTAATTACTGGGACTATTTTAGTACAGGTAATTTTTTGGTGGCAGAACACACCTTTTTTAAATATGAATTTAATTATTTTCTAATTGGGTCACCAAAATCAATAAGGACCCATTTTTTTATATATATATATACTACAGACCCCTGGAATGGCCATTATATTAACCCCATTATAAAACCCACTAATTTACATTTTAAATTTTTTAGGCTTATTTGTAGTCATGTGATATACCTTTACTTTTACTGACCGGTTTGTATTACTTAATTGTTTGCTTATATGGGATATTTTGAACGTTAAAAATATTTTTAAACAATATTTAAATAAATTACTAAAGTGGGAAGGCCTTGGCTATTGGGTGTTATTAGACTATATGGTATTGTCTGTACTTGGATGTGTTACGGGGGATAGTATAGTGGAGAAAATGGCGGGGGCAGTGGCAACAAGGCGTTTCTGGTATTTGTTATTTAACAGCCAATCAGAAAGGACAATACATGCTGAAGATACTTATTTAAAAACACAGGGCGCAGCCTGTTGAATAAAGCCCCACATTTAATTAATACCACTTTGTTAAGCATGGGTTTTACAAGGCTTCTTTGGCCAGTGTATAATTTTTTGTCTTTTTACCAGGGTTAGTTTTTAATATTTTTTGTAGTTAGGAATTTTTGGACGTTGGCAGTTTTAGCAGAGAGAGCGGGTTTTTTTTGTTTGAAGCAGTTGTGGTTTAGTACCATGTAGGGGAGAAGTGACCAGCACGTTACCCTGCAGTGGTCTGGGTTTTTTTGGCAAATGCTGGCTGTGTGGTAATTTCATGACTGGACAAGTGAGCGGTTACTAGCACTTCAGTTTGTTTGTTTGTTTGTTAGTTTTGCTGTCCAGAAGGAGGAAAAGCAATACCAGAAGGAGGGACAGGCTGATTAGTAGTTGAAGTGGAGTTATTTTGAGGCCGAGGGACTTTTTTGCAGAAAGAAGCATGGGTTCAGGCAGTGAGCTCTTGGCACTTTACAGCAGTATTGGTAGTTAGCAGGACTTGCTAAGGGCCTTTTTAGAGTGGGGCCAGAGCAGTTTTGTGTTGATGGACCTGTATGTAGACCCAGTTACCTGTTTTTTAACCAATGGCAGGCTGGTTGAGGTTTCTTGGAGCAGCACTTGTCTTACCTGTGAATACAGAGACCTAACACATTTTATTAATGCCTGTCAGTGTTCTGCAGATTTTACGGCTGCTTGGACCCGTTTTAAGACCCTGTTTTTTTCTTGGGGCAGTTAGGTTTTAATAAAACCCCTTATGTATTTTTAGCTCATTTGACTAAAATGTTTATGGCCAAATGATTTTAATTAAATCATTTTTTGCCTGGATTTATTTGCAGACCTTTTTTTGAAAAGGGCCCTTTTTTTTTCTTTCAACTGGCTGCAAAGAAACCAAGAATTTCTTTTTTCTTCCCAGCATTTTGTAAAATTTAACTACTTAATTTTTTTAGCAATTATAGAGTTAACTTTAGTTTTTTAAAATTACTTATTTTTTAAAATGACACTTAAAATAGTAAAATCTAAGTTAATTAATTGTTTTAGGGATTTACATTTTTGATGCTTGTTATTAGCTATGCTTTTAAAGTTTTTAACTTTTAAAAAAAAAAATTGTGTTGCTTGCTTGGGCCCGATTTTGCTTTTTTTGCTGAACCGTTCCTTTTTATGGGTACAAGCCTTGTTTTATTACCACTTTAACAAGGAGGGTGTGCTTTTTAACTAGCCCCCACCCCTTTGGGTTATTTTTTTGGAAACATTTTTATTTCCAAGGGCTACCCGGGTGGTGGCGTGTGAGCCTGGCCACCTGGGCAGAATGCATGGCCAATTGGCGTTGTCACTGTTTCATGTTTTTTTACGGCAGACACACGGCCATTGCGGCATATGCTGAGCACACATGGTTACAATGCAGGGCAGCTTTTTTTATTTTTAGGCCAAACTGACTTTTAAATTAACCCTCCCCCCGCCTTTATTTTTTTTTTTCATTTAGCTTTAACTAATTGGGGATATGAAAGAGCTGAGAGGGTTAACAATATAGTTTGGGTAGGGAGGCATTTGGTTGCATTACATTTAGTTTTTAAATTTTGTACTTGAGTTTTTAATTTGGGGAGGGAGTTTTTTGGCTTTTGCTCTTGAGACTTATGGAGGATTTTGTAGCTTTTTCTTTGAGGTGTATGATTTTATTTAAATTGAAGGTACCTTTTAGTGGGAATTGTTTAGAGGGATTATTATGTAAAAATTTTAATTACACAAGGGAGTATTTTGTTCACTTAGCGGCTTATAAAATAGTTTCCCCAGTTTATTTTGTTTGCTGTGTTAGCTGCTTAAAAGCTAAAAAGATTTTTAAATACTTTAGGGAAAGGGTTTGCGGGGTAGCAGCTTATAAGTAGGAAAGCCTTTTACTTTTTTGCACTGTTTGCTGGGTCACAAGGTTTGGCTGACCCCTCCCCCCTTAGGTTTAGAACTTCTTTACTTAGAGAGTGAGGGCCCTGGTGTGCCTGAAGTTAGCTTAAGTCCCAGACCTCGATAACGGCACTTACTTTTTACACATTTATTATTTACTTTTATTTTTTTTACTTTGATCTTTAGATGCATTTTTTTAATCTATAACCTTAATGTTTTATGTTTGGACGTAATACACCCTTATTGAGGCAGCAAAAATTTTTAGCTTTGATTTGGTTTGACCTCAACCTCATATTGGGGGTGCGGAAAAAAGTTTTTCAGCACCACTTTGCATTTGGCCTTGTTGCATCATAAATAAGTTTGCATGGCGTGAGCCCAAAGGGACAGACAGTCCCATGGTTAGGATTTTTTTTTGATACCCCAGTATCGATTTTTATAGGTTTTTTTTTACCTTTTGTTTGGTGCTTTGGGCTTTGAAGGGGAAAGGTTTGTAGTAGTTTCTGCTGTTTTAGCCGGGCATCGTTATCCGAGTCACGGCACCAAATTGTAGAAGAAAACAAGTTCTTACTTTTAGTTTGGATGCAACGAGTTAGAGACAGTTTTATTTTTAGGCAATTGCAAGAAGGAAGACGTCCGTTTGGACAGAAAGTTCTTATGCAAATTTTTAAAGTATAAAAAATGTAAAGCAAGTATTTATAGCTTTTTATTATTTATGTAATGATAAAGCTTTGTTTTGTTTATACTTGTTTATATTTTATTTGTAGCAAAAATTGTTAAACAATTACATTTTATTGTTATTGTAAGGCAAGGTTAAAACCAGCTTTGCTTTGCAATTTTTATACCCTTACCAGTTTTGCCTTTTCAAGTTTTGCATTAGAGTTAGCCTGACTTTTGCTTTCTTTTCAACAGAACTAAGATGGCTGCACTTAAATCCCTTTTTGTTACTTCCACAGGAAGTTTAGACTTGAAATTAGATGAAGGTTTCTAACCATCAGAGGAGTGAAGTTCTGGAACAGCCTTCCAAGGGAAGCAGTGGGGGCAAAAGACCTAGCTGGTTTCAAGATTAAGCTTGATAAATTTGTGGAGGAGATAGTATGATGGGTTGACATGATTTTGGCAATTAATTGATCTTTGACTATTTGTGGTAGACTGTTGGGTACACATATTTTTTATTTTTTTTTATTGCTTAGTTTTGCTATGACTTGGGGTTTACCCACCTGCACCCTTTGTTTGCAGCCCGGGGTGGAGAAAGGAATGCTAAACCATTTTTTGGTTTTTAGGCATACTACAATGGAGAGGGGGCTTATTTTTAATTATGCAATTTTTAACTTATAATACCAACAGTGCCAAACAAAGCAAACGTAAAATAACAAGGATAAAACAGATAGATGGTGTGCACTGTTCAGAGCTTTTTCCCTTTGCAGTTTTTTCTTAAACTGTCTCAGATTTTTTGTTACCAATTTGCCTGTGCCTTAGTTAATTAGGCTAAGACCACAGGATCGCAGGGGCGGAGATGAAGAGCATGCACCATGTGACTGAATTTTAAATCTTTATTAATAAACTAACCCAGTGGTGAGTGTAGGAACTGCTTTTATGTTACTTAAAGGAAGAAAAAACTTTAATACTTAAACCTTGACCCACTTTTATACATGTACACACGCTGCCCGGGCTGGCCAGCCCTGGGGGTAGGAAAGAGAGAGAGAGAGAGAGGTGGATGGTAGGTTGTTTTGTGTATAGATTGTTTAGAGGTACGCTGCAAAATTTTTTAACTTGCTTTTCCTTTTGGGAGGGATTTTTATGCTCTGGGTTTTTTGGGGCGTTCCTTTTAGAGATCTTTGCTTGGTATTTTAGTTTAGGCCGGCTCTTTGTTTCCTTTTTAGCCTTTTCAAACCATTCTGGCTTTAGGGTTGCAAAGGCAGACTGTTGGGTTTTACCGGGTGGCCAATCTTTGCAAATGTAATTTTAGTTTTGCAACTTATTTGCTTTTTGTTTTATGTGTGTTTATATTTTTTTACAGCCAGCTGGGGCTGAAAGCCGTTTTTTCTGCTTGGCTTGGTCTCTGTTTTTTGATTTTTGAATGCAGGGCAGCTTTTTTTATTTTTAGGCCAAACTGACTTTTTAAATTTACCCCTCCCCCACCATTTTTTTTTTTTTTGCATTTAGCTTTAACTAATTGGGGATATGAAAGAGCTGAGAGGGTTAACAATATAGTTTGGGTAGGGAGGCATTGGTTGCATTACATTTAGTTTTTACATTTTGTACTTGAGTTTTTAATTGGGGGGGGGAGTTTTTTAGCTTTTGCTCTTGAGACTTATAGAGGTTTTTGTAGCTTTTTTTGACGTGTATGATTTTATTTAAATTGAAGGTACCTTTTAGTGGGAATTGTTTAGAGGGATTATTATGTAAAAATTTTAATTACACAAGGGAGTATTTTGTTCGCTTAGCGGCTTATAAAATAGTTTCCCCAGTTTATTTTGTTTGCTGTGTTAGCTGCTTAAAAGCTAAAAAGATTTTTACATACTTTAGGGAAAGGGTTTGCGGGGTAGCAGCTTATAAGTAGGAAAGGCTTTTACTTTTTTGCACTGTTTGCTGGGTCATGAGGCTTGGCTGACCCCTCCCCCGTTATGCTTAGAACTTTTTTACTTAGAGAGTGAGGGCCCTGGTGTGCCTGAAGTTAGCTTAAGTCCCAGACCTCGATAGCGGCATTTACTTTTTACACATTTATTATTTTCTTTTACTTTTATATTTAAATGCATTTTTTAAACTATAACCTTAATGTTTTATGTTTGGACATAATACACCCTTATTGAGGCAGCAAAAATTTTTAGCATTGATTAGGTCTGACCTCAACCTCATATTGGGGGTGCGGAAAAAAGTTTTTCAGCACCACTTTGCATTTGGCTTGTTGCATAATAAATAAGTTTGCATGGCATGAGCCCAAAGGGACAGACAGCCCCATGGTTAGGGTTTTTTTTTTTTTTTTTTTTGATACCCCAGCATCGATTTTTAAAGGTTTTTTTTACCTTTTGTTTGGTGCTTTGGGCTTTGAAGGGGAAAGGTTTGTAGTAATTGCTGCTGTTTTAGCCGGGCATCGTTATCTGAGTCACGGCACCAAATTGTAGAAGAAAACAAGTTGTTACTTTTAGTTTGGATGCAACAAGTTAGAGACAGTTTTATTTTTAGGCAATTGCAAGAAGGAAGACGTCCGTTTGGACAGAGTGTCCTTACGCAAATTTTTAAAGTATAAAAAATGTAAAGCAAGTATTTATAGCTTTTTATTATTTATGTAATAATAAAGCTTTGTTTTGTTTATACTTTTTATATTTTATTTGTAGCAAAAAATGTTAAACAATTACATTTTATTTTTATTGTAAGGCAAGGTTAAATCCAGCTTTGCTTTGCAATTTTTATACGCTTACTAGTTTTGCCTTTACAAGTTTTGCATTAGAGTTAGCCTGACTTTTGCTTTCTTTTCAACAGAACTAAGATGGCTGCACTTAAATCCCTTTTTGTTACTTCCACAGGAAGTTTAGACTTGAAATTAGACGAAGGTTTCTAACCATCAGAGGAGTGAAGTTCTGGAACAGCCTTCCAAGGGAAGCAGTGGGGGCAAAAGACCTAGCTGGTTTCAAGATTAAGCTTGATAAATTTGTGGAGGAGATAGTATGATGGGTTAACATGATTTTGGCAATTAATTGATCTTTGACTATTTGTGGTAGATGGGGCCTAGTGGCCTGGGACGGGATGTTGGATGGGATGGGATCTGAGTTACCCAGAAAAGAATTCTCTGTAGTATCTGGCTGGTGAATCTTGCCCACATGCTCAGGGTTCAGCTGATTGCCATATATGGGGTCAGGAAGGAATTTTCCCCCAGCGCAGACTGGCAGAAGCCCTGGGGTTCTTTTGCCTTCCTCTGCAGCATAGGGCACGGGTCACTTGCTGGAGGATTCTCTGCACCTTGAAGTCTTTAAACCATGATTTGAGGACTTCAATAGCTCAGACGCAGGTGAGAGGTTTATTGCAGGAGTGGGTGGGTGAGATTCTGTGGCCTGCACACAACACTCACCATTAAAGGCATGTGTTCGTATGGCTGATGTCAGGTGTGCAGTCCAGAATAACAGGGTAATATCTTGCTGACTTAAGATCTCCCACAATCATCCATTTGACTTTTGTTGCCAGTAACTGAATGATCCCATTTTGAATGGTTTTCCAAGGTAGCAGTGTGTGTACATTTCTTGGGTGGTGACACTTCTTAGAAGCTCCTGGAGTACAGCACCAAACTCAGCCATCAGCTCCACAATTTTAAGGAAGTTTCCATTGTTTGGCACATACAGCTGATCTGAAATGCCACG